>NC_044307.1:62307350-62644136 GCF_007474595.2 Lynx canadensis
AAGTAAAGTTAACATATAGTGTAATATTGTTTTCTGGAGTGGAATTTAGTGATTCATCTCTTACATATAATACCCTGTGCTCAACAGAACAAGTACCCTTCCTAATACCCTTTCACCCATTTGGCCCACCCCCCACCCACCTCCCTCCATCAACCCTCAGTTTGTTCTCTATTATAAAGAGTCTCTTAAGGTCTGTTTCCCTCTCTCTCTTTTTCCCCCTTCCCATATGTTCATCTGTTTTCTTTCTTAAATTCCACATATGAATGAAATCATATGGTATTTGTCTTTCTCCTACTGACATCTTTCACTTAGCATAATACACTCTAGCTCCCACCATGTAGTTGCAAATGGCAAGATTTCATTCCTTTTGATGGCTGAGTAATATTTCATCGTAAATATATACCACATCTTCTTTATCCATTAATCAGCCAATGGACATTTGGTCTCTTTCCATACTTCGGCTATTATTGAGATGCTGCTATCAACAGCAGGGTACATGTGTCCCTTGAACTCTGTATTTTTGTATCCTTTGGGTAAATACCTAGTAGTGCAATTCCTGGTTCATAGGGTAGTTCTATTTTTAATTTTTTGAGGAACCTCATACTGTTTTCCAGAATGGCTGCACTAGTTTGCATTCCCACCAAAAGTGTAAGAGGGTTCCTCTTTCTCTGCATCATCACCAACACCTGTTGTTTCTTGTGTTGTTAATTTTAGCCAGTCTGACAGCTGTGAGGTAGTATCTGATCATGGTTTTGATTTGTATTTCCCTGATGATGAGTAATGTTGAACATTTTTTTCATGTGTCTGTTAGCCATCTTGATGTCTTCTTTGGAAAAATGTCTACTCTTCTGTCCATTCCTTTTTTTTTAATGTTTATTTATTTTTGAGAGACAGAGAGACAAAGTGTGAGCATCGGAGGGGCAGAAAGAGAGGGAGACACAGAATCCAAGGCAGGCTCCAGGCTCTGAGCTGTCAGCATAGAGCCTGACACGAGGCTCAAACCCACGAAGAGCAAGATCATGACTTGAGCTGAAGTCAGACGCTTAACCGGCTGAGCCACCCAGGCGCCCCTATTCTGTCCATTTCTTAACTGGATTATTTATTTTTGAACTGTTGAGTGTGGTAAGTTCTTTATACATTTTGGATACTAGCCCTTTATCCATCCAATAGGTCATTTTCAAATAACTTCTGCCATACTTTATGTTGCCTTTTAGTTTTGCTGATTGTTTCCTTCACTCTGCAGAAGGTTTTTATCTTGATGAAGCTCCAATACTTCATTTTTGCTTTTTCTTCCCTTGCTTCTGGTGACATGTCTGGTAAGAAGTTGCTTTGGCCAAGATCAAAGAGATTGCTGCCTGTGTTCTCCTGCAGGAGAGTTCTTGAGAGTTTTTATCAAGAAAGGATGCTATATGTTGTTAAATGATTTTTCTGTATCTGTTGAGAGAATCATATGGTTCTTATCCTTTCTTTATTAATGTGGTGTATCAGATTGATTGCTTTGCTAATATTGAACAAACCCTGCAACCTAGGAGTAATCCCACTTGATTGTGGTCAATAATTCTTTTAATGTACTGTGGTATTCGATTTGCTAGTATCTTGTTCAGAATATTTGCATTCATGTTCATCAGGAATACTGGCCCGTAATTTTTCTTTTTAGTGAGATCTTTGTTTGCTTTTGGAATCAAAGTAATACTGGACACATAGAATGAGTTTGGGAGTTTTCCTTCCATTTCCACTTTTTGAAACAGTTTGAGAAGTATAGGTATTAGCTCTTCTTTAAATGTTTGGTAGAATTCCCCTGGGAAGGCATCTGGCCATGGACTTTTGTTTTTTGGGAGATTTTTGATTACTGCTTCAATCTGTTTGCTGGTTATGGGTCTGTTTAAATTTTCTAATTCTTTCAGTGTTGGTAATTTATGTGTTTCTAGAAATTTTTCCATTTCTTCCAGATTGCCCCATTTGTTGAATATAATTTTTCATAATATTCTCTTATAATTGTATTTCTATGGTGTTGGTTGTTATGTCTCCTCTTTCATTCATGATTTTATTTATTTACTTGCTTTCTCTTTTCTTTTTGATACATCTGGCTAGGGGGTTGTCAATTTTATTAATGTTTTCAAAGAACCAGCTCCTAGTTTTGTTGATCTGTTCTGATTTTTTTGTTTCTATATTGTTTACTTATTCTCTAATCTTTCTTATTTCCCTTATTCTGCTGGCTTTAGGCTTTATTTGCTTTTCCTTTTCTAGCTCCTTTAGGTTTAAGGTTACGTTGCAGATTTGAGACTTTTCTTGCTTCTTGAGGAAGACCTGTATTCTCTTTCTTCTTAGGACTGGCTTTGCTGCATCTAAAGTTTTGGACTGTTATATTTTCATTTTCATTTACTTACATGTACTTTCTTAGTTTTTCTTTAATTTCCTGGCTAAACCATTCATTCTTTAGAAGGATATTCTTTAACCTCCATGTATTTGTGATCTTTCCAAAATTTTTCTTGTGGGTTGACTTCAAGTTTCATGGTGTTGTGGTCTGAAGATAGGCATGGTGTGATCTCAATTTTTACATACTTGCTGAGGGTGATTTGCAACCCGGTATGTGACCTAGTCTGGAGAATGTTCCATGTGCACTAAAGAAGAATGTTTAATTCTGCTGCTTTAGGATGAAATGTTCTGAATATATCTGTTAAGTCCATCTAGCCCAGTGTGTCATTCAAAGCCATCGTTTCCTGGTTGATTTTTTGCTTAGCTGATCTGTCCATTGATGTAAATGCGATGTTATTGTATTATTATCAGTGAGTTTCTTTCTGTTTGTTATTAATGATTTATATTTGGGTGCTCCCTTCCAGTTGGGGGCATAAATATTTACAATTGTTAGATCTTATTGATGGATAGACCACTTAATTTTAATTTAATGCCCTTTTTCATGTCCTGTCATCATCTTTGGTTTAAAATCTAGTTTGTTTGCATAAGCATGGATACTCCGGTTTTCTTCTGGAATCCCTTTGCATGCTAGATGGTTCTCCACCCCCTCACTTTCAATCTGCAGGCGTCTTTAGGCCTATAATGAGTCTATCATAGGCAGCATATTGATGGGTCTTTTTTTATCCATTCTGATACCTTTTGTCCTTTGATTGGAGTATTTAGTCGCTTTACATTCATAGTGATTATTGATAAATATGAATTTAATGCTTTTGTGTTGCCTATAGAGTTGGTATTTCTTGTGATTCTCTCTATTCTTTTCTAGTCTTTGTTGCTTTTGGTCCTTTTTTCTCCACTCAAAGAGTCTCCTTTAGTATTTCATGTATGGAAGGTTTAGTGGTCATCAACCCCTTTAGTATTTGTTTGTCTGAGAAACGATTTCTCCTTTTATTCTGAATGACAGCATTTCTGGATAAAGTTTTCTTACCTGCATATTTTTTCCCATTCAGCACATTGAATATATAATGCCACCACCTCCTGGCTTGCCAACTTTCTGTGTACAGTTTTTCTGCAAACCTGATGTCTTTTCTTTTAGGTTAAAGACTTTTCTCCCCAGCTGCTTTCATGATTCCTTGTCGTGTATTTTGTGAATTTGATGATGATATATTTTGTTGATGGCCAGCTTTTATTGAATTTAATGGGAATTCTCTTTGCTTCTTGGAATTTGACATCTGTTTCCTTTCCCTAGATTAGGAAAATTTTCAGCTACAATTTTCTCAAATAAACTTTCTGCCCCTTTTTCTCTCTCTTCATCTTCTGGGACTCCTATGATATGAATGTTATTATGCTTTAAAGGGTCATTGAGTTCCCTATGTCTACATTTATGATCAATCAATACCTTTCACTCTTCTTTTCAGCTTCATTATTTTCCTTAATTTTATCTTCTAAATCACTGATTTGCTTCTCTGCTTTAAACATCCTCTTTGTCATGGCATCCATTTGGTTTAACATCTCGGTTATAGTTTTTTAATTTTAGCCTATTTTATAGTTCTCTTATCTCTACAATAAGGGATTCTTTAGTGTCTTCTATGTTTCTTTTTCAAGACCAGCTACTATCCTTATAGTTGTTGTTTTAAATTCTAGTTCAGACATGTTACTTATATCTGTATTGATTAAATCCATGGCCATTACTTCTTTCTATTCTTTTATTCAGGGTGAATTCCTCCATTTTGTCATATTGTCAAGATCAAAATAAAAAGGAAACTACATCCTAGGTATGTCTTGGGCTGCTTTTTAAATGAAGCCATGTATATATAATAAAAACATTCCCTTTTCTGTATCATAAGAAGAAAAAAAAAAGAAAGCTAGATCCTATTTTCCCTAGTGCTGAAGCTTTGAAGTACTCTATGATTAGTAGACTTTGTGTGCATAAGGGGTTTGTACTGGTCTTCTTGGGGTGGGGCCTGTTGCACTGATTCTCAGGACTGACATGCCTAATGGAGATGCACCTACAGGTCACAGGGCAGCATGACTTGGTATAAGTGGCTCTGGCCTCCACTGGTTGGCACTGTTTTGCTCACTAAAGTGTGTCAGTGCTGATGGGGAGGGCAAAAACAGCATCACCCCACTCTCTCTTTCCAGGATGTTGGAGTTTGTGCCCATGACTCTTCAGGAAGCCCTCACAGAAAAGCAAGCAATCACCTCTCTTGTGTGCCCAGCTTCCACCATATCCTTGCCTTCATCCTGCTTACATCTAAGCTGTCTGCTTGCCAGGTGGCACAGCACTCTTGTGTTTTATCTCAGGCATGGGCTGGGTTTCAAAACTCCAAATTTTAGAGATCCATCCACATGGCACACTCCACACTGATCCTCTGGTAGAGGATCTCACTGTGCTGTGGCTGGAGCCATGCTGTCCCAGAAATTAGTTGTGCAATCATGCAGCAGTTCATAGTTTATGGTAAAGTGCAGCAGAAAGCCAGTACCAAGGTTCACTGCCCTCTGCAAGCATCTTCATTTCTATGTTAATGAACGGGGCAACTCAATGGTACCCACTGGGTCTTTTGCCCCCAGAGAAGCCATGCCACCTCTCCCCAATTCACTCTTAGAAGAACTGCTTCTCCCCATACAAGCCAGGGGATCTTCAGACGACACTGACAGCTCCCAGGTCTTCACCCTCTTTCCTCCCTGGAGCATCATTAAGCCTGCTAGGTGTGACCCTAGTGATGGGGCAGACCTCTGAAATGTCAGAGTCTGTGCTCTGCAGTTTATAAAAGCTTGCAGTATTCATTCCCTCTCCTTTACCTAGTCAATGGTTTGGGGGAAGAGTTTTTCTTGTACAATTTCCCATGTGCACTTTCACTCTCTCTCTCTTTCTTTCTCTCTTGCTCTTCTCTCTGCGATCAGGGTTCCCTCCCCATTGCAGCACCCACAGGTTTTCTTATCCCAAATCAACTCTCAGCGGCTCCTACCTTCCATGATGTGGCAGTTTGTTCACCTGTAGTTGTGCATTTTTGCTAAGTTCTCAAATCGATTTCTTGGGTATTCAGAGTGATTTGATGTTTATATAGCTGTGTTTGAGAGACAAGGCAAGCCTAGAGTCTCCCTATTCCTCCACCACCTTAAGTCCTCCTCCCTTATGTTTTTAATTTTACCCAAAGAAAACAAAACACTAATTTGAAAAGATATATGCACCCCTATATTTATTGAAGCATTATTTATAATAGCCAATATATGGAATCAGTCCAAATGGCTATCCATAGATGAATGGATAAAGAAGATGTGATAAACAGGGACACCTGACTGGTTCAATCAGTAAAGCATACCATTCTTGATTTCAGGGTTTTAAGTTCAAAGCCCATGTTGGATGTAGAGATTACTTAAAAATAAAAATATTTGCAAAAAGGAAGATGTGGGGCATCTGTGTGGCTCACTCCGTTAAGCATCAGACTATTGGTTTTGGTTCAGATCATTATCTCACAGTTTGTGAGTTAGAGCTCCATACCAGGATCCATGCTGCCAGTGCAGAGCCTGCTTAGGATTCTCTCTCCCTCTTTCTCTGCCCCTCTTCCACTCACTCTCTCTGTCTCTATCTCAAAAATAAATAAACTTAAAAAATTTTTAAAAAGGAAGATGTGACATACAGATATAGATATATAATGGAATATTACTCAACCATTAAAAAGAATGAGATCTTGTCATTTGCAACATAGATGGACTTAGAGAATATAATGCCAAGTGCAATAAATCAGTCAGAGAAAGACAAACACTATATGATTTTACCCATATGCAGATTTTAAGACACAAAACCAATACAAAAGAAGAAGAAAGAAACTAAAAAATGGACTCTTAAAATCAGAGAACTGATGGTTGCAGAAAGAAGGTGGTTAGGGGATGGGTGAAATAGATAAAGGGGATTTAGGGTACACTTGTATTGATCACTGAGTGATGTATAGAATTGCTGTATCATATTGTACATCTGAAACTAATATAACACTGTGTGTTAATTATACTTCAATTTAAAAAAGAGTGAAAAATTATGTGTCATAAGCTGGGTTGCTTAAACAACAGAAATTTATTTTCTCACAGTTCTGCAGCCTGGAAGTCTGAGAACAGAACCCAGAATGGCCAGGTTCTGGTGAGGGGTCTCTCCCTGCTTTGCAGATGGCTATTTTCTTGCTGTGTTCTCACATGAAGGAGAAAACCAAGCTCTGGTTTCCTTCTCTCCTTATAAGGACACTAATTTGATTATGAGGAGCCCAAGGTCATTACTTCATCCAAATCTAGTTATTCTCAGGGTGCCTGGGTGGCTCAGTAGATTAAGTGTCTGACATTGGCTCAGGTCATGATCTCATGGTTCGTGGGTTTGAGCCCCACATCGGGCTTTTTGCTGACAGCTCAGAGCCTGAAGCGTGCTTCGGACTCTGTGTCTCCCTCTCTCTCTGCTCCTCCCCCACTCATGCTCTGTCTCTCTCTCTCTCTCTCTCTCTCTCTCTCTCTCTCTCAAAAATAAACATTAAAAAAATTTAACCTAGTTATTCTCAAAGGCTTCATTCCAAACACTGTCACATTGGGGTTAGGGATTCAAAATATAAATCTGGTGGAGGGGAATATAAATATGGTGGAGGGGACACAAACATTCAGTCTATAGCAATCCCTTAGAGAAATCTAGAGAAATAGGTATCCCCTGCTTTCCAAAAGTTGATATTAGGCCATTCCACTGTTAAGAAAGATTTTCATTAGTTTTTTGCTAGCAAAAATAAATATGCAGAGGATTTTCACCTATCTGAAAAAAAAAGTTACCATACTAATGTAGGTCTTTTGTAAAAGCAAAATGTCATAATGAAGAAAACTGTACTTAAGAAAACTACATATGCCTTACTCCTTTGACCCAGCAATCCCACTTCTAACCATTTATCCATGGAAATATATCTCTACCTATGGTATGAAAAGTCACAACAGAAGATTATTTATTGTGGCATTATTTGTGTTACCAATATTGGAAATAATCTCAATGCCTACACATAGCTAATTAATTAAACTGATATTCATGCAACCAGGTACTATGTAGGTAGATGTTTTAAAAAAGAATGAGTAATAGTCCATTGTATGTGTGTGTATATATCACATCTTTTTTAATCTATTTATAAAAAAGAAAGCAAGGACATGGATGGAGATAGAAAGTATTATGCTAAGCAAAAGAAGTCAGTCACAGAAAGACAAATACCATATGATTTCACTCATATGTGAAATTTAAGAAACAAAACAGATAAATATAGGGGGAAAGAGAGAAGAGAGGGGCAAACCAGAAAACAGACTCTTAACTCTAAAGAACAAACTGAGGGTTACAGGAAGGTGGGGGCAATGGGTTAAATGGGTGATGGGTATTAAGGAGGGCACTTACTGTGATGAGCACTGGGTTTTTTATGTAAGTGATGAATCACTAAACTCTACCCCTGAAGCTAACATTATCCTATATGTTAACTAACTGGAATTTAAATAAAAACTTGAAAAAGGAAAACAAAGAATGAGCAAGAGCTCTATGAAGTGATGTAGAATGATATCCAGGATACATCACTAATTTTTAAAAAAAAACAAATTCAAAAAAGTTTACATGACATGTTACTTTCTGTGTAACAAAGAAGGAGAAATTAGATTATATGTGCACATTTGCTTAATTTTGAAAAAGGAAATACAGGAAGGATAAATCAGAATTAGTGTAATCGGTTATGATGTAGGCAGTTTGTGAGAATGAAATGGAAGGGACGGGAAAAAGAATGAAATATCTTTGATTCATTCATTATATAGTGAATTTTTAACCATGTTGAAATTTTATATGTTAAAAACATTAAATCAACAAAGAATTTGGGTAAAAGGGTAAACATTTAAAATGTTATAGAAACAAAGCCAAATAAACCTAACTACATATAAATTGACATCATACATAGAAGTAACTTTGTACACAAGTACAGATTTTTTTCAATTTTCAATGGGGTTACATCCTGATAAACCCATTGTAAATTGAAGATTCATTTAGTATACCTAGCCTACTGCATATCACCGTTTAGCACAACCTACCTTAAATGTGCTCAGAACATTTACATTAGCCTACAGTTGGGAAAAATAATCTAACACAAAACCTATTTTATAATAAGGTGTTGAATAATTAATGTAATTTATTGAGTGCTATAATGAAAGTGAAAAACAGAGGATTGTATGGACACAGAATGGTTCTAATTGTATTGGTTGTTTACCCTTATGGTCACATGCCTGACTGGGAGTTGTGGGTCACTGCTGCTGAACCCCATCATGAAAAATATCTCACTGTATGTTACTAACTTTGGAAGAGTTCAAAACGGAAAATTCAACATGAAGCTCCTATTGAATATATATTGTTTTTGCAGCATCATTATGTTGAAAACTTGTAAGTTTAACCATCATAAGTCAGGTACCATCTGTAATGTGCACAAATACTTTTGGCCACATTTCTCTTACTATACAAGTTTAAGGAAACTAGTCTAAGGGCAAAATGAACTACAGACATATTTGAACCATACTTAGTGAGTGGGCAGTTGTGTTTTAATTCTAAAACCACTTTGTAAAGAAACTAGAGTGAACGAATAAATATATAATATTGTTTAGAAAAAAAGGTTATCAATATGAAAGAGAGATATAAAAATGAAAAGTAGTAAGGAGAGAAAGAACACAGTAAATGGCCTTGGACTTGGAAATATCAACATGAATAATGACTTTGCCCACTCTGATCACTAAAATGGTATATAAGTAATGATATGTCAATAGCAATAAACACATTTAGTGCTCATATTTTGCTCACGAAATGCCTTTCACCAAAAAAGGGGTATAGGGACAGAGAAGAATTACTGGATCAATGGCAGATTTCAGGACTGGGTTGTGAAAACTGCAAGGTAAGGTAAGCCTGGAATAACTTGTTGCTATGAAAAGAGTAAGGAAGTACTCAAAACTTGAAGAGGATATATCACAAGATAGAAGCTAGTTTGGAAGTGTTTCTGTTTGGAATACTTTGAACATCAAAAATAATAATGTCATGGAATACTACGTGGCAATGAGAAAAAATGAAATATGGCCTTTTGTAGCAACGTGGATGGAACTGGAGAGTGTTATGCTAAGTGAAATAAGCCATACAGAGAAAGACAGATACCATATGGTTTCACTCTTATGTGGATCCTGAGAAACTTAACAGGAACCCATGGGGGAGGGGAAGGAAAAAAAAAAGAGGTTAGAGTGGGAGAGAGCCAAAGCATAAGAGACTGTTAAAAACTGAGAACAAACTGACGGTTGATGGGGGGTGGGAGGGAGGGAAGGGTGGGTGATGGGTATTGAGGAGGGCACCTTTTGGGATGAGCACTGGGTGTTGTATGGAAACCAATTTGTCAATAAATTTCATATATATAAAAAAATAAACTTAATTTTTCATTGAAAAAAAATAATGTCAGTAATGGAGTATCACACACCAAATGTGTGTGTGTGTGTGTGTGTGTGTGTGTGTGTGTGTATGTGTTGAGTTTTCAGAGATACTCAAAAAATACAATGGAGGGGTAAGAACAAGCTGTTCTTTTTAAAAAATTTTTGTAAATGTTTATTTATTTTTGAGAGACAAAGAGACAGAGCATCAGTGTGGGAGAGGCAGAGAGAGAGGAAGACACAGAATCTGAAGCAGGCTCCAGGCTCCGAGCCATCAGCACAGAGCCCGATGTGGGGCTTGAACCCATGAACCATGAGATCATGATCTGAGCCAAAGTCAGATGCTTAACTGACTGAGCCACTCAGGTACCCTGAGAAGCTGTTTTTTTACAGAAAAATGATGAAAATTAGAAGGAATGACAGATTAAAATCACCTTTAGAAACATTAAAATAATAAATGATATAGAAAGGAGTCACCAGTTGATACTAAAACCATTAGGTGAATGATTGTTGGGAAATAGGATATTCACATCATTTCAAAGATTTAATATTAATATATAACTTATTAATTAAAAGGAGAAAAAGATACCTTAGCAATGGAAAAATCTGTCAGACACCTCAATCAAGCCTTTGAAATTAAAACTTCCAATAATAGAACCTCCTGACCTTATGTGCCTCCTGCTGTGATCTACTGAAAAGAACACATTACCTATTTAATGTTATTTCCAGAGAATATTTAATCTGAATATCATAAGGTATTCATTAGACAAATTCATATTGAGAGACATTCTGTAAAACAGTTTGTCTGTTGTGTGTGTGTTTTTTTTTAATACCAACATCATGAAAGGCACAAAAGGAAAGGAATGGCTCTTCTAGATAAAAAGAGTTTTTACAACTAAACTCAGTGCTTTAAATTGCCTTAAATTCTGGATATTTTTTAATTATTAGAAATATGGAATTATTAAAAAATAGAATATATGTTAGATTTCTGTATCTCTGTTTAATATTTTCTTCTGGCAATGAGGTGATATTATATGACTATCCTATCATTATTAAGCATTGTATATTACATATAATATTTATAAATAACTGAAGTCTTAATAATGTCTGCATGTGATCAATAAAAGGCATTTATTTAGGCTCTATTATATACTAAGTCAATAATTGCCACAAGGGAATTTGGTAGCATGTGAAAACCTCTATGCTTGAAAGTTAAGAAATTAGCTCATCAGGAAACAACAGGTAATAATATAGATAATATTTTAAAATGTCAAAATCCATGGTACAAATCAGTGCTTCTTAAAAACCATTATATACCTGGGGTGCTTGGGTGGCTCAGTCGGTTAAGCGTCCGACTTCAGCCCAGGTCATGATCCTGTCATTTGTGGGTTCGAGCCCTGCGTCAGGCTCTGTGCTGACAGCTCGGAACCTGGAGCCTGCTTCGGATTCTGTGTGTGTGCGTGTCTTTCTCTGTCCCTCCCCTGCTTGCACTCTGTCTCTCTGTCTCCAAAAACTAAATAAATATTAAAACAATTTTTATGTATCTATGAATCACCAAAAATCTTATTAAAATGCAGCCTCCGATTAGTTAGGTCTAGAATGGGATCTGAGGTCTCTAATAAACTCTGGTCTTTGGATCACAATTTAAGAAGTGAGTATACACTGTAAGAGCTATAGAAGACAGAAAGCATTAAGAATTAGAGAAATTAAGAGAAATAAATTTTGATATCTTAACTCTTTATCAAGAAATGAAGGGTGAAGAAAAATAAAGTTGTTTATAATAGCACTATTCATTTGTTCACTCCTTACCCTGGGTATTTTCTCAGCATCTAGCATATAAAAGACAGTGTGCAACAGTGAGGGCAGTGTTTGGATCATTTAACATACAGTTTCTTATATAGAGGAGGAGCTCAGTGAATATATTTGCTAAACTCATTTTAATTTATGGGTAGAAAAGACCCTGAAAAAAGAATTATAGAGAGAAATTATCATGATCATGATGAAGTTGTGGGTTGGTAAAATAAGTAGTCCTGGGGCGCCTGGGTGGCTCAGTCAGTTAAGGAGCCAACTTCGGCTCAGGTCACGATCTTGCGGTCCGTGAGTTCGAGCCCCGCGTCGAGCTCTGTGCTGACCGCTCAGAGCCTGGAGCCTGTTTCGGATTCTGTGTCTCCCTCTCTCTCTGACCCTCCCCCGTTCATGCTCTGTCTCTCTCTGTCTCAAAAATAAATAAACGTTAAAAAAAAAATAAGTAGTCCTGACTCAAGAGACGCATAACTGTACCCGGATGATACGGTGAAGAAATATTATGGATCATCTTAAAAGACCAGCAAAAAAGGGTACATTTGATATAGTTAAAATTTCCTGAATAGGAAAATGACGTTCTAAAACTAATGTTTTACAACAATTACTTTGGCAACAAAAAGTACTCTTGATTGGAGAAGGGCAACGTGGAAGCCAGTTGAAAGCTGTTGCATAATCCGAAGCAATCATTTCTTCTTCTAATTTCTCAATCTTCTCCTGACTTCAATCATTTACCTTGCCATTTTCTCTTTTGTCTATATCATAAGTTCCGGAAACAAAGTTACTCTAACTCCAGGACAGTAGGGCATTGGTAAATGTGAGAACCTGGTTATCTTTTAATTTCCCATGTCAAAGTTCTTATATTCGCAAGTGAGTTTTTTTAACCTTTAAGAAGATTTCTTTTCAAGTTGACTTTTAGAAAACTTTATCTAAGCTAAGGCACTATGTTAATCATTTTAATCTAGTTCTTTCTTGAATCATTGATAAACTTTAATTAGGTAGACAATTATTGATGTTAGCTTGCTAGGCACAAACATTTAAAAGTCTCTGTGTACTACATTTAAAACTATTAGTAAATATTCACATGCATATTGTGAATAATTTCTCTCTGTCCATGCCTTTCATTTTCATTTTCTTACTGCTATCTTTTGATAAATAAAATTTATCATTTTTTTATGAATGATGATCCACTTTTCATCTATATCTAATAAACTTGAAAGTTGCCTAGAAAAGTTCGGAAAATAAATGAAAAAGGTGAAATTTTAATTACCAGATAAAAACTATATTATAAAGTTAAACAATTTAAACACGTTGGTTTCTCCAAGAGATTCAAGAATATATAAATATTTAGAAACAGAAATGTAGCATTTTAGATATTTCAGGATCCACACACAGTCCTGGAAATAAGTAATAAGGAATATTAGTTATTTATTACTATATAACAAATTATCACAAATTTGGCACTTTAAAAAACACAAATAAATTATTTCATAGTTTCTACGAGTGAAGAGGCTGGGTACGTGTTATTGGGTTCTGTGTTCAGGATTTCAAAAAAGCTAACTCAAACTGTAGCCTGCTGCATTAACTATCTTACTGTTAATGGCCATCTTCCAAGTTCACTGGTTGTTGTAGAATTCAATGCCTTGCAGTTACTGGACTGAGGTTGTTCAGTTGTTGTTCCTGATATATGGTCCTCTTCACAAGATGGCAAATTGTTAACTCAAGGACAATAGGATAATATTTCTCTTCTTTGAGTCTTTCTGCCTTCTTCTACTTCTCACCTCTAGACTTTTTCAAAGGGCTCACTTGAGTCACAAACATCCAGAATGATCTTTTTGATTAACTTAATTGATTAGGAACCCTAATTATGGCCACAAAATACCATCACCTGCTTATGACCTACCATAATCATTGGAGTACTTTCTCATCATATTCATAGAGCTCACTCACAATCAAGGGTTGGGATTGTATAGGACATGTATATGAGGAAGTTGTGTGGGGAGGAGGGGAAATCAAATAATTAAAGAGTTAGAAGAAAATAATGGTGAATATTTAGTCCACCTTATTCTGGGGGGAAAAAAAGGAAAAATCATTTAAAAAGAGGACAATATATTTGTTTACAAAATACTTCTTAATTATCTTAATTTAAATGATAAAAATATTTTTACATTTATCATCTAAATTGTTCATATGCAAATATCCCTAAGAAAAATAATTTCAATGGGAAAATGGAATGATTATATGTATAAGAATCTTAAAACATCAGACAAGCCCATATTCATATTGATTTAATTCTGCTATATTCTGTGCTAAATACATGCTATCAATTAATATCCACAATGAGTTTGTGATGAGATAATATTATACCAGCTATGAATTGAATTGTGTCCCCTCCAAAAAGGTATGTTGGAGTTCTAACCCCCCAGTACTTCAGAATGTACACTTGTTTGGAGATAGTGTCTTTATATAGTTAATCAAGCTAAAATTAAATCATTAGAGTGGGCCTTAATCCAATGTGACCAGTAGACTTATAAAAAGGGGAAATTTGACACAGATACACACACACACACACACACACACACACACACACAGAAGATGTGAATAGACACAGTGAAAACAACCATCTATAAACCAAAGAGAGAGGTTTCAAACATATCCTTCCCTCTTGGCCCCTTGAAAGGAACCAATTCTATTGGCATCTAGATTTCAAATTTCTAGACTTCAAAACTATAAGAAGATAAACTTCTGTTTGTAAGCTAACCATTTGTAGTGTTTTGCCACAACACTCATAGCAAATAAATAAGATACCTTTTATGCATAAAGCAAAATGATGCCTTAGATTAATCAACTTGTCCAAGGGAATACATCCAATGATACCAGAGCTTGTTCTCAAACTCAGCTTTCTGTGATGAAGGCCATGTCCTCAACCATTCTACTACACTAAAGATATATAAAGAGTCAATGCATGAAAATAGTTCTACATAGAAATCAAAAGAAACAGTACTTAAATAAGCAATATATCTTGATGAGGGAACATAAGGCAGGCTGAAGTCAAAGTACAAGCTGGCACCCCTCCCAACTCCCAGGTGGGATATGTGTAATATTCCTCAGACACTCCTCACTACCCAAAAACAAGGGAAAAGAAAGAAACAAATGGTTAACTGATGGAAGTCACAGTCATGTAGGACATTAGTCTACATTGGTTTACAAATGTCTTGGTAAATTACAAGAAAAAGGCAATCTTATCAATAGCCCAATATCCAGAAACCTGTAGACTCAGTTTCCTGGAGCCTCAACATCACCCCTCCATAGTGATATGGGGAACAAAGGCAAGAAGAAAATGGCAGGTAAAATTAAATTTCCTTGTAACCTGCTGCCCATTGACAGCTACTTGAGACTGGCAGGAACTCCCTATTGTCTTACTCTTAATGCTTTGCTAGAGGGAAAAACAACATTAGCTTGACAATAGCTTGGACTCAAGTACCCTATTAGTCTTCTTTAGTATATGAAAATCTCTTTGAAAATTTCCCCTTGAATTTACCTCCCCCAACTCCCAAGTCTATAACCAGTCTCTCCACAGGGTCCAGGGAAGCTCTTCCTGACCATGGGTCCTATCCCTGTGCTTTAATAAAATCACCTTTTTGCACCAAAGTATTCTTTCTTGGCCATTGGCTATGGACACCACCCCACCATCACCCCAAAACTTCATTATATCTTACTTGCTTATCAATACAAAAATATTTTTAAAATTATTTTTTTAACGTTTATTTATTTTTGAGACAGAGAGAGACAGAGTATGAACGGGGGAGGGTCAGAGAGAGGGAGACACAGAATCTGAAACAGGCTCCAGGCTCCGAGTTGTCAACCCAGAGCCTGACGCGGGGCTCGAACTCACACACTGCGAGATCGTGACCTGAGCCGAAGTCGGCTGCTCAACCGACTGAGCCACCCAGGCGCCCCAATACAAAAATATTTTTAATAATAAGTACTGCAGTGGGAGATGGTTTACTGAGTTTCTCACTCTTGCCTGTTGTTATTTGGTGTGTGAATTAACACAAACTCATTCATGACCTTTGATAACTTGGCAAAATAAATATACAGACATTCTTAAAAATTGTTATCATTTTTACTAATAAATAATTTATCCACAATTTAATTAGAAATGTTATCCACAATTTAATTAGAATTGCAGAAAGTTTGATCCTTACAATATGTCTTATAGTACAAAAATATTAGAAACATTCAAAATGATGAATAGGAGAATGTTTAAATAGACTATAAAACTTTCATATGATGGATTTTACATAGTCATTAAAAGTAATGATGGAAAAAAAGTGATGATTAATAAAATGTTTTTTAAACATTTTTAAAAAAGTTTTTGTTGAAAAGTTTCAAATATCATGGCAAAGATTGAGAAAGGGACATCAGCAAGAAGGCAGAATAAGAGTTTTCTATGGACATCCCACCACCAGGGCATCAATTTTAACAATCACCACAGATGATACATGGGAGTCCAGGAATCTAGCAAAGTAGTTCTAGCATATCATTAGAGCAAAATTTGAGAATTTATACATTGAATAGAGTAAGAATAGTTTCAGTTTACCCACATCATGTCATCCAAGGTAGCAGAGCTAAGTGCCAGGAGAGATTTTTCCCTGCCCATGATTTTTCTCATGGGTAAAAAATGAGACTGAGTGTATGGCCAGCTTCCTCACCTGTGCAGGATGTTGCCCACAGGCCTACATATTCCTCATCCCACCCAGAATACTGAGATGACCTACAAAGATAAGTCTCATGGCTCCCATGCTTACACCACTCATCCACAATCCTCTACCCCATCATGGCCAGATCCCAGCATATACTTCTACAGACAGAAAGTATGAGCCCTTGCAGTCGACTATCAAGTAAACACAGAAAGCTTCCCAATTCTGTGGGATTGAGAAAAGATGCACAAACTTGAGGACTTTAAGGAACTCTCCTAGGGAAAACAAATGGAAGGTTTTCACACTCATTTGTTTAACAGGATTGAGGGAAAGCATACAATAGTAAAAATCACCCCCCATACAAGAGGAAACAAGAAGTACAGAGAAAGCACAGCCATAGGAAATGTCTGAAAATGCCTAAGAATCCCTAACTAAACTAACTGATGAAAATATTTCTCCCCTAAGCCAGTCAGTAAAATTTGAAGGAAATGAATGATTCTTCAAATGTAAAGAGAACAATGCAAAACTTCAACAAATATTAAAAACTAAGGAAATATGGTACCACCAAAGGAGCAAAATAATTTTCAGGTCATTAACACACAAAAATTGGAGATCTACTAATTGCCTGACAAAGAATTCAAAATAATTGTTTTAGGGGCACCTGGGTGGCTCAGTCAGTTAAGTGTCTGACTGAGGCTCAGGTCATGATCTCACAGTTCATGAGATCAAGCCCCTCATCAGGCTTTGTTCTGACAGCTCAGAGCCAGGAGCCTACTTCAGATTCTGTATCTTCCTCTCTCTCTGCCCCTCCCCCATTTGTGTTTTGTCTCTCTCTGTCTCTCAAAAATAAATAAAACTATTAATTTTTTTAAAACCTAAAATAATAGTTTTTAAGATCAGTGAGCTTCAAGAGGACAAAGGCAACTCAATAAATTTAGAAAAATAATACATAAACAATGAGTTTCAACAGAGAGATAGAAATCATAAAAAATAACCAAACAGAAATTCTAGAGCTAAAGAATACAGTGTAACTAATACAAAATGCAATAGATAATCATAGAAAACTTTATCAGGCAGAAGAAAGAATATGTAGACTCAATGACAGATTATTTGAAATAATCCATTCAAAGGAGAAAAAAGTGAAGAACTACATGAGTTATGCGAACAAGCAAGTGAACAATATACACATTATGAGAGTCCCAGGAGGAGGAGAGAGAGAGAGAGAGAAAAGGGGGCAGAAAACTCATTTAAGAAAATGATGGCTGAGAAGACTCCTGGGGAAGAGGACAGAGTAGGAGGATCCTAAGCTCACTCATCCCATAGATACAACTAGATAATACCCACATTAGTATAAATAACCCAGAAAATGAAGATTGGCAGAACAGACTCTCCACAGCTAAATGTAGAGAAGAAGCCACATTGAATAGGGTAGGAAAGGTGACATACAGTTGGGAGCACAACAGACCTATGTGACTATCCATGGGAGGGAGGAATGCCACAGGCACAGAGAGGACAGAGGAGCAGACGCACCCAAGCCAGACACTGCAGACAGAAGCGACCTGCACAGGGAAAATGAATCCCAACAATGTTTGGCTTTGAAAACCAGAACAGCCCAACAGCCAGCCCAACTTTAATAATCAGCAGTTACATGGGGCACCTGGGTGGCTCAGTCGGTTGAGCGTCCGACTTCGACTCAGGTCATGATCTCACTGGGTTTGTGAGTTCGAGCCCCACATAGGGCTCTGTGCTGACAGCTCAGAGCCTGGAGCCTGTTTCAGATTCTGTGTCTCCTTCTCTCTCTGACCCTCCCCATTCATGCTCTGTCTCTCTCTGTCCCCAAAATAAATAAACTTTAAAAAAAATAAAAATAAAAATTAGCAGTTCCAGCTCTGGGAGAGCCAGGAGATATTAGTCCCAGCCCTTAAAGAGACAGCTGTATCAGTCTCATTGAGAAACAGCATAGAAGCAACAGATTGAAAGAACACCCAGGGTACACTAGAAAGACATTTATTTACTAATTTCAGAGCATATGCTAGAAGGGCAGGGATCTTTGAGAAACATCTCCAAGAACAAAAGAGTTGGTTTTGGCAGATACCATTTCCCTCCCCCAAGCCCCCAGCGTAGATACACAGACAACTTCTGGAACCAGCTCAGGACAACACTCTCCACCTAGCTAACCAACCATTTGTGCCACACCCTCATGCTTCTGCACATCAGCCCTGTACAACCCAGCAGGCCTCCCCAGGAGTTTTGGGCCACTGTAGCTCTCCTCCCAGTGACCTTCACAGATCAGGCTGGCACTGAGTGCCCACCCCTGCATTTTACTATGGATCCACTCCCTGCAAACCAACAGGTCTCTGCAGGATTTTTCCAGACATCTGCAAGTCCTCTTCCATAGCAGACCAGCAGAGACCCTGCCAGCACTACACACCCTGCCCCTATGTTCTCCTGCAGACCTGCCCACTCCAATATGTTCTTGGAGTATTGGATACATCCAAAGCTGTGCCACAAGGTTGGCAGTGTACAAACAGCCCTGACAGGAGTCAACACCACTCCAAAGTGACCCCTTCCCTGGAGAGGAGAAGATAACCACACTTACCAGTGCAACTGCTGCATCACCAATAGGCTGGGGTCAGACAACTGGTCTGACTGCAGGCCCTGCCCACCAAGGAAAGATGCTCAGGGGAGAAAGCAGGGAAAGTGCCCTGGAACTCAGTGCTACTGCATTTCTGGCAAATGCCCAGTCTGACTCAACTCAAGCCCAAGGAGGCCCAAGACAGGCCCACTAACACACAGGGAAAAATCCTGCCCACAACAAGCAGAGGGTCATTGCAGATGATGGGACTGAGGGAAAGAAGCAGCCCAGCCACAATAGCAGGCTACACACAAAAACATAAGACATCCCTGAAGGGTCAATTTCTGGTGAACAGGGGATATTGCACTGCAGGGCACTACAGGACCCGTTTGTTGTAAGACCACTACTTTCAAGTGCAGGAGATGTAGAAGTCTTTATTACCACATAGAAACAGACACATAGAATTACACAAAATGAGGAGACACAAAAATATGTCCCAAACGAAAGAACAGGACAAACCACAGAAAAGACACAAATGAAATGGAAATAAGTAATATGCCTGATAAATAACTTAAAACAATGGATATAAAGATCCTCACTGGACCTGAGAAAAGAGTGGAGAACCTTAGTGAGACCCTTAACAAAGAGATAGAAAATATAAAAAAAAGAAAGAAAACAAATCACATATAAAAACTAAGTGACTGAAATTAAAAATGTGCTAGATGGAATAAATAATAGATAAGAAAAGAAAAACAAAAGAATGGATCTGAAGAGGACAAGGGGCTGAATTTCATGAGTTGTAACAACCAGCAGGACTTAAAATCTATAATTAAAAAAATATCAATGGGCTCTTCTCTGGGAGAGTCAGAGGAAACGGAGTCCCTTTCTTTAAAGAGCACAACAAACAGCCAGTGGAGATACAGCATAGGGGCAGCAATTTGAAAGGCACCTGGGGCATATGGGAGGGAGAGTTATTTACTAATCTCAGAGTTGCCCGTTTGGAAAGAAATTGCTGGGTAACTCCTCCAGAAAAAAGGAACTGAGAAGCACCATTTCCCTCTTTCATAGTCCTCCTGCCCTCCAGCTTAAACACAGGGCCATCTGTGGGACTGAATACCTAACTTGCTAGCACTGCCCCTCTGCTGTCCATGCTGTGCTTTTGCCAATACACCTCTTTGGACAACCTGTCTCAGTTCAGGCACTGCATGGCCCCTCTGCAGAGGAACCATGGTACAAATCTTGCTAGCATTACCACCACACTGCACCATACCCATCAATTCCCCCAGCTCTGCTTCTCTAATATACTATTGACCAAGAGTCCATACTGGTCCATGCCATAGGCCTGGCAGTGTGCAAGGAGGCCCTACAGCGTTCATATCCACTCCAAAGTGACTCTTGTCCTGGAGAGAGGGAAGGATAACTACACATACCAGTCCAACTGCTCCATCAGCAGTGGGCTGGGGACAGACAACTGGTATGACTACAGGTCCTTCCCACTAAGGAAAGCTACTCAGGGGAAAACACAGGGAAAGTTTTCTGCAGTTTAGTGCTACTGCATTTCTGGCAAATACCTGGTCTGACTCAACTCAAGCCCAAGTTACCCTAGACTGACCAATTAACATCACAGGGAACAAATCCTACCAGAAAAGGCAAAGAGAGCCACTGAAGATGACTGGACTGAGGGAAAAAGCAGGTCAGCCATAATACCAGGGCACATGGACCACACATAGGAGGCACCCCTGAAGGGCCAGGTTCTGATGACCAGGGTACGGTGTACTACAGGGCACTATAGGCTCCTTTTGTCATATGACCACTACTTTTAAGTGCAGGAGATGTCTTTCCTACCACATAGAAAGAGACCTATAGAGTTACACAAGATGAGACATAGAAATATGTCCCAAATGAAAGAATAACACAAAATCACAGCAAAGACATAAGTGAAATGGAGGTAAGTAATATGCCTGATAGAGAATTTAAAGTAATGGTGATAAAGACACTGGACTTGACAAAAAAGTGGAGGTCATTAGTAATATCCTTAATAATATGATAAAGAAAAACCAATCAGAGACGAAGAACACAATAAATAAAAATATACTACATGGAATAAGTAGTAGACTGGACGAAGTAGAAGAAAAAAAATCAGTGACCTGGAGGATGAGCAATGGAAAGAAATCAATCTGAGGAGGTGAGAGGAAAAAAATATGAAAAATGTGACTCCACTTAGGGAAAGCAGCAACACCATGAAGTGTAATAACATTTACATTGTAGGGATCCCAGATGGAGAAGAAAGAGAAAAGGGGGCAGAAAATTTATTTGATGAAATAATAGCTGAAGATTTCCTGAATCTGGGGAAGGAAACAAAAATCCAGATCCAGGAGACAGAGATCCCCCAACAAAATCAAGCAGAGGAGGTTCACACCAAAACGCCTAGTAATAAAGATGTGAAAAGTAGTGATAGCAACAGAATTTTAAAAGCAGCAAGAGAAAAGAAAGCAGTTACATATAAGGGAAATCTCATAAGGCTATGACCAGATTTTTCAGCAGAAATTTTGCAGGCCAGAAGGAAGTGGCATGATATATTCAAAGTGATGAAAGAAAAAAAACATAGCAGCAAAGAATATCCTATCCAGCAAATACTCTATTGATTCAAACTAGAAGGAGAGATAAAGAGTTTCCCAGACAAACAAAAGTTAAAGGAATTCATGATCACTAAACTAGACCTACAGAAATGTTAAAGTGGACTACTTGAGTTGAAAGACTTTAAACAATAGTAATGAAAGAAGGAGGCACAAAGTAGTACAAACACGTATATCTGTAAAATCAGTCAAGGGACTCTCAAAATAAAAGAATGCAAAGTATGATACCATATACCTAAAACATGGAAAGGAGAGGAGTAAAAAACAGGTTCAAACTTAAGTGACCATCAACTTAATATAGATGCCTATATACAGAAGATGTTATATACAAACCTAATTGTAGCCACAAATCAACAACCAATAATATATATGCAAATATAAAGAAAAAGGAGTCTAAATATGTCACTATAGAAAGCCAATTGTTGATAAGAAAGGAGAGAAACATAAAGATCAAAGAAAAACTACAAAAGAAACTATAAAACAAGTGACAAAATGACAATAAGTTCATAACTATCAACAATTACTTTGCATGTAAATGGACTAAACATCCCAATCAAAAGACATAGGGTGACAAAATGGACTTAAAAAAAGGCAAGACCCACCTATATGTTACCTACAAGAGACTCATTTCAAACCTAAAGTCACATGAAGATTGAAAGTGAAGGAATGGAGAAGCATTTATCATGCAAATGTATGTAAAAAGAAATCTGGGGTAGCACCACTTATATTGGACAAAACAGACTTAACAACAGACAAGGAAGGATGTAATATAATCATAAAGAGGACAATCCAACAAGAAGATGCAACAATTGTGAAAACTTAAACACTCAACGTGGTGGCTTAAATACCTAAATACTTATAGGTGTTAGTAACAAACATAAAGAAAGTAATCAATAGTAATACAGTAATGGTAGAGGAATTTATCATCCTGCTTATATATCAACAGACAGATCATCCAAACAGAAAATCAATAAGGAAGTAGTGGCTTTGAATGACATATTGGATCAGATGGATTTAACAGATCTATTAAGAACATTCCATCCTAAAACAGCAGAATATACATTCTTTACAAGTGCACACAGAACATTGTCCACAAAAGATCACATGTTGGGCCACAAGTCTCAACAAGTCTCAACAAGTTCAAAAATAATGAGACCATCCTATGCATATTTTCTGACCACAATGCTATGAAACTAGAAATCAATCACAAGAAAAAATCTGGAAACAGCACAAATACATGGAAGTTAGATAACATGCTACTAAACAATAAATGGGTCAATCACAAAAGAGGAAATCAAAAAATACATGGAGATAGGGGCACCTATATGGCACAGCTGGTTAAGTGTCTGACTCTTGGTTTTGGCTCAGGTCATGATATCATGGTTCATGAGTTCAAGCCCTGCATCAGGCTCTGTGCTGACAGTGCAGAGCCTGCTTGTGATTCTCTCTCTTGTTCTCTCTCTCTCTCTCTCTCTCTCTCTCTCTCTCTCTGCCCCTCCCTGGCTCTCTGTCTCAAAATAAAGAAATAAACTAATACATGGAGATAAATGAAAATGAACACACAATAGTCCAGTATTTTGGGGATGCAGAAAAAAGTGGTTCTAAGAGGAAAGTTTATAGCAATACAGCCTACATCAAGAAGCAAGAAAAATTTCAAAAAAATAACCTAACCTTACACATAAAGAACTAGAAAAAAAAAGAACAAACAAAGATCAATGAAACCAGGAGCTGGCTCATTGAAAAGATCAATAAAATTGATAAACCTTTAGCCAGACTTGTCAAAAAAAAAAAGTAAAAGGGTAAAATATACAAAAGCAGAAGTGAAAGAAGAGAAAAAACAACTGACACAACAGAAATATAAAAGATTATAAGATAGTACTATGAAAAATTATATGCTAACAAATTGAACAACCTAAAAGAAATGGACAAATTACTAGAAACACAACCTTCCAAAACTGAACCAGGAAGAAATACAAAATGTGAACATTCTGTCCAATAAGGTTGCATCAGTAATTAAAAACCTAACAACAAAGAAAAGTCCAAGAGCAGATGGCTTCACAAGTAAATTCTAAGAAACACTTAGAGAGGAATTAAAACATATTTTCAAACTATTCCAAAACAACAATATAAGAAGTAAAACTTCCAAATTTATTCTATGAGGCCTGCATTCCTTGATACTCAAACTGGATAATAACACTACAAAAAAAAAAAGAGAGAGAGAAAAATGGGCCAATATCTCTCATGAACATAGATGTAAAAATCCTCAAAAAATATTAGCAAACCAAATCCAACATTACATTAAAAATCATCAAGGCACCTGTGTGGTTCAGTCAGTTAAGCATCTGACTCTGGCTCAGGTCATGATCCTGTGGTTTGTGGATTCGAGCCCCACATTGGCCTCTGTGCTGAAAGCTCAGAGCCTTGAGCCTGCTTCAGAATCTGTGTCTCCCTCGCTTTCTGCCCCTCCCCCACTAATGCTATGTCTCTCTCAAAAATAAACACTAAAAATTTTTTAATAACTTCACCACAATAAAGTGAGATTTGCTCTTAAGATGCCAGACAGGGTGGTTCAATATTTGTAAATCAATCACGGTGATAGTTCACATCAATAAGAAAAAGCATAAAAGGCATATGATCATTTCATAAGGTGCAGAAAAGTCTTTTGATAAAGGACATTCGTTCATGATAAAAAAAAACCCTCAACAAAGTAGGTTTACAAGGAACATACCTCAACATAATGAAGGCCATATACGAAAAACCCACAGATAACATCATACTCAATGAGAAAAAACTGAGAGCTTTCCCTCTAAGATCAGGAACAGGTCAAGGATGTCCACTCTCATGACTTTTATTCACCATAGTCCTGAAGTCCTAGTCACAGAAATCAGACATAAAAAATGAATAAAAAGCATCCAAATGGGTAAAAGAAGAATAAAATTTCACTATTTGCAAATAACATGATACTATTTGTAGAAAACACTTAAACATTGCAAGAAAAAAAACAACTGCTAGAGCTGATCAAATGAACTCTGTAATGTTGCAGGATACAAAAATCAATCTACAGAAATCTGTTGCATTTCTACACACTATTAATAAAGCATCAGGAGAAATTAAGAAAAGAATCTCATTTATAACTATACCAAAAATAATAAAATAATAATAAATAATAAATAATAAAAATAATAAATATCTAGGAATAAACTTAAGCAAGAAGGTGAAAGACTTGTATTCTAAAAACTATAAAGCATTGATAAAAAGAAACTGAAGATTACAAAAACAAATAGAAAGATATTCCATGCTTATGGACTGGAAGAACCAAATATCCATACTACCCAAAGCAATCTACAGATTTAATGCAATTTCTATCAAAATATCAACAGCATTTTTCACACAATTAGAATAAAAATCCTGACATTCGGGAGAGTTAAGATGGCAGAGAGGCATGGAGACCTCGAGTTTGTCTAGTCCCTGAAACACAGCTAGATCAGCACCAAACAATTTTGAACACCTAGGAAACTGACCTGAGGATTAACACAACAATCTGCCATAACTTAAGCCACAGAACTCAGCAGGTACATGGTGCGGAGAGGTGAACTGGGGGAGAGAAAAGTCACAGTAGGCAGGGAGCTGTTATACAGAGAGAGGACAGAGAAAGAGAAAGGGTGAGATTGCAGTGTAGCGGGATCATGAAAGAAAAGCACCCCTCCCCCACAAAGTAGCTAGAGAGAAAGAGAGAGCAAAAGTGAAAAAACTTTCAGGGGACAGAACAAGAAATCTGTTTCCTCAAACCACTGACTGGAAGAAAGGAGAGGGTTTCAATACCACCAAGATTCTATAAACAGTGGAGCGCACAGTCTGAAGTTTCAGAGCTCAGTGACTGGTGGTGCTCTGGTGAGGAAGTAGGGTGAATCCCCAGAAGCAGACAGCAGGGTCTCAGGGGTCCATGTGACAAGGGGAGAAGTGGTTCCCCTTCTTGGAGTGCATTTGGTAGAGGTCATAGGCTTCCCCACGGGCAAAGGTCCCAGCGGACCCCAGAGAGCAGCCATATTTGCTGTTATTGGGATGAAGATGCCAGAAAGCGGTGAAACCTGGCTCTGCTTGTGTTGTGTGTTGTGGTTTGCCATAACCTCTGAACCTCTGCCACTATGTGATTGCATGAACATTTTCTGGGGCAAGCTGGCACCCAGCCATTGCTCTGTGAGACCCTTCCCCAGAGAGTCTGGGGTTGTGAAACACAATCCATCTGAGATAAAACTCTGGAGGGAGGTGCCGCCTGGCAGGTGGACAGCTTGGACATGGACATGGTAGAGATGGTGAGTGAATAGAGGCCTGAGACAAAGGAGGAGTGCTTGATCGTGGGTCGGGGAGAGTGCAAGTTTCCTATGACAAAGACTCAGAAGCTAGATGAAGTCATTTCCACCTCTCATGAGCACCACACTGATCCACCCCAGTAAGATAAGTAGTGTCACCTAGTGGAGAACGGAGCCATTACACCAAGCCCTGCCCAACTGCACCCTACAAGCACATCCCCTATAAGACCAACACAAGTCAACCCACCTGCTTGGTATCCAAGCTATAGAAAGCTTCACAGTTTCAGTTCAAGGGGAAGCTGGATATAACTTCATTCAGGTTTAATTGTTTGCTGGTTCACTTATTAGTTCATCTTCTTCACTTCTGTTTTTGTTTAAACTGTTTTTTTTCTTTCTTTCTTTTCTCCCTCATTCTTGGATACAGAAAGAGAAAAATTTGTTTTTATGTTTTTACTTTATTTTTTATTTTTAAAATTTTTAATTCTATTTAATTTTATTTATTTCATTTTATTCTATTTTATTATATATATATTTTTTTAATTTTAAAATTTTTCTTACCTTTTTTTTCCCTTCCCCCCCTCCTTTTTCTCTGTCAAACTCCTTTCAACAAGCTGACCAAAACACACCTAGGATCTAGCTTCTTTATTTGATTTTTTGTTTTGTTTTTAATTTTTTTAATTTTTATTCTTTATTATTTTTTCTGCCTACAAAATGAAAAATGAAGGAATTCACCCCAAAAGAAAAAACAGGAAGAAGTGAAAGCCTGGGGCTTAATCAACACAGACATAAGCAAGATGCCTGCACTAGCATTTAGAACCATGATAATAAGAATACTAACTGGGGTTGAAAAAAGGATCAAGGAAATAAAATCTAGTCAGGATGAAATTAAAAATGCTATAACCTAAATGCAATGTTGAATGGATGCCATGACAGCAAGGATGGATGAAGCAGAAAAGCAAATCAGCAATTTAGAAGATAAAATTATGGAAAATAATGAAACAGAAAAAAAAGAGGAAAACAAAGGCAAAAGATCATGATACAAGACTTAGAGAACTAATTGACTTATAAAAAGGAATAGCATATGAATCATAGGAGTCCCAGAAGGTGAAGAGAGAGAAAAAGGGAAGAAGGTTCATGTGAGCAAATTATAGTGGAAAACTTTCCTAATCTGGGGAAGGACACAGACTTTCAAATCCAAGAAGCATAGAGAACTCCCATTATATTCAACAAAACTCAATTACCAACAGGCATATCATAATCAAATTCACAAAATATGCAGACAAGGAAAGAATTACAAAAGCTTCAAGGAAAAAATCCTTAACCTATAAGGGAAGACAGACCAGGTTTGCAGCAGACCTATCCACAGAAAATTTGCAGGACAGAAAGGAATGGCAGGATATATTCAACATGCTAAACGGGAAACATATGCCACAAAGAATTATTTATCTAGCAAGGCTGTCATTTTAAAAAGGAGAGTTAAAGTTTCCCAGACAAACAAAGACTAAAGGAATTCCTGACCACTAAACCAGCACTACAAGTAATTTTAAGGGGGAATCCTTTGAGTTGAGAAAAGACAAAGCAAAACGAAAAGACCAAAAGCAACAAAGACTACAAAGGACCAGAGAGCATCATCAGAAACAACAATGCAACAGGCAACACAATGGCGCTAAATTCATATCTTTTAGTACTCACTCTAAATGTCAATGGACTAAATGCTCCAATCAAGAGACATAGGGTATTAGAATGGATAAGAAAACAAGACCCACCTATATGTTGCTTACAAGAGACTCATTTTAGACCTAAACACACCTGTACATTGAAAGTAAAGGGATGGAGAACAATCTGTCATGTTAATGGTCATCAAAAGAAAGTTGGTGTAGCCACACTTATATCACACAATCTATTTTTTAAAATAAAGACTGTAACAAGAGGAGCACATGGATGGTTCAGTCAGTTGAGCATCAGACTTCAGCTCAGGTCGTGATCTCATGGTTCATGAGTTCCAGCCCCACATTGGGCTCACTGCTTTCAGCCTGTCAGCACGGAGCCCACTTCAGATCCTCTCTCCCCCTCTCTCTGCCCCTCCTCTGCTTGTGCTTTCCCAAAAATAAATAAATATTTAAAAAAGAAAAAAAATACTGTAACAAGAGATGAAGAAGGGCATTATATCATAATTAAGGGGTCTATCTACCAAGATCTACAATTATAACTATAGATTATAACTATTGTTGTTAGATAACTAACAATTATAACTATTAGAATGATGAAAGATCTAAATGTAAGACAAGAAGCCATCCAAATCCTAGAGGATAAAACAGACAACAACCTCTTTGACCTCAGCCACAGCAACTTCTTACTTGACATGTCTCCAGAGACAAGGGAAGCAAAAGCAAAAATGAACTACTGGGACCTCATCAAGATAAAAAGTTTCTGCACAGTGAAAGAACAATCAGCAAAACTAAAAGGCAACTGACAGAATGGGAGAAATTTGCAAATGACATATCAGATAAAGGGTTAGTATCCAAAATCTATAACGAACTTATCAAACTCAACACCCAAAAAACAAATAATCTAGTGAAGAAATGGGCAGAAGACATAAATACACACTTTCCCCAAGAAGATACCCAGAACAGACACATGAAAATGCTCAACCTCACTCATCATCAGGGAAATACAAATCAAAACCACAATGAGATACCACCTCACACCTGTTAGAATGACTAACATTAATAACTCAGGAAACGACAGATGTTGGTGAGGATATGAAGAGAGAGGATCTCTTTTGCACTGCTGGTGGGAATGCAAACTGGTGCAGCTATTCTGGAAAACCTATGGAGGTTCCTCAAAAGATTAAAAATTAAAAATTAAAATAGAACTACCCTACAACCCATCAGTTGCACTACTAGGTATTTATCCAAAGGATACAGGAGTGCTGTTTTAAAGAAGCGCATGTACCCCAATGTTTATAGCAGTGCTATTGGCAATAGCCAAACTATGGAAAGAGCCCAATGTCTACTGACTGATGAATGGAAAAATAAGTGGTAATATAGATATAAAAATACATAATAAATATATATAGGTAAATGTATTTATATATATGTATATGTGTGTGTATATATACAGGAATATTACTCAGCCATCAAAAAGAATGAAATCTTGCCATTTGCAACAACATGGATGGAACTAGAATGTATTATACTAAGCTAAATAAGTCAGCTAGAGAAAGGCAAATACCACATGATTTCATTCATGCAGAATTTAAGATACAAAACAGATGAACATAAAGGAAGGGACAAGGAAGCAAAAATAATATAAAAACAGAGAGGGAGGCAAACCATATGAGAACAAAGAACAAACCGAGAGTTGCTGGCTGGTGTTGGGTGGGGGGATGGGCTAAAGGGGTGAGCAGCATTAAGGAGGACACTTGTTTGGATGAGCACACTTATATGTAAGTGATGAATCGACAAATTTTATTCTGAAATTATTATTACACTATATGTTAACTAACTTGGATTTTAACAAAAGAAAAGAAAGAAAGAGAAAAAAAATAATCCTAATATTTGTATGGAATCACAAAAGACATCTGAATAGTCAAAGCAGTCTAGGAAAGGAAAAATGAAACTGGAGGTATCACAGTCCCAAATATCAAGATATACTACAAGCTGTAGCAATGAAAACAGTTATGGTACTGTTAGAAAAATAGACAGATCAATAGGACAGAATAGAGGCCAGAAATAAACTCACAATTATATGGTCAATTAATATTTGGAAAAGGGGGCAAGTATATGCAATGGGAAAGAGTTTCTTCAACAAATGGTTTTGGGAAAACTGAAAAAAAGAATAAAATTGGACTACTTTCTTAAACCATACACAAAAATAAACTCAAAATTGATTGAGGATCTAAATATGAGACCTGAAACCATAAAAATCCTAGAGGAGAGCACAGGCAGTAATTTCTCTGTTATTGACCAAAGAAACATTTTTCTAGATATGTCCCCTGAGGCAAGAGAAATAAAAGCAGAAATTAATTATTGAGGCTACAGCCAAATAAAAATCTTCTGCACAGAAAAAAACAACAAAAAACAAAAAAACCATCAACAAAACGAATAGACAACACACTCAATGGGAGAAGATACTTGCAAACGGGATATCTGATAAAGAGTTGGTATGCAAAATATATAACAAATTTATACAACTCAACACCCCCCAAAAAAACCAAATAATTCAATTTAAAAATGAGCAGAAGACATGAACAGACATTTCTCGAAAGAAACATACAGATGGCCAGCACACACATGAAAAGATGTTCAACATCAACCAACACCTGGGAAATGAAAATCAAAATACAATGAGATATCACCTCACATCTGTCAGAATGGCTAAAATCAAAAATACAGTAAACAACAGGTATTGGCGAGAATATGGAGAAAAAGGAACTCTTATGTACTGTTTGTGGAAATGCAAACTTGTACAGGCACTGTGAAAAACAGTAGGGAATTTCCTTAAATACTAAATAGAGAATTACTATATGATGTAGTAATCCACTACTGGGTATTTATCCAAAGAGTATGAAAACATTAGTTCACAAAGATATGTGCACCCCTATGTTTATTGAAGCATTATTTACAATAGCCAAATTATGGAAGCAAACAATGTGCCTTTCTATAGGTGAATGGATAAAGAAATGGTATATATATATTCAATTGCCTCTTACTCAGCCATAAGAAAGAATATCCCAGACAAACAAAAGCCGAGGGGTTTGTCACCACTAGACCTACCTTACAAAGTTGCTAAAGGGAATTCTTCAAGGTGAAATAAAAGGGCACTAGTTTCATGAAAATGTGAAAATATAAAATTCACTAGTAAAAGTAAATGTATGTTGAAAATAGATCCCTCTAATGATGTAATGGTAGTATCTAAACTCTAAACTCTTGGCTAAAGGTTAAAAGGTAAAAGTATTACAAATAATTATAGTTACATTAATTTCTTAATTGATGCATAATATAAACCTGTAAATGTGACATCAACACCAAAATGGAATAGGGTAAGTAAAACAGTAGAGATTTTGTATACAATTAAAATGAAATAATTATCTTAAAATAAACTACTATAACTATAAGATGCTTTATGTAGGCCTCATTGTGACCACAAAGAAAAAGCTAATAGTAGATTTACAAGTAGAAAAAAGTCAACACACACCACTATAGAAAATTATCAAATCACAAAGAAAGGCAGCAAAAGAGGAAAAAAGAAACTAAAAAACAACTAGAAAACAATTAACAAGAGAGCAGTAGGAAGTCCTTATCTTTCAATAATGCTTTAAATTTAAATGCATTAAATTCTCCAAAAACAACAACAGCAACAACAGTGACTGGGGCATCTGAGTGGCTCAGTCAGTTGAGCATCTGGCTCTTGATTTCGGCTCAGGTCATGATCTCAGGGTCGTGGGACAGATCCCTGTGTGGGCTCCATGCTGAGTGTAGAGCCCACTTAGGATTCTCTATCTCCCTCTCCCCCTCTCCCCCACTCAAATGCTCTCTCTCTCTCTTTCTAAAGAAAAAAAATTAAGTGACTGAATGACATGTAAAATAAATAAATAAATAAATAACATGATCCAACAGTATGCTGCCTACAAGAAACTTATTTTAGCTTTAAGAACACACAAACTGAAAGTGAAGAGATGGAAAAAGATATTCCATGCAAATGGAAACCAAAAGAGGGCAGCTGTAACTACTTATATCAAACTGAATAAACTTCGAGTTTAAAGCTCTAACAAGACACACATAAGGTCATTATACAATAAAGGGTTTAATTCACCAAGAGGATATAACAATTATAAATACATGTGTACCCTACACTGAAACACTTAAATATATTAAAGATCATTAACATTTATGAAGGAAGAAATAGACAACAATGTAATCATAGTAGGGGACTTCAATACGCCATATTCAACAATTGATAGATAATCTAGACAGAAAATCAATTAGGAAACATTGGACTTGAATTATTCTTTTAAAAAAACTTTTTTACATTTATTTATTTTTGAGAGACAGAGTGAGACAGAGCATGAGTGGAGGAGGGTCAGAGAGAGGAGACACAGAATCTGAAGCAGGCTTCAGGCTCTGAGCAAGCGTTCAGCACAGAGCCCAATGCGGGGCTCGAACCCACGAACAGTAAAATTATGACCTGAGTCAAAGTCAGACACTTAACCGACAGAGTCACCCAGGAGCCCTGGACCTGAATTATTATTTAGAACAAATGGACTTAACAGACAAATACAAAATATCGCATTCAACAACAGAAAAATACACATTTTTCTCAAGTGAACACAAAACATTCTCCAGGACAGACCATGTTAGGTCACAAAACAAATCTTAATAAATTTAAGAAGACTGAATTCAGATCTTGCATCTTTTCCAACCACACTGATATAAAACTAGGCATTTCTATACCTAATGATGATGTGTCAGAATGAGAAATTAAGAAAACGATCTCCTTTACAATAGCATTAAAACCAATAAAATACTGACTAATAAATTTGACCAATGAGCTGCAAGACCTGTACACTGAAAATTATCAAACATTAAGGAAGACAATTGAAGAAGACATTAATAAATTGAAAGATAGCCCATATTCATGTATTGAAAGAATTAAAATTGTTAAAATGTCTGTACTACCTAAAAGGATCTACAAATTCAATGCAATTCCTATGAAAATTCCAAAGATACATTTTTACAGAAATAGAAAAGGGAATCCTAAAATTCACATGCAACCAAATAGTCAAAACAATCTTGAGAAAGGATAAAGCTGGAGGCATCACACTTCTTGACTTCAAACTATATTATAAAGCTATAGTAATCAAAGCATTATGGTACTAGTATAAAAACAAAATGATATAGTCAAATTTAGCAAATGTTAAATTTTGCAACCTATTTCAGATTATTTTACAAAGAAATAAAATTTAACAGATGCAGTTTTAAAACACTTTTACCACTATCCTTTCTTCTTTACTCCTTATCCAAGTTAACCCCTATCTTGAAACTTTTTTGTTTGTTTTCTTATGTGTTTTTTTCTTATTATTCTGTGATTACTATATGATTTTTAATTTTTTTAAAGTTTACATAAATGGTTTCATACAGTAGCATTAGTTTTCCCTTGATTTAAAAAACCATGCTAAAAATGTTATATACGTGATGACACAATTGTGTATACATACTTAAATGGACTTATGCACATCAACAATGTGGATAATTTTAAATACAAATTTTATTGTGTTATGAGTATTTTCTTCCTCAAGCTATTAACATTTTTAAAAAATGCTATATTCCTTATGAAATTATATATATATATATAATTGCATATTTACATGTAATCTGTAGGTGTCTTTAAGTCTAAAATGAGTCTTGTAGCAGCATATTAATGAGTCTTGCTTTTTTATCCATTCTGACACCCTATGTCTTTTGATTAAAGCATTTAGTCCATTTACATCCAAAGTAATTGTTGACAGATATGTATTTGTTGCCATTTTATTAGTTGTTGTTTCTGGAGATTTTCTCTGATCTTTTCTTGTCTCTGTCACTTTTGCTCTTTGCACTCAAAGAGTGCAAATAATTTCATATGCAAATAATGTGTATAATTTCATAAGAAGCATTCATAAATCAATGAAAATATATAAGCTGAGAGACTTATTCAACTATTAGTATTATGTAGGTGAGAGTGGGGTCTAAAACTTTTAGTCTCTACAAAGTGTTTAATATATAAGCCAAAGTTATTTAAACATGTATGCAATCTGTATGGACATATGTTAGATCATAATTCATTTGAAGGAAAAAATTAAAATAAAGCACATTAGTCCACTAGAGATATAAAAAATTACAAAGAAAGAAAATATCAGCATAAATATAAAGAAGCAAAGGATGAACATAAAATAAAATTTATGTTCAGGAAAAAAATGACACTGAAATACCTGACCTTTGTTAATAAGGCAGTAAAATTCTTTGAAATTGTCAAGCCATGAACAGAGATTGGAATAATAAAGTAAAATGTGCTTAATTATCATGGTATTTGTTAAAATGACATAGTGAGTCCTATGATAAAAACTCAGATGACTATTAGTAAAGTAAAACCTACAGCAATGACCAAGGACAGCTTCAAGAACTCAAGAAGTCCAGAAAGCAGCTATTAGAGCAGAGGACATGTCCTGGAAATCCTGGATATTTTTATTTGTTTCTTTGGAACCTCAAATTTGGTTCATATAGTTCCCACTGACTTTATATTTCATCAACAATCCCTCTCACCTAAACTTTCTTCTTTGTTCCTGAGTTTTGGCTTCCAAAACATTGCATATTTCTATGGCAAAAATTGATCAACCTTGTACTGCTGCTTCTCAGGATTGATATACAGGCTATGAAACATAATGCCTCATGCTTTAATTTTACTTGTAGATTTCAGGTAATTAAGTAGTTGTACACCGAAAGGGCATCGATACAGTCATATCAAATAAAAATACACTGTAAGGCTTTTCAGCATTGGAATAGGTGTTTGCTGCTAATATTTATGTGATGATAAAGAGAAAATAACCCTGGACTTAGATTCAAAAGATTTCAATTTGCTTTTGAGTGATTCTATTTGTGCATTGGATTAGACATATTAATATGGAATATTAGTCAAACTTTCTGCATTTCAGTTTAGGTACTTATTTAAAAAAATTAATATTTACTTATTTTTGACAGAAAAAGAGAGAGAGTGGGGGAGAGACAGAGAGAGAGAGGGAGACACAGAATCTGAAGCAGGTTTCAGGCTCCAAGCTATAAGCACAGAGCCCAACATGTGGCTCCAACCAACGAACTACAAGATCATGACCTGAGCTGCAAAGTCAAATGCTTAACCTACTAAACCAGTCAGGCGCCCCTCAGTTTAGACATTTGTAACAGGGTTGGACAAACTTCTCTAAAGAATCAGATAGTAAATATTTTAGGTTTTCTGAGTTATACTTCTCTTTCAGGAACACTTAACTCTGCCCTTGTACTCCAAAGAAGCCATAAATAATACATAAATGACTGACATGGCTGTGATCCAATAAAATTTTATTTACACAAGCAAGTCGTTGGCCAGATTTAGCCCAGAGGCCATTGTTTGCCAAATCCAGACCTATGAAGCAGGCAGAATAACGCCAGTTCTAGCTCTTTCACAGGTTTGATATAAGTGATCAAATACACCACAATGGAGTCCTTTGTAAACTATAAATTGCTATTCTCTTGCATGATGTTATTATTGGTAATTTTTTATAAACTTAGAATTCATGCTGTGAGATACTTTTATGTTAAAATATAATATGATCTTTCAATACCACAGCAAATAATTTCATTCACATCCATGAACAATTTGATTATAAAATCTGCTCTATATTATTGAAATACAAAATCCTAGAATTTTAAATATATCTTTATGTGTAAAATTTTGATTCTTCATCTATGAAAAGTGTATGGCATAAACACACTGCTATATTTTATTTGATTAATGAACATATATGAAAATGTAGGATTAACTTATAAAGGCAAATAATATTGATGATACCAAATTAAAAGTATATAACATGACATACTTTTTTATGGTGCTACCTTAAAAAGATAGAATATTCGGAACTGGATTTCCATCAAGAGTCCTAAGAGATGATGCTATACATTTAAATAGATTTTAATTCATTCTAAATTATAATTGAAATACAAAGCACATGAGATGACCACATTAAAGAGTCGTTGTTGAGCAAGACGGAGCTTGATGGCAGTTTTGCTGTCTGCTTGGGAATGCTGAGCAGAGACAATGGCACTTCTGCTAGGAAATCTGGAAGAGCACATTTTATGGACATCTCTGAGGAGCAATTAAATTAACTGAATTCAATTAAAAATTGGCTTGATATCAAGAGGATATGAACTTAGCCAGGAGAATAGAGATATGTAATAATTTTTTTTTAACCCTAGACTTTGAGGTAAGAGGTAGAGCATTGCACTGATTCTTTCAGATGCTATCTAGAATGAGATTTTGTTGTTACTATGATTGCAAATCATGTTAATAAGCAAGGATCTTTAGGGATTATTTCCAGGTCACTATTTCAAAGGCTACACTAAGGAACTGAGTATGAACCTAGTCAAAGTATTTAGTTAGAAATCTCTTAGACACCAGTGAAATTATTCTGATTACAATTTGTTTGACAGAAGCTGGATATGTCTTAAATTGCCTATGTGATATGTTGAAAGCCACATATACTTTTGTAAGTCAATCATTTTGATCTAGTTTATTATCATGATTTATGTATTTTTTCTGCTTTACTGCTCCCTGTATTAGCCTCATCAAAGAGCGTGCATGTGCGCGCGCGCGCGCGCACACACACACACACACACACACACACACACACAAAACCATAATCTATGAAGACTTTGCCAAGAAGATTGTCATTCTATTATAAACATCTAAGTGAGTAGATTAAAAGGATTGCGGATTATCCATTTTTCTTAAATTGTTTAAACATTTTTTTATTTTATTTTTTGAGAGACAGAGAGAGACAGAACGTTAGCAGGGGAGGGGCAGAGAAAGAGGGAGACACAGAATCCAAAGCAGGCTCCAGGCTCTGAGCAGTCAGCAGAGCCAGATGCTGGGCTCAAACCCACAAACGCAAAATGGTGAACTGAGCTGCAGTTGGACGCTTAACTGACTGAGCCACCCATGTGCCCAGGATTATCTATTTTTCTAATGCAAATTTTACTACTAAATAATGGTTTGGACACCGAGGACTATCAAAGGGAGAGTATGTGTCTCTTCCTAGGCATTTTTATATTTATCTATTAAATACATGCTAATATTTGACTTTGATTTGTGGACTGAGTAGAAAGGCTTGCTTATAGTGTAGACAATAATAAACTATATGATTTAATAATATATATTAAATATTATTAAAATAATATAGATGATAAATTATTATAATTCATTTCTGGATATATTAAATATATATTATGTATAGAAAAATGGTGTTGAGTTACCACTAAGACTGCAGCAACAAAATACATTTTTCACTACAGTTTGCCATGTGCTGTTTACTGTGCTAAGCATTTCAGTTGCATTTTTCCACTTACCGCATCACAACAACTTTATGAAACAGGTATTATTACTATCTCCATATATTTGAGGAACTGGGGATAATAATCAGTACTTAACACTCCTTACTATTAATGAACAAGTCTATAAGGTGAACATTATTCTCCTCATTTTACTGATAAAAAAAATAGATTCAGAAGTTAAGAAACTCAAATAGGTGGTAGTATTACAAATTAAACCCAGTATTCTTATTTCAGAATTAGCTCCCTTAGCCAATACAATACGCAAAATATAATTATCAATATCAGTATCATAGTTAATAACAATTTAGCTATATAAGACTGAAATTATTTTTACAGCTGGTACTGGAACATTGCTTGGGAAGGAAATAATTTTTTTTTGGAAAAACACATTGGTGAGCTGCTTGGAGGTAAGATTTGAATACATGGGTACGGGGAAGTGGTTGCAAACAAGATAATTTTTCAGTCATTGTTTCTGGAAAGGAGGAAAAAAAAAGATGGAAGAGGAAGATGGCTATATAATTAAAAGGATTTTTTTAATACAAATGTCTAATGTATAATGTCAGATTATGTATTGCGTAGTTTGTAATATAATGACTCCACAGATGTGAAATTAGGGTTTTAAAGCATTCTTATTAAGACTTGGGAGACAGAAAAGACTTCCAATAACATCAGAATGATCTATCTATCTATCTATCTATCTATCTACTCTACCTAATTTACTAAGCAGATTGCCTACATTGACTGGCTCATTTTCATTACTAGGGGGTGCATTCAAATATTTCCTTATCATATATAGGTTTCGAATTTTTTTAAATCTTATCTGGTAACAGTATCTCTCATATAATTTTACAACTGAACAGGTTGAGAAAAGATGGAAATGAAATACCTGTGTTAAAAAGAAAGTAAATTAAAATACTAAAACTGTCAAATATAAGATGTAGGAATTTGATTAAAATTTAGATTTGTTAAATCTAAAATCTTGTTCCATTCCATATTCCAAAGGACATGAGGAGAATATACAAAGAATTAAAACTTATTTTGATACATTATACCAGATCTGATACACTTTGCAGGTCTCAACATCAATTTTCTTTACATAATGGGCGAGATAACCTGATTCTAAAAGTCTTATTGAATTTCAATGGAATTCTAAGATTTTGTGAACTCCATGGGTATTGATAAGAGAATTTGATACCTTGGCTACACAGTGATTATTTCTGGAAGCTCAGAAGTGTAAGAAGAATTGCCTGACCATTTGTATAATGTTCTCTTCAAAAATTTCCATGAGTCCTTTTCTTATTTTGCATTAAAGTAATTGATAAACTTAACAATTTTTAAAAAAATAGAAATATTGGTTATTGTATCAGACTCTTAGACCTAATAATTGCTTGGAAAGAGTAATGTAATTTAGTAGCACATAATAAGGGCCACAAAAACACCACTTAATACCTTTTAAAAGTGTCAATAACTAATAACAGCCAGAATTTAATATTAAATTAATATTATTATTTATTTAATTTATTAAATATAAACTCCTATGAATTGTTTTCAATGATTATTTCAATCTGTTTTTTACTGTAAACACATGGCAGAAATTTAATTTTCCAATTACTACAGTTTTATTATGGAAGGATTCAATTATACTACCAAAGGCATATTCTTTGAGTGTTTTTCAGGAGGTTATGAGTAATTTGACATTAGCTAGAAATGTTCATCTCAGAATAAAACTTTACATTCAAAGTTTCTTATAGCAAAGTTTTTAATCACATGGATTGAAAAACATAAAAATTAGTAACATATCTTGGATCCATTCTTGTGCAACCCTTGAAAATAAGATAATCTAAACCACAATTTCTTTATCCATTCATCAGTTGATGGACATTTAGGCTCTTTCCATAATTTGGCTATTGTTGAGAGTGCTGCTATGAACATTGGGGTACAAGTGCCCCTATGCATCAGTACTCCTGTATCCCTTGGATAAATTCCTAGCAGTGCTATTGCTGGGTCATAGGGTAGGTCTATTTTTAATTTTCTGAGGAACCTCCACACTGCTTTCCAGAGCGGCTGCACCAATTTGCATTCCCACCAACAGTGCAAGAGGGTTCCCGTTTCTCCACATCCTCTCCAGCATCTATAGTCTCCTGATATATATACACAATGGAATACTATGTGGCAATGAGAAAAAATGAAATATGGCCCTTTGTAGCAACGTGGATGGAACTGGAGAGTGTGATGCTAAGTGAAATAAGCCATACAGAGAAAGACAGATACCATATGGTTTCACTCTTATGTGGATCCTGAGAAACTTAACAGGAACCCATGGGGGAGGGGAAGGAAAAAAAAAAAGAGGTTAGAGTGGGAGAGAGCCAAAGCATAAGAGACTGTTAAAAACTGAGAACAAACTGAGGGTTGATGGGGGGTGGGAGGGAGGGGAGGGTGGGTAATGGGTATTGAGGAGGGCACCTTTTGGGATGAGCACTGGGTGTTGTATGGAAACCAATTTGTCAATAAATTTCATAAAAAAAAAAAAAAAAGAAAATAAGATAATCATTAAATAATCAAAGATGAAAAATAAGTTTAAAGATTATAGTACCACTTTCTTAGATGCAGGAAAATTTAAACAGATATTTTGATAGTTTACTATTTCTTCCATTTTCACAGAAATAAGACTAAATTTAAGTTTAAAATGCCAACATTGTTCCTGAAAATTTTGATTATATAAAAAAATTTGATTATATAAAATTATTCAACATAATTAGGAATATATCTGCATGTGCATTACGTCACTAATAAATACATGCTATAGTCAAAAATAAAATTTACAAATTTAGGTATATTTACTGCTTAAAAACATAATTCATACCTTATCATGTCAGTAATTTTTTGAAATGAATTTACATATGTTTAGAATTTACTGATAATCAGACTCCAAAGATTATGACCTAAATGTTACTATCTCTAGAAAGCTGTTTAATATAAATATTTTTCTATAGAAAGTTTTTTGTTTGTTTGTATTTTTTGGCTCTTCATGGAAGGAAAAAAATATATAACCAAATAAGCTTAAATAATTATATCTTAGCAGTTAAACCATAACATAGTGTAGGTAGGTATATTAGCTCTTTTGAACTTTTCTCTGCAGACTGCTAGGAATATTTGATTGGTCAAAACTTTCCTTTGCCTTGACAGCAGGAAAGGCAAAACGGATTTGTACTCATCCTTATATCCCGAGTGCTTGGCTCATATTTATTACATAAATATGCTTGTAGAAGTGCCAAGAGTTACCATTCACCGAGGTCCTTCTCATTTTTTCCATCATATTTGGCACTTCTCATGTTACGCCTAATCTTCTGGACAATGATATAAAGTAAGTGGTATTGACTTAATAACTAATTTTTCAAAATATTAAGTCTGGGTGGCTCAGTCAGTTAAGCATCTGACTCTTGACTTTGGCTCAGGTCATGATCTCACTGTTCCTGGGTTTGAGCCCCACATTGGGCTCTGTTCTGTCAGTGCAGAGCCTGCTTGGGTTTCTCTCTCTCTCTCTCTCTCTCTCTCTCTCTCTCTCTGCCCCTCCTCTGCTCATATACATACTCTCCCTCAAAGTAAATAAACTTGAAAAATTTTTTAAAAATAAAATACTGAGACTCAGATGTGAAGTGATTTGTCCATGTCTATCTACCCAGTCATTAGGAGGCCAAGTCAGAATTCAAACTTTAGTCTGTCTCAAAATCTATGCTGCAGCACTAATACATTTTGGTTATCTTTGTACTGTGGGCCATGATAACCTTTGAATTATTTACAATACTTCATATTTGCTGTTGGAACAAAGATACAACAAACATTCTTCTTAAATAGATGCATTAATAAATTTTACTGGTTCTATGAATAGCCCTCTTTTACCTCCACGAATTTCCTCCAAAATTTTAATTAATTAATTTCAAAGTGCACCCATCAAAACTGTCAGCAGTTAAAGATGTTCAATATCTCTAAGCCTAGATAAGACAGGTCACCAGCATTAGTTCACATTGTGTGAAAGTTGCCCACTCTCACCAGCTATAATGCCAGTCCCAGTGCAGAAAGATAAATAATTATCAAGCAAGAGAAGATAATGCTATATATTTTGTGTTGATGCGATCTAATACAATAATAACATGTACTCTGGAGAATTAGGTGAATAACTATGTCACTCAGGAATTAAGGTAAAAAATATCAAAATAAAAATCATTTTGGGAATGGTAAGCCTTGACCATAAAAACCTAGCTTCTTATCTCAGCTCTGCCATTGCCCAGCTAGGTAACATTGGATAATTCACTGTTGATGCCTGTGTCTCAGTATCCTTATTTGTATAATGAGGACCTTGAACTACACCATTCTCTTCCAAACTTGTCTGATCATAACAATCACTTGTGGTCATGGTTACAAATATAGCTTGGAAAGCCAAGAGAATCAGAATCATTGAGGAATGGTCTCAGGAGTGTGTGTTTCAATGAACATCACCGTTGCCAATGATGACAGGGCAAGTTTCAGAAACGTAGGAGTGAAGTGTTTCTAGTGTTGCTTACAGTTACGAAGATCCGTAATTCTATTTTATAATTCTGTGACAAAGTTTTATGTGGAAAATGTAGAGTAAATAAAGCAAATGATTTATCATTGCCAATATTTGTGCTTAATCTAGATTTTTTCCAGTTTATAAGTTACTTTCTTGAAGAAAATAAAAATGTAGCTTCATTTATATTCTGTTGTTACTGGAGACTCTAAATGAGAACCCTGAGAAGAATGAAATTTTGAGTAAAAGAAAGTTGCATGTGTGAAGCATGAAATTCTTCATATGTTTAATGTCTTTGTTTATTCAGAAGGTAATCATTGTTCAGTAAGGATGCTTCATTTTCAGCTATGGGGAAACTAAGCTGGTACGGATCTGCATTTTTATATCTTAATGGTAGATTAACATTAAGTTTTTACTAGTTCTCATTCAGTTTGATTCAAAAGAGGCACAGAGGGAAAAGATTAATATAACCATGTTGAAGCCCCTCCTGCTTCCTATAAATAAACAATTTTCTCTTTCCTGTAAGGAAAATATGAAGATACATTGAGATAACTGATATCAAATTAGCAGTTTGTTTTTCTAAGTCACTCAATCATTTCTTTATAGTTGTAAGGATTACAATGTTACCTAAGTATTGTGACTACAATCTGGATAGCATCAACTCCAAAGCAATACAGGGATGCAAAGAAATTGTTTCAGATGTTGACACCGAAAGAGTCAATTAAGGTTGTTAGGAGGCTTTAAAAAAAATATTGTGAGAATTGTTTACCAATTTTTCCCTTAGTAGAGCAACTAAGATCATGGAAAGACTGTCGATATGAAAATGCCAAATTTGCCAGAGATTTAACCTCCATAGCAAAATTAAAAGATAACTTATTTTTTAAATGGCTTCTATATAAATTGAAACTGTCAAATTCTTCATGATATTAAAAATCAGGATATATAAAGATAGTTTATCAAATTGCTTTCCAAACAACTTTGAAGGTTTTTTTATAGATCATCTTATCTTTAAGGAAATGTATTTTTAAATTATTTAAAAAAAAATCACCCAAAATGGATAATCTACATAACTCCTCTTAATTAAGGCCAAAATTCTGAGAGACAGTCAGTTGCATCACTAGGAACCCTCAAATTTAGTTAAAATTTTGTAAGGACAAAGATTAAAAACAAAGATGCCCACATAAATAAAGATAAAAGAAAAAGGTTTAAATATGTAATAATAACAGTAAGTGTGAAAAGAACTTTATGTTCATGGCACAGAGTGTTTAATGATAAAGAAGACAGAGGGAAAGCAACTTTATTCAATTCCTATTTTGATCTCATCTTCTACCAAAAAAAGAATGATCCTTCACCTTGAAAGTATGGTCCAGTGATGTTTGAGAGAAATGATACTCGAGAATCCTATCAAGAAAATAGTAAAAGGAATCTTAGATTCTTTATGTCAAATGTCCTGGTCTAGAAAAATTGCATCAGCGTATATGTAAGGAAAGTATAAAAGTTCTTATGAGACCATTTTCAATGATTTTTGGAAAATCTTGGAAAGGAAGTGGGCACAGGGAAGACGCAGTACTAGATGGTAGATATTGACTTTATTTTAAAAGGGAGATAGAACTTATTTCTAGAAATCATAGTTTAATGAATTCAATACTGATCCCTAGAAAAATTATTGAAGACATCATTTAATAGGTGGTTTGTGAATATATAAAAAACAAAATGGTCATAAATAGAACCAGCTTGGATATACTAAGCTCTGCTAGGGACATTACAAGAGAAGAATGTTATAGACATAATACATATGCTTCTTATTCCAAAATATTTGGCATAATATGGCATATTCCTGTTAAGGGAGGATTAGCATAGGCTGCTACTCTTTCTCTCTCTCTGTCGCTCTCTCACACACAAAGATTCAATTGTATGTATGTATAAATAAATAATAACTAACTAAATCCATCTAAGTACTGTGATTGACTGTCACTTCAGCATGAGCCAGCAGTATGCAGATTCACTACTAGATGCCCTTATCCAAATCCAGTCATTTTTCCTATATCTAACCACTGATGAATTTTATTGATTTTGCCTCTAAATGTCTTTTGGATACTCTTTCTCCATTTCCACTAATGCCATAATTCTCACTTACATAGCCTCCTAATTTGTTTCTTCACATCCATTCTGACTGTCGTCAAATCATTCCTCATACTGAAGTGAGAATGAACTGTTGAAAATGTAAGTCTGAGTGGGGTGCCTTGGTGTCTCAGCTGGTTAAGCATCAGCTCAGGTTGTGATCTCACAGTTTGTGGGCTGGAGACTCGCATCTGGCTGTCTGTTGTCAGTGCAGATCCCATTTTGGATCCTCTGTTCCCCTCTCTCTCTGCCCCTCCTCCACTTGTGCTCTCTCTCAAAAATAAACATTTAAAAAACCACATAAATCTTAGTGACTTACTTCTTTGTGTGCAATCCTTTAATCAATACTGCTATTGAGATAAAGACTCACTGATTTTCATCCTAATCTTTACCAACAAATTCATCAATTGCCTCTGACCCTTTCGTTCTTTTCATTCCGCTCAGCTTTTCTTTCTTTTTCTAGAAGGTGTGCTGCTTCCTCCTGCCTCAGTATCTTTGCGTTCTCTATTCCCCTTGCCTAGAATGATTGCTAATCTCTTATTGTCCTGAAGATCTCTGCTCATATGTCACTTCTTAGGTAAACGTTCTCTGCCCTCTCACAGCAAGTTTCCTATCTCGCTTCTCCCACCACATACCTTCCGCACCTCTCATAACATCATATCTTTATCCTCTGAGACATCTGACACATTTGCAGTTATAATTAAGTAGTGGCTAGCTGTTAATTTAGCTATCGCTACCAATAGAGGCAATCATCACAAGGGCGATGATTCCTATTATTACTCTCTCAAATGTCTTACAATATGTCTTATATGGAGTATGTCTTTAGTAATTGTGTGTTAAATACATCAGTGATTAGTTCATTTCTGGGAGTTAAAAGCCTTTTGTTTGCATCCTTGTAACTACAGAGTTTGGCCAAGTAGATAGATATTCAATGAATGTTTATTCATTTGAAGTGAACAAATAGATTTTTTTTTGGTATGTACACTGGAAAGTTAAAGTATAGAATACTTTCAACAATTAAGGCAACAAAGGACTGTGACAAACTGAGGCAAACTCAGTGGAAAACAGATATAAAGACTGGAGATTCTGGAGACCATGTCACATGAGAAATGTCTGAAGGAAATAAGGTGTTTGGTCCAGAAAAGAGAGGATTCCAGCTGGGTTGTGATATAAATATATGTTACACAGCTATTAAAATATATATGACACAAGTGGGCATAATTAATATTAAAATGTGGAATTTATCATGTTGCAAGTTTCAACCAACTCCTTCACTAAATATCTATTAAGCACTTCCAATGTGCCTTGCACGATTTAGGCAAGGTTATATAGTAATGAAGTTATAGACCAACGAGGAAAGCAAATAAAGAGCAATTAAAAATTAAAAATTAGCAAGTACTATAAAACAGACAAATAATTATCTTGAAAGAGAATATAAGAGAAACGGCCATAGATTGGTGGTTTAAAAAAGAAAGCTTCCGGGGCGCCTGGGTGGCGCAGTCGGTTGAGCGTCCGACTTCAGCCAGGTCACGATCTCGCGGTCCGCGGGTTCGAGCCCCGTGTCGGGCTCTGGGCTGATGGCTCAGAGCCTGGAGCCTGTTTCCAACTCTGTGTCTCCCTCTCTCTCTGCCCCTTCCCCGTTCATGCTCTGTCTCTCTCTGTCCCAAAAATAAATAAACGTTGAAAAAAAAAAAAAAAAAAAAGAAAGCTTCCTTGGAGAATTTTCAAAATGTAATCTGAGGAATGAGAAAAGGACAGCCAATAAAAATTATCCCAATAGCAGGAGAAGGGAAGTCTATTCCTATTCCTTGCATAGGTTGGTTGCAAGGAAGGAAAAAAATTGCTGTCTTTCAGACACAGAAAGAAGATTAATGTAGCTTGAGCATCATAAGTAAGCAGAAGGGTGATTGGGGATGAAAGGGAAAAAGGAATCAGATGATGTAGGACATTGCAAGCCATGATTAAGGGATTGGATTTATTATATGTGCCGTGAGTAATAACCAGGGTTTCAAAAAATGAAACAAAAACATTTTCAAAATTTTTGAAAGGACACATTTTTTGCCTTGAGCAAAACTGATTGGAAGTAAATTAACAAAGAATATTTGATACCAGGTAGGAGGTTATTACATTGGGCTAGGCAAAAACTACAGATTTTAGAAAAGAAAGACTGTGATGAAAAAGAAAAGAATGTTTGATTTGAGATATATATGTTTGAGGTGTGTTATCGGTTTAATTGTGCCACCCCCCAATTCATATGTTGTCTCTCTACCTTTAGTATATCAGAATGTGATTGTCTGTGGAGTTAAAGTCTTTAAAAAATTTTTTTAATGTTTATGTATTTTTGAGACAGAGCATGAGCAGGGGAGGGTCAGAGCATGAGCAGGGGAGAGTCAAAGAGAGAGGAAGACATAGAATCTGAAATAGGATCCAGGCTCTGAGCTGTCAGCACAGAGCCCGACACGGGGCTCGAACTCACAGACTGAAAGATCATGACCTCAGCCGAAGTCAGATGCTTAACCAACTGAGCCACCCAGGCACCCCAGAGTTAAAGTCTTTAAAAAGGTAATTAAGTTAAAATGAGGTGTGGCCCCCAATCCAATCTGACTGATGATGTCCTTATTAAAAAAATGGAGATTGGGACATACAGAGACACCAGAGGTAGAACAGGCATAGTGGGACCACCATGAGAAAAAATAGCAAGAGTGTGGCCATCTGCACAGAGAGAATCAGTCATTCTGTCATGTTGATCTTAGGCGTGCAGTCTCCAGAACTGTGAGAAAATAAATGTCTGTTGTTTAAGCTGCCCAGGCTGTGATATTTTGTCATGGTGGCCCTAGCAAACGAATACAAAGTGGAACAGACAACACTTATGAAAGGATTGAATGTGGGAGTGATTAAAAAAAAAATGAGGCAGCAAGCAAAATTCCCATGTTTGCAGTATAAATAACTGTGTGGAGAATGGTGCTATTTCCTGTGATGGGAAGACTAAGGAGGAATACATTTCTCTGGAATAGTCAGTTTTGTTTTGATTACTTAAAATCTGAGATGACTATGAGACATTTTTAGTAGAGATATCAATTAGACAATTGACTACATAAGAATCTAGAGGATCAAAAGAGATTTCCTAGCTAAATAAGTATATGTGTGTGTGCCTGTGTGTTTGTATGTAAGAATGCATGCACATATACATTCATTTTATTATTCATTTATATATTTATGTATTTATTTTTAGTATAGCTAATATAGAGTTATATCGTTTCAGGTGTACAATATAGTGATTCAACAATTCTATGCATTACTCAGTGCTCGTCATGATAAGTGTACTCTTTAATCCCCTTCAGTGAATCCCCCTACCTATCTCCATTCTGGTAATTTGTTCTCCAGAGTTAAGAGTCTGTTTTTTGGTTTGTCTTTTTTTTTCCTTTGTTCATTTGTATTGTTTCTTAAATTCCATACATGAGTGAAATTATATGGTATTTGTCTTCCTCTGACTTATTTCACTTAGCATTATACTCTCTAGCGCCATTCATGTCATTGCAAATGGCAAGATCTCATTCCTTTTTATGGCTGAATAATATTCCATTTCCAAAGAAGACATAACAGATGGCCAACAGACACATGAAAAGGGGCTCAACATTACTCATCAGGAAAATGCAAATAAAAACTACAATGAGATATATCGCCTCCCAACTGTCAGATTGGCTAAAATAAACACACACACACACACACACACACACACACACACACACACACACGAAACAACTAGTGTTGGCAAATATGTGGAGAAAACAAATTCTTCTGCACTGTTGGTAACAAAACCAACTAGTGCATCCACTGTGGAAAACACTGTGGAGGATCTTCAAAAAATTAAAAATAGAATTACCATATGATCCAGTAAATACTACTGGGTATTTATCCAAAGAATATGAAAACACTAATTCAAAGAGATATATTCATCCTTATGTTTATTTTACGGCAGCATTATTTACAATTGCAAAATTATGGAAGCAACCCAAGTGTTCATGGATAGATGAATGAATAAAGATGTGGTGTATATATATATATATATATATATATATATATATATATATGTGATATATATATATATATATATATATATATATACACACACACACCACGTATATATGTGGTATATATATACACACCACATATATATATACCACATATATATATTATATATAATGTATGTATAACATATACATTATATACATATAATGGAATATTACTTACTCATATATACATTCTTCTAGTAACATATGGTATTAGAGGATGTATTAGATCACCAAGGGAGAGATGGGAGAGAAATTAGGGAATTAGATCTAACATTTATCTCTAAGTAACTGGCATTTCATTTAGAAGAAAACCAGCAGGAGACTGGGAAGTCAGTGCTAGGAAGGTATGATAAAACAGAAATCAAGATGGAAAGAGTGGCTTTAAAAATGTAAGGCATAACAAGCAAAATAGTGCTAAAAGTTGGAGTAAAATGAAAAAAAAATTATCTATCAACTTGGTAACATAAAAGCCTTTAGTGACCTTGTTCAGAAACTTTTCAGTGGAACACTGAGGTTGGAAGCCAAATTAGAATGAATTGAGAAATGAGAAGGAAGTGAGGAAACAAAGTGAAGTGATAGGCTGCTTTTTGAAGATTAGTTATGAAGAGGAAATGACAAATAGGGAATGTTATTAAAATTGTTTTAGGATGGCCACAGTGCTTTAAAATACCTTTTAAATACCATATTGATAAAAATGATCCAGAAGAGAGGGAAAAATTTTCATTGTGCAAGAGAATCAATAGAAATAAGACCTGAGATACTTATACATGGGGATGGCTTTTCAGATATGAGCAGTATCTCCTTAGAGGCTAGAAGAAAGGAGAAAATGGGAGAAGGCACAGGTTTAATGAATTTATTATGTAAGATGAGGGAGTTCCCATATGATCACATCTGTTTTATCAATGAAGAATAAAGAAAGCTATCAGAATTGAAGAATTGGAGGAAAGCTTTAAATATCAAGTAAAAATTATAAAATATTCATAGGGTATAATAGGAGAGTGAGCTTATAATTGAAAGTTTTGAGTTACAGCCTGTGTGGTGAGACCATTTGAACCTGGTGATTATGAATGCATAGGGTGATTATGAATGCATCAGATTACCTAAGGGTGTGAATTTCTTCACCACTGTTCTGTTTCATGGGTGCTGGCTCAGAGACAGTATGTGTGGTAATTCAGCCATGAAAATGTGAAGAGAAAGCTGAAGGTTATAAGTAAATTATTTTAATAATGGGCATGGAATCCATGGGGGTATGCATTAGTTATCTATTGTTGTATAACAAATTATCCCTAAACTTAGCAATGGGAAATGTAAATATTTGGTATCATATAGTTCCTATAGATCAGGAAGCCAGGAGCAGCTTAGCTGAGTGGTTCTCATTCAAGGTGTCTCCAAAGCTACTCCCAAGGTATTGGCCAGGAGATCTCAGACTTGACTGGGGAAACTTCTACTTCTGAGTTCACTCACATAGCTATTGTCAGGTCTTGGAAGATGTGCTTCTAATCAAACTCCCATGGGTTTGGTTGTCTCTGTAAGGCTGTCTCACAGCAGGACAAGTGGCATATCTCAGAGTGAGTGCTATTTGGAGAGTGAAAGATGGAGGACAGTCATTTCATACCCTACACTTGGTAGTGACATCCTATCACTGCTGCCTACTCCCTGGAAGCAAGTTTCTAAATCTAGCTCACACTCAAGGGGAGATGTTTATACAAAGGCATGAATGACAGGAAGTAGGGATCACTGGGGGACATGTGAGAGGCTGCCTGCTACAGGGTAAGAGGAGGGAAGAAAAGGTAGGAGAAGAAATTAGTTGGAATGGATTAAAGATCTGAATATTGTGGAAGACTTGGCTCCTTATGGTTATCAAGAAGGTGAGTTTACAAAAGTAGAAGATTGTATGTACAAAATCGAAACAATACTGGAAGTGGAACAGTCATTATTTATGATCTCTTTAGTTGAAGACTAAAGGAAAATGTGGCTGAGTTGGTATAAAAGAAAATACAGAAATGGAACTGAAAAGACAGTGTGACATATAAGCCATCTACATGGATGCTGAAAACATGAGAAGACTGGAAATTGGATGGAGAGGGAAGCTTAGCCAGCAGCTAAAGGACTGTATGAATAAAAAGTAAAATTTGAAGTCATTAAAAAGATAGCAAGGAGGAAGAGGTGAGGCTGCCAAAGGGAAATTACATAACCTCTAAGGAAAAAAAAAAGGTATTAAAGTGAGATTAGAAGTAAATATTTGAACCCAGCAATGGAGATCAAGGACACTGATCCCATCTACCCATAATCCCTAGTTAATCAGAGTGTGGAAGAAGCATGCATGTAACTGGCTTCCTCTTGGCATGGTTGCAAGAGATGCCATGTCTTCACAAAAATAGTAGGTTTCAGTCAACAGAATGTACAAAAAGAACATTCTGCATAAAGGTGTGTTGGAATAGAAGAGCAAGGAGATCTAGATGGCAAAGAGGGAGAATCTGGCAGAAAGAAAAAGAGTGGGTCAGAAGTGGTAAGGAACAGAGCTGGAGAGACACAAGAGTTCAGAAATAATAGGTAATCAACTGACCTTAATCTCTGGTGTTGATTAAGGTCAACAGATATGCTGGTACTCACAACTTTAGTTCTTGTCATCAGTTTTAGTAGGGTTGGAACGCAATCTGAGGAAAAAAAAAATGATCACAGTGAGGGAAGAATAAGAATGTAATGGGTTGTCTTTCCACTGGCAGATGACAGCAAGGAAGGAAGGGCAAAGCTGGTAAAACTATAGAGATCTTAAAAATTATGGTAGAGTAGAGCATTTCCAATATTTGGAACAATTTTGATTCTTCCTAGCCTAGGATTTTGTTGCATTTTTCTCTCATTGCTTCCATGTCTTGTGAGATACCTTGTTTAATTTAGAAAATATCAAGAACCATAGAAAGTACTTGGTCATGCTCTTCCTTTCCTATGAGGAAAATGAAGTCCAGAGAGTGCACAGCTTCTTGTCTATAACTGTCTATATAACCAGTGTCAGCTTCAGGGGTAAAAATGAAGAATCTTTATTTATGGTTCATTTGAAATCCTAAAAATTAAAGATAATAGCATAAACATAGCAACTTTATACAAAAAAAGTAGATAAAAATAACTGACAAGGAAAGAATTTGGGGTAGATTCCTATTTAACTGCAAACATGTATTTTGAGCTTTTAAAGTCCCTATTTTCCAAGATACTTCTATAACACACAAATGTGACATTATGTGGTACCTACCCATGGCATTTCTTGAATCACAAATGAAGCCTTTGGAATTGATGGTCAAAAACTTTTTAACAATGTGAGTGTTTTACATGTGTCATAGTAGAGGAAAAGAATGGTAAAAATGGAAACTTGATACAAATGAGTTCTTTGATAAAAAGTACTCTGGCTATGCCTGGCATGGGGCAAGTTTGGACTAACCAGCCCAGGATAACCATCAGTTCATGTATCCGTTTGCTCTACTATACCCTTCTACTTTTTAGTACTTTTGTTATGTATTTTCTATTTGGGGGATGCCCGATTAGAAGGGGATGCCTTTTTTTTTTTTTTTTTTTTAGATAGAAAACCGAGAAGAATCAGCTTAGTTCCTGAGAAACTTCATTATTTAATAAGAAGAAAGAAGGAGAGGAGGAAGAGAAGGAGGAGAAAGAATGAGAAGTTCTTTCAGTTCATAGTAAATATGCTAATTTTAAGCGTAAAGTAAGTACTTACCCATTTAATCATGTAATATTTTGATCATTTTATTAACACAAAATAAAGCATTAGTTGATTAGAGTAAATAATAAGGTAGTTAAGGTTCATATTTCTGAAGTTGTTACATTAATTTCCTTTTATTGTGAAATTAGTTGTCAAAAATCTGTGTGTGTGTGTGCATGTGTGTGTGTGTTGGAGACATTAAGTATTGAAAAGTTAGAACATATTGAAAAAGAATAATCGATAAACTTATTTGTGCTTCTTAAAGCCTTACTGAAGAAAAGTTATAAAACTTAAAAGTGGTAATATAGTAATACCACAAGGAGCATGAGAGAAAGGCATGAGGGGGAAGAAAGCCCTTTCTAAAACTAGGTAAGCATATTCAAAACATATTCTTATCATTTCAGTCTGAGAATTGTGCAGGTGATACTGAAGTTTAAGAAAGGATCCTGGAGGATGGGATTCTTTTTTTTCAAAGGTAGAAGAACTAAACAGTAAAAAAATAAAGGCAATAGAAGTAAAAGAGAGATACATTATACTTAGAAATCTCATTTCCCTGAAGTAATCTTTAAAAACATATAAATAATAGAAAAGATAAATTTGAAAGACTTTACATGCCTGGGCCAATTTAAAATACAAGTTTATATTTTGATGTGTTAATACTGGCTTCTCAATTGTCCTTTCAAAATTTGAGAAGGAAACTTAAGTGAAAATTAGTTTATACAATTAATCTGGTAGTTTTGGGGTGAGAACACTTCATACTAAAGAGAAATATAAAGGAGTATAGTGAAACCATCCTCCCAAATACATATATAATAATGGAAATATATGTGAACATATTATATACATGTGTGTATGTGTGCACTTACATATAATACATGCTTATATATACACATGTACATGAAACATGTGTGTTAAATATGGATCTGTTTGTATCCATACAGACATACACAGATACACACAGGGATTGGTGAGAAGCAAATGAAGGCTGATAATTACAATGTGAAATGCTGATTTTTAAAAATGCATTAAAGCATAAAAACAAACCAATCTCAATAGAGAGGAAAGGACACAGAGAGCCTAGTGTGTAAACTGCCGCTCTTTTCATTGTTGGGTCAATGTGTCAGCGGTGCTTTCACATGGAACATAGTGCAGACATGAATCAGGATGGCTCTTCCTTGGTCTGCCTTTGGAATTGTGCTGTTGTTAGGTCCATAGACCAGATTCTCCATATAGGGTTCTTTTTGTGATTCTTGATTATGACCCCCCGAGGAAGTCAGACCAGCCTGGGGTTACTGGAGATGGTGTCTTGCTTGGCATATTTATCATCCACAAATCATCTGCTATAAATATACCTCAGCGGGATCATCATCAGGCTGGCTCAGTAGCCTGCAATTTATGAAGGTTATGGGAAACAGTGTGAAGGGTGAAGTGCTTTATTAAGGGTGGCTTTCTCCCTGACCCAGTCCTGTGTTCTACTTGAATGTAAATGACCCTGGGAATGAGTGCTCCTTTCCATTTAGGATTAAGTCTTTTAAAATTATCCCTTTCAGCTATTATTCTTATGTCACTATATCATGACTTCAAGATTTTCTAAGAAACATCAGAATCACAGTGTTCAAAGATAATGTGAGAAATTACTAGGTGCAAGATAGACATAGATCTAAAACTCACATTGTTTTCTTTTTATGTACAAATCATGCAAAACATTCTCCTTTTTTTCCCATTTTTTAAACATGTCATTAATCTCTATTTTTGCTTCTCATAACAGAACTGACCAAAATGTCTTGCAACTATCATAATTATAATCTCTATGGAAGTTGAAATAAAGGAAATGTAATTCTTTGTATTACTGAATGTTTTTAAAAGAAAACGTGTTTGCTTAAGACACAATGTTTAGGATTACGCCCTAGACATAAACCTTATTCTCCTTTCACCTTCCCTTAAATGAATAAAAAATATTGTAATGAACCAAAAATTACACAAAACCAAAATGCCACAAAGGCTGCTCTCTCAGCCAGTGAATGTTCCTGGAACATGGTTAAAGCTTGTTGGATGGGGAATGATTAACTGTTTCCCTTACAGGATGTTATTCTGAACACTTGTCCTAGAAGAGAAAGCCTTGAAGAGGGTCACCCTATTAATATGTATTAAGAAGTAAAGGGCCAATTTTAATATTTCAAGCAACTCCAGTGAATAAAATATCATTGGCACCTTTCTATTTTCACTATAGTCCTATTTTAAAATAATGTTACTGGCTCTCCATTTGCCCCAGGGGAGAGGAACAACAAGAGGAAGAAAAATGCAGAAAGAGTACAGAGAGAAGATGATGGAAATTTGTTTTATTCAACTTCACCTGCCGCTCAAGCTACTCACCCTTAGGAAGACTCCGACACTTCATAGGAATTACTCATTCTAGTCTCCCCCACCGAATCACCACACTATTTTGCGACTTGTTTTGCAAACTACCAACTGCGTTTACAAGTAGAAACATAATCAGTAGGCGAATGACCTTTTGCAGCATTGTATCTGAAGCTAGTTCATCAAACACTTGTCAGCCAACCGTCCAGCGGACCAAATAAATAAAGGTGGGGAGTGGTGGAAATTTATCCTTTTTGTTGCTGCTAAATCGAGAATCCGGTAGCTTTTCCTCCCCCTTTCCCTCTTTTTTTTTTTTTTTTTTCGTTTTTTTTTTTTTTTTTCTACCACTGTCCACAAACCTGTTACTAGGGAAACTTAAAGAAGAATCAGACACATTAAGAAAACAAAAGTTAAGACCCCCCCAAAACCATGATCCCATTGCCATGCAGAAAGCAATGCAAGATGCCCAACCTCGGTCGCCGCACCGCGGTCCTGACAAAGCCTGTATCTAGCCAGAACAAACAAGATGTTAATTGCAGCCTCGCTGAGAAAAACTAGTATTGTTCCAGCCGGAGACACGCAGCATTTCGGGAACTGAGATGTGCCCCGTCCGCTGAGGACTGGATCAATTCATCTGAACCCCCGCGATGAAACGACAGCTCTTCGGCTGCGACAGGTCCGCGCTGAAAGAAAGACAGAGACGATCAAGTCCAGTATTTACTTCCCAACACTCAGAGTCGCCTTCCAATCCTCCGCAACCCCCTAGCTTCGCCTCCCAGTGAGTTTCCCTTACAGTTGGTCGCCGCCAGCCCCAGCGGTGGGAACTGAGGGCGCAAAAACCTCCCAGACGCAGAAAATACCGCTTTCGGGACGTGCTTGGTTTTGAGTAGCCGTGACGTGCAGGCTTACCGCGGCCCTGGCTGGAGCACCGCGGAGCCCCCCTCCCGCCCGCTTGTCTCCCGCCCTCCCGCCGGGCCTCCCTCCTTTCCCACCCCGCTGCTTCCCTCCTCTTCTCTCACGCACACCCACCCGCGCCCCCGGGAGGCAAGAACTACGGGAAGGCACAGCGGCCGCGTAGCGCTCGTCGAGCCTCTGGCCGGGCGCCTGGCGCACCGTATCGGTGCTGGCGCCGGGCGCGGGGCGCGGGGCGCGGGGCGCGCGGCGCCCGGGGACGCGCGCGCGCAAGAGCACGAGGGAGTCGGCGCGCACGCGCACCCCGGGGACGCGCACCCCCTCCTTGGCGCGCGCTCCGGGGAGAGCGAGCGCCGCGCGCCGGCGCGCACACCCGAGACAGAGCTTTACTATCTCTCTTCCTCTCGCGCCCCTCCTCGCTGGGCATTCAAACAGCTTTCCGACATCACCAGCCAAGGATTTTTTCCCCCCTCTCCTTAGTCGCGGTCCGTCCATCAGTACCTGCGGGGGGAGGGGGAGGAGGAGGAGGAGGGAGGAAAGCGGAAAGAGGAAAGAGCATAAGCTTGAGCCTTCCGATCCGACCACGAATACTCCTGTAATAAACCCACCGCCCCAACAAATCTGCCTTAGCAGCAGCTGCTGCCGCCGGTCACTTCTCGTCTCAGCGCTTTCTTTGCTTCTTGGCTCATCGGTTTGTTGGGGGTAGATTTGATAAAAACAAATCCTTGCTTTTAAGCCACTTGCATATTTTTGTTTCTTTAGAGTCTCTCTACGGGGGGCTCCCCCCTCCCTCGGTTGGAGGTTGGATTCAGTTGGCTACGGCGTCAGGCTCCGGGGTCCTGGGGGCTTTTTTTCTCCCACCCCTCCCCTCTTTGATTTTTCTCCCCCATCTTTTGCTTCTCTTAAGTGTGCATTTAAAAAAAAATAAAATAAATCCTGATTTTTGAAGCTGAGCCGGGGAAAATGGGCAACGGTGATTGGGACCGAAGGGGAGTCTCTCCGTCACTGTTGCTGGGACGCGTGCCTGTGCTGGTGTCTTAGAGCAAGAGCCTCCCTGAGCTTTCGGAGTGGAAGGTAAGGAAGGGGGTCCAGGGGTCACCTTCCCTTTGCCAGGGGTCGCCACCGAGGAGCTTTCGTCTAGGTGTTTGCGGAGGGAGGACAAGGAAAGGAAAGGCTGTTGCTGGCAGATGGAGGGGCTACGACCAAACCCGACTGTCTGCATTTACTTAAACGCCGCAGTTGAAAAGTTAGAGAAGTCTGTTTTTCAAGAGATGTGCATGGTCGGAAGGAACAGGCAAGGAGACCTAGAAAAACTGACGGTTGTGTGTGATTGGGGTGATTTTATGAGGAGAAATTTTTAGGTTAGAAGGAAGTTAAGATAAGGGGAGGCAGTGGGTCTTCTATTGGGGAAAAAATTTAGTGGAGTGATGGCGCCGTCTATGTTCGGCTAAACTAAAGTGTCACCCAGAAAATCAGTTTGGAGAATAGCTAAACTAAATGCCGGTTTGCTTCTTAGCAGGACACAAATAAATAAATAAATACAGTATCCTTGAGGTCTTGGTAGCCATCCCTTAGACACCCCCACCCCATTCTTTCTTTCTTAAAAAAGGGAAATACAATTGTTTGAACTGGCCCTGCATTCGGGGACGGGGGTGGGGGGGGCCGGCAGAGTTCAGTGATTCATTTTTGATTCTTTAGTATAAAACAAGGCTCTGTACACCAAGGCTTAAGGATTAAAATAAAGAGCATTATATTGAGGGGGCTCTCTTGAGCAAGCTTGAAAGTGAAATCAGAGCTATTTCCTCACTCTTTCTAATCCTTGATGAGCACAGCAATGCAGACATGCACTGTCAAATAAATGGAAGCAAAAGTACTGGATTTCATTAGGAAAAGAAATACGACCTCTTTTTGAGTTACCGATTATAAAATGAAGCCCCTTTCATGGATGGAATTCCTAATTTAGACACTTATTGTCACATTGGCTCTCAACGCCTACACTCTATCCTGAAGAACACTGCGCAGACCTGCATTGCCTGCAAAGTGCAACAGCAAAAAAAAGAGGAAATTATTTCCAGAATTTCCTGCAACTTTCCCAATTTTTTAACCTTTACGTGCTCATTGGCTTTATTTTCTCAAAAAGAAAATGCATTATTCATTGAGCTATATGCTTGAAACGGAGAACACTGTTTTGATAGTCCCAGCAGTTCTGATGTTATTTTAAACTGCTGCTATATAGAGATTTAGAGTTGGGGCTGTTTTCTCCTATATCAAGACATAGAATTTGAATTATGATCTGGAAAATGCAGATCTATCTTCAGGGACTTCGGTCACTGGTATTTGTGTGCATGCGTTGGTGTGTGTTATGCAATGGGAAGGAAGAGGGTTTTATCCTTTGGTTCCGAGAGGACCCAGGCAAAGACACGAAAACTCTTAACTGTCTATATGTCTGTATGTCTGTCTCTGTTTACAGAACAGTGGAAGAGACTGCAGCCTAAAGACTTTTATAATTAACTTGGCATCACTTTTCTCAGCTCAAAGGCTAAACAAAAAAAAGCAGTGTCATTTATTCTAAGAAATAACTTCTTAAAGGTTAAAGCTGAAAAAAATTCAAGTTATTTTTGGATAACAACTTACAGAGGTAAATATAACCAGGATTACTTTATTATGCAAGGCCAGGTTAAAAAAACATAAAGAAAAGGAGCTTTGGAGCTGTTGTTGGAAAGGGAGCAATTCAGTAACTGAAATCTGCTAGGAAAGAAAATGCTAATGTCTTTTATCTACCATGTATAAATCTTAAATTACAGTAACTAGAGTTAAATCTTAAATAACTCTAGATAAAATAGCCCTAATTAAAAAAAAAAAAAAATTAAAAGGCTGAAGCCAGCTGTGGTTCTGGGATTTTTCACCGACATCGCCTTTGGATACAGATACTAATACAGTGATCCACTTTATGTATCCCAAGAGGGCATGTCACATTGAAATGACTGTCTTAAATCTTGGTTCTCAGAGGTGATGTTGAACAACAAGTCTTCCCTATGTATCTACCCATCTATGCCCTTTCTCAGATAATGGGCTTAAAATTCTATTAATCCAAATGAATGTTGGTGTTTTTGCACAGGAATTCCCATCAGTTCACACGATGGTCCCTGCAAAGACAAGTATGGGTATTTGGGAGATGATGTTTCATCTGCAACAAATTATCATTTGTGCTTTTAAAATTGTGGCCATCCTTTATCAAAATTGCTTTTCATATTCAAGGTAAAAGAAGTAATGTGATGACAGCTGTTCCCAGATTATCAGATTAGATTGTGTGTGATGATGTTTTCTTCGGGCCGACTGAGGGAGAGAAAAGGTTGTATAGGTTGCTTAAAAAGATTTCAAAAATTAAAAACTTAGGTTATGATATTATTTAAAAGGTATGTTTTCCTCCTCTTTAAATAGAATCATAATGTACTGGGAGGAAATCCTGGTAGATAAATTACAGCATTCCTGTTAATAATCTATTAAATATTATTTTTAAAGTGAATGTAGAAAATTTGGTCATTGTGAATGACCACGTGAGGGCGCTGTTCACACAGCCACCGATAATTTCCTAGCATTATAAAATAAAAAATTACCTGCCCTTCTTTTAAAAAGGGTTTTTTACTGAAATCTTGAAAACAGCTGGCTGTAATATTGGAAGGAGTTTCTTTCTTCAATGCGTGTAGACTCCTACTTGCATTTTACTTTCATTGCCATTTTTACAGGCCAAATGACATAGGATGAAGGCTGTTCGTAACCTGCTGATTTATATATTTTCCACCTATCTCCTGGTTATGTTTGGATTTAATGCTGCCCAAGACTTCTGGTGTTCAACTTTGGTGAAGGGAGTCATTTATGGATCGTATTCTGTAAGTGAAATGTTTCCCAAAAACTTTACAAACTGCACTTGGACGCTGGAAAATCCAGATCCAACCAAATATAGCATTTACCTGAAATTTTCCAAAAAGGACCTTAGCTGCTCTAACTTTTCCCTCTTGGCTTATCAGTTTGATCATTTTTCCCATGAAAAAATAAAGGATCTTTTAAGAAAGAATCATTCTATAATGCAACTCTGCGATTCCAAGAATGCTTTCGTTTTTCTACAATATGATAAAAATTTTATTCAGATACGTCGGGTGTTTCCAACTGATTTCCCAGGATTACAGAAAAAGGGGGAAGAAGATCAGAAATCTTTTTTTGAGTTTTTGGTATTGAACAAGGTGAGCCCAAGCCAGTTTGGTTGCCATGTATTATGCACTTGGTTGGAGAGCTGCTTAAAATCAGAAAATGGGAGAACAGAATCATGTGGGATCATGTATACAAAATGCACCTGCCCTCAGCATTTGGGAGAGTGGGGGATCGACGACCAGTCGCTGGTTTTGTTAAATAACGTGGTGTTACCCCTGAATGAGCAGACCGAGGGCTGCCTGACCCAGGAGCTGCAAACCACCCAGGTCTGCAATCTTACCAGGGAGGCCAAGCGACCGCCCAAAGAAGGTAAGTGCCCAGCAGAGAGGGAGAGATGGGAGGGAGGGGCGTTTGGAGATGGCATTAAGATGTGATGTTTCAACACACAGGCTTAATCATTGCTCTTTAACTCTATCATCTTTGGAGTCATTTGGTTTGTGATCTTCACTAATAAAGGTCTCTTAAGCTAATTTTGGGTTTCAAGATTTTTGAGACAGGGTGGTGAGGATGGGATAGCTCTCATTAATATGCCCTGGTAGTGTGTCTGGAATATTCATGAGGAAAGAGAGGCAAAAACGTGGGGCCAGTTAGCCCTGGAGGTTGTTGAGGGGGGAGGTTCTTTATTGGCTGCAGCCTCTTGGGGAGACCAAGATATATACTCGCGCTCTCTCACGCACACACCTGTGAAATGAATTTGTAGGATTTCTACCTTATGCTAGAGCCCTGCAAAAAAGTAACCTTCACTTCCTCTAGCCTTTGCCCTGTCTCACTGTCTCAAGCAGGACCCCTTTAGTTGCACTGCCCTAAGTTGGGGAAGCAGGACAAAATGGTGACACAAATTCAATAGCAAGTCTGTTTGGACCAAATGACTTTCTGACACCTGAAGACAAGGGTATCCCCCTCCCCCACAGGCCCGATATTAAAAAAAGAAAATGCATTGCACAATAAATCCTGTGTGCTTGCTCTTTCGTGGGTCAAGGAAACCCCACTGGAAGCGCAAACTCTGGGGTCTCCTGGCTGTGAAGTCACTTGGAGGCAAGGGTGAAGGGCAGAATTAAAACACATGCTGATCCTGTAAAACATGATAGCCCTCTTGTGTGATTTTTTTTTTTTTTTTGCTCTTCTGGGTCCCCTCTTGGTATACATGAGGAGAGTGGGAGCGTGTCAGAGATGAGCTAGATGGAAAAAATAGTGCAACGGAAATGCAGAGGAAAAAGAGAAAGTACAGGAGTGATTTTCAGCTTTCACCCAATCCCCAGTGGGGGAGCTACCGGAGGATTTCAGATTGTGGATTATGTTTAATAACGCAAGAAAGCGGACATATTTTGAGAAAATGACTTTTCCTGTTTGGAAGGTTAACGGATGTGTTCCATTCGTTTGAGGACAGGCTGATACATATTCGCTCTCACTCTCTGATCCTGCAACTAGAGAGTGTGTTGATTTTTTATGCAGGAAATGTTTTCTGATCTCCACAAAGATCCCTGTCTGTGGAAAGGGACAGCCAAGCTCCAGTCCCTCTTTCCTCCCCCTCCCCCAACAGAAGTTGTCTTTGTGGCCAATATAAAATTGACACGTTGTTGGAGAATTTTCTTTAAGAGTAGCCAAGGCTTTGTAAGGGGGGAGGAGGGAGGGAAAGAGAGAAGGGTTTAACTAGCTAAATGCAATTTCTCTGCTGAAAGCAATTTGGGGGCTGGGGATTTATGGAGGAGCAGTGGTACAAGGGGAAAAGATGTGTTAGAAAATAAATGCAGACTAATGGCAATGAGAGAGGGTTGAAAACCTTTAAGATTTCTACAGGTCAGTGTTTCACTAACAGCTGTGGCTGAAGAAAACAAAGTGGTTTTAAATTACAGGAGTTCTTTTCTCTAGTAAAAATCCCAGAGAAGCACTTGCAACTGCAGGGATGGTATTTAACACCATTTAAAACTAATTAGTGTCCCCTAGAATAAGAAGCTACAGTACACACACAAAATGTGATGCTACAAGCTGGCTAATAAGACAATTATCACCAGAAACTAGTATTTGTTTGTTTTATTGTTGTTTTAATATAATCCAGAGAATCTGATTTTTCAATGGTTAAATTCCTATCTTGAAACTGACTGCTGATGACAAATGGAAAGTGAAGCCAGTTTTGCAGGCTTTTTTTGGTTAATGTCAGCAAGTGACACAAAGTTGTGTGCACATTAAGCATGATTGTCAGAGATTTTGCTGGTCATGATCATGAGATATGAGTTGAGACAGTGCCGCGATTTATAGAAGTTGGACAAGATAGCCATTTGTTCTGTAAATGAGTAAGAATATGAGTGATTTTAGACATTCGATGTATAAATCATGTGGGAGCACATCTATTTCTTTGGGCTAATTAGCTGGCAAAATGAGAAAGGAATAGCTCCACAGACAAATAAGTGATTGTGTTAAAATTATCATGTTAATAAAACTGAACTAGCAAAAGTTTATATAATAGGGGGCGAATATATGCTGTATCAATAAAATTGCACAGCCTGTATTCTCTTTATTCTAAATTTGTGTTCTTTAATTGTTTAGGTATTCTGAGTCAGAAAGGTAAGGATAAGTAATTCCTGATGACATAATTGTAGCTGATGCATTTATAAGTAATTCTTATAAAATATATACGGCACTCCTTACCTCATTCAAAGAAGCCCTTTTTGGCTATGCTGCGTTGTAGGAAAGGAATGTGAAAATCTGCAGACTCTTAATTTAGTAAAATTTATACAAATTGTATTAAATCTTAAATATTTTATATAAATGATATATAAAATCTTAGAATTATTTAATATCATTTCAAGTAAATTGCCACTTCATGATATTCACAAGGTTAGAGGTTAGCAATTACATATAGTTGTGCTACTCATGTCTAGTTTTATTCCAAAATGTCTTTGCTTTACTTAGTAACATGTAATCCCAGCCTTTGAAATGAGGTTTTAAAAATTCTACTTAGATTTTCTATTAATGTATGATTTCCATTTTCTATAGAAAAGACTGTCCTGTAAGTCATCAAAGGAATAAATACAAAATTATTCTCCACAGTGTTTTACTTCTCTTTTATTCACTGTAATAAATACTGAAAACCTTGAGTAGAAATCTCTTCCACATTCATTGCATCATAGAAATGGCGCACATTGGACAGAAGAGTCTTTACATGCAGTAGATGCAGTTCTAGGTTGTTTAGTGTGGTGCTGATGGGGATGGTAATGGAGTACCAAATGCTCAATGTTTTGAATGCATCCATTGAAATCACAAAATCATATCTAGTTAGTATTGAGGGAACTATAGGCTCACAGGACTGGAATGTTGATTTTGTTGACATTGGATTTCTACTAAAATGTTTGTTAATAATACACTCACGTACTGAAGAATTTCATAGCCAGAAAACAGCAAGAAGAAAACTATCTCTGTTTTTAGTGACACCAACAATTACAGATGTTATTGTGATTACATTATAGAAGTGAATAATTGGATTGATGCTTTATTAACGTGTTAAATATTAGTACATTTAGGTCTCTTTTAAGATCACGTTTGATATATTTGAGGGTGATAGGTGATTATAAAAACTTAGTTGCCATTCCCCAATTTTTATGTGAAAATTTGAAAACAAAGTAAATCAATAAAATGAAGCCTTTAAAAAATAATGATGTCTTACTTTAGGCAATATAAAAAAAACTGTTTATATATAATGTATATAACCTTTTGTAAAGGAAACTCAAGTGACATTGCTGTTTACCTGGTTTTCAGATACTGGCATTTATTCATGAGGTCTTTACTATGTTTTATAGTATATATATAGTATATATATAGTATATATATATATATATATATATATATATACTATATATACACACACACACACACACACACACCCCATAGATGATTCTGGACCTCAGAGCTAAAATAGAAAATAGATGTGATATAGGATACTACTTCATACTATGTCACCTAAAATAAGCAATTAAAACAGTTTTGGCGGAAAAATTCTCCACCAGTGTATCTAAATAACATAATAAGCCTTAATGGAACCTTTGTTTCCTACTTACATCAATGGTGCTACTTATGGGAAGGGAAATTGGGATCTCTGTATAGATTCCAGGAAATCTGAACACACATACTCATTTGTCTCTCCACTCTGCTGTGCTAATCCTTGATATTCTGTCACTCAAGGGAAGTCTCACTATGTGACTGTGTAAAGTCTAGCCTGGGTTGTGTCTCTAGAGCAATTTGTGTCTCTAGCAGTGTAAGTGTTCTCGTTTCTTTCTACTTTTGCTCTTTTTGTCCTTATTACTGTTCAGCTACCTTTCACCTTCCTCTTTATTGTACTTGGATCTTACTTCCTTTTAAATGACTGCCATGATCCCACACTCTGTCAGAATGTAGAAAGGCATATTGAGTCTGTTGTTCCTTGAACACACAGAGCCTGAAAGTTTGCTCTGCCCCTTGGCTGCATCCCATCATACTTTGCATGTGCTGTACTTCTGTTCTAGCATTTATCATATTACAGTGTATTTTCCGCTTGTATTTCCATGTCCCACCACTAGATTTGGGAATGCTGCAAGCATAAAGACTGGGTCTTCAGTTGTCAATGACAGTCTTTTTTCTTTTTTTAATTTTTATTTTTGAGAGAGAGAGAGAGAGAGAACAAGAAGGGAAGGGGTATAGAGAGAGGGAGACACAGAATCCTTGAGCTGTCAGCACAGAGCCTGTTGCGGGGTTTGAACCCACGAACTGTGAGATCATGACCTGAGCCCAAGTCGGATGCTTAACTGACTGTGCCACCAAGGTGCCGCTCTATGACAGTCTTAATAGAGCTTCAGTAAATATTGGTTGAAATGAATGTTAAAGGAACAGCAACAAAAAGATCTCAATAGGAAAGATAGTAATACTTTGATTACCATCAAAAGAATAAAAATACATCGTTTGGAGAAAGTGGCCACCTTTTGCTTCTTGTATGTTTAGGGGAAGATGGCTACCTTTTATATAATTTCCAATTCCATTAATGAATTATTTATATCAGCTTCTGATCTCAAAATATTATTTAATAACATTTTTAAAAACAACTAAACAATGGAATCATTAAGAAATACTCTTAATTATATATATGTGTAAATATATATTAAAAGATTCATGATCCATATAACTTTCTTTACATGACTATCTACAAAAGAAAATTGGCCAGTTTCTATCTGTTAAACTGTCTTCATTTCTCTCTATGTTCTTTCTTCTGGCTCTTGCATTACTGCTACAGTAATGACATTTCCCAAATCCTTTCTTGCACAGTTTGAAGACAAACACGCAACATCTTTCCAAGAAAGATGAAAAGAGTATTTGCATGTCAAGTTTAGTGCTTCTTGTTATTTACTCCTGTTTAATAATCTGTAAATGTAGTAATAGTAGAATACTACTAAAATTGTAGGCCTGATTAAGTAAAGTGCCATAATTCTTACTTCTGCCATTTTAGAATCTTGACAATTTAGGAAGTAGCTCATACATATAATATTTCATGAAAGAAAATTCCATTATATGGCAACATATTTTTTGTAGACAAATTCAAATATTAACATGAAAATTTGTGTCTGTACACATATGTCCCATTCATTCACACATTTGCCAAGATGTATGTTTCAGTGGGTTTTTTGATAGCTGTAGATAAATGTACTGTAGGTTAGTTTTCTTCCAAAATAGACAAGGGAATTTTGCTTTACTTAGAGTTCAGCTTTATGCACTACTTTGACTTCATTTCCCAATAGAAGCAATTTTATTGTTAAACTGAATGCTTTTATAAAATATAGCATTGTTTAGAATCACTCTGGTATATATTATCTAAAGCCATCTGGCCATTGGGTCTGAAATCATTGTTCATTCAAAACTAAATTTTTCTTACTTTCTCAAAATAACATTGCTGGGTTTTAAATTTTTTTTAATGTCTATTTTTGAGAGAGAGAGAACCAGCAGCAGAGGGGCAGAGAGAGAGGGAGACACAGAATCAGAAGCAGGCTCCAAGCTCTGAGCTGTCAGCACAGAGCCCCATTGCGGGGCTCAAACCCATGAACTGTGAGATCATGACCTGAGCTGAAGTCGGGCTCTCAACCAACTGAGCCACCCAGGTGCCCTAATAAAAATCCTGAATTAGAGAGAGCTGAGTTTGAATCTTTTCTTCTACATTTTAACTGTATTACTCTGTATTACTACTTTCCCCTTCTCAGATTAGGTTAGTCATGCTTATTTTTCAAGGTACAGGAGAACAGGAAATGACATCATGTATTGAATTTTAAAAACCTAATAAAATTAATGGCTTGGAATATTTTAGTTCCTGTCAGCCCTGTGGAAGTTTCTTCCCAAATCAATTAACTAATAAAAATCAGAGAGGTATGCAATTTTTCTAAGTATATCACTTCATTGAAATGAAGGGTATATTTTAGTGTAAGGTACACTTGAGACCCTAGAGTGACTCAGCTGCCTTGGAGCATCTGACAAGTGACTGAGCTTGACTCATCAATCTTCTGTAGTAGAGTGTTGAATTAAATGAGACTGCACATGTAAAAACACTTTAGTCCATTGCTCAAGTTACATTAGGCCCTCCATTCAGTTTTTGAATATCTTTTTTATTTTTATCTTTTGGCTATAAATGATAGAGAATTGATAATAAATAATGAAACAGATTGCCATTTAATTATTTGAACTTGTTTAGGAATTTAGGGCATTTAACAAAGGATCATTAAGCATCTTGAATGTATGTCTATTTTGTATTAGTTACAGAAAAGGTAGCATCTCAGTACCTATGTGTTGATGGAGGCATGACTAATACATCAAATAGATCAAACTAGTGGTGTGTGAGTCATCCTAGGCCTAGGAAGATGTCCTTTGGATATCATTGCCGATAGCCTGCAAATCCATTTAAATTAAACAGTTTCATGATTATTTTGCTCTTTGCTGTGTTATGCAAAATTAAGTTCATGTTTTAAAATGTATGCTGAACAGAAATTATCTTGAAATATTAGTCCATATTAAACCATTTGGAAAAAAGTAGGACTATTTTGTATTTTTTTCCACTGGATTATGATCACATACCAGTAAATTCCAGGTTTTTCCCCCAAAGGCTTGTATACTGAGATATTGAGAAGAAAACAAAATTCTTTAGTACTTATTTAAAGATTCTGATATTTTCTTAAAGGAAAATTACAAAATGTCATCTATAAGACTTCATAAAATACTAAGTGCTCTGTGTTCAATTATCTTTCAACTATCATTCAGGAATTTTGCTCACTTGCAGAGAATAACCTAGCTATCTATCTGCTAAAGGTTAGTAAGTAATGTATTTCTACTGTACACAGTATAATAAATAACATTCACGATGAATACATTAATATGGAGCTGTTTCTCTCAAAATTAATTAGGTAAATAGGAGTCTTTTCTGAAATCTGATGCTTGCTGATAAAGCATTTTCTCCATAGCCACATCCGTCCCCATCACATAATCATTAATGCTTAGAACATGTTATAAAATATTAAGGTAAAATGGTTATTGTTTGGTTTCTACCATGTTAAATGAAATAATTTACCTGGATATTATCAAATTATTTTTCCTAGATAATAAGTTTCATTGGGGACAGTTGTTTGGGAAAACAGAACAAATATATGCATGGAAAAGACATTAGAACACTGACAGAACCAGATTATAATACAGTTGACCTTTGAATACCAAGGGATTTGAGGACACAGTTGAAAATCTGCGTATAACTTTTGACTCTCCCAAAACTTAGCTACTAATAGTCTGTTTTTCACAGGAAGCCTTACCGATTACATAAACAGTTGTCTTACACATTGTGTGTTTGTGTGTGTGTGTGTGTGTGTGTGTGTGTGTATGTGTATGTATTGTGTGTATGTGTGTATATATATATGTGTGTGTGTATATATATATATGCTATATTCTTACATAAACAATCGATTAACATGTTTTGTTTATGTATATGTATATATATATAGACTATATACTGATACACATACTATATTCTGAAAGCAAGCTAGAAAAAAGAAAATGTTATTCAAGAAAATCATGAGAGAATACATTTATAATACTGTAATATATTTATATAAATATCTGTACATAAGTGGACTCGTACAATTCAAGCCCATGTTGTTCAAGGGTCGGCTGATTTAGAATGCAACTTAAATGTGCTTAAGCAGAATAAAAAGCATTAAAATAGTTGGGGAATCAACCAGAGAAGGCTACATTGATGAAATTACTTTTTAGCAATAAATATGTTAAGGTGATAGAAATATCACAGAAATATTATCTTGCCTGGGTAATTTATACTGGGTGGGTATTATAAAGTTTTTCTTTCATGATATTTCTGCTGTTCCTCCCTTTTAAGGTAATTTTTAAACTTCTGATAATTTTTAAACATTAATTTCTATGCTTGCATATCTAAACAATAATTTGTTCTCTAATAAACATTATTAAAGAGAAGCTTTACTTACATATCACTCCTCAGAAAATAAGTAAAGCATTATAATAAGCAATTTATAAATTTAAAGAAGATAGTAACACGTAACATTGAGAATGCTTTCCAGTTTGCCAAGCTCTGTTGCATATATTATTTTATTTGGGGAGTAATTGTGTGAAGCACATATTCTTTGCCCCATTGATATGTGTTGGTATATAGAACACCTTAAAGACTGGTTTTTCGTTCTCTAAAAATCTTAATACAAATTGGTTCAAATGAAAAACTAGAGAATTTCTGAGCTATGGGTTTTCTCAGTGTTTCTGGAGTACTTGAATGTGAATCACAAATTCTCAGATATATGAGGGACTTTAGGCATTATATAGTCCCAATCTTAACCTGATTAATGGATTCCCAATCTGCAAACATATTATGGGAACATTATTTCAGCTGAACTTAAATCTTCTTGGAATTTACATTTAATATCATTTCTATAACATAACAGAGGCATGGTCACTTAGGACTGTTTGATAGTTCTACTGTTTTTTTTTTTTTTTTTTTTTTTATCTTTTATCCAGCCAGGACAATAATCGGAGTATACTTCGCTATACTACTTAATACAGAGTAGTGTTTGCAAATTAAAGCTTTCATTCATTAGATTTTTGTTCTATTTGGTATATATTATGTAAACAATGTGGTGTTGATCTCAAAAAATGATTTTCAGTCTAAGCTCATTACGTTAAAGAGCAGTGTGTTTAAAGTTGAGTCTGTCTGGATTTACTAAGATGATTTAGCAATATCTATCTTGGATTTTCATTTCATTATCATTTTCTAGGGAAATCTGTGTTTTTTGTTTGTTTGTTTGTTTTTAAGAAATAGCCTATCTTACATTTTTAGTTATTTATGCTACATTGAGAAATAGTGTTGAGGGTAGGAAAAGAGAGAGGGTAGCATTCCCTCTTCCCGTTGAAAGTCACAGCTTCAGTCAGGCTTACCCTTTGAGCTCTGGCAGCCACTCTCTCTTCTCAGCCTTTTAGCCTGTGGTGTAGTAATGGCTCCCCGCTGTTTCTACCCCTGAGTGCTATACTCCCTCTCTCTCTGGTTTCCCCAAGCACTATCCATGCCTTACTGTCTTTGCAAATTATCTTAATTAAGGACACTATCTGTTTCTTACTGGAACTCTGACTAGTATAGGGGTGTATAATTTTAGTGGTGGAGTGATTTCTGATTTCTTAAAAAAAATTTTTTAATGTTTTTATTTATTTTTGAAGGAGAGAGACACAGAGCATGAGCAGGGGAGGAGCAGAGAGAGAGGGAGACACAGAATTTGAAGAGGCCCCAGGCTCTAAGCTGTCAGCACAGAGCCCGATGCAGGGCTCGAACTCACACACTTTGAGATCATGACCTGAGCTGAAGTCAGGCGCGACTGAGCCACCCAGGCGCCCCAGTGATTTCTGATTTCTTATGAGATTGGTTAGAAACCAACATTTTAAGTTTCGATCCTTTATTTATTCACTCGTTAATTAACTAATTCAATCCTTTTATTGTGCTAAAGATCTTACATAATTATTAGCCTTTTTGTAGATTAGCTTATAGACCAGCCCAAGTAAACAGGGAAATACGTAATAAAAAGAATTTAAACAATTGAGGGGCTCCTGGGTAGCTCAGTCGGTTAAGCATCCAACTCTTGGTTTCAGCTCAGGTCATGATGTTGCAGTTCATGAGTTTGAGCTCCACATCAGGCTCTGTGCTAACAGAATGGAGCCTGCTTGGGATTCTCTCTCTCCTTCTCTCTCTGCCCCTCCCCTGATCATACATACTCTCTCTCTCTCTCTCAAAATAAATACACTTAAAAGAATATAGGTGTTAAAAAAAGAAGTGAGTTAATGAAAATTAAAATCAGTTGGCCATATTTTTTTTAGCTTAGTTTAAATGGCATTTTTTACACTTAAATTTAGGCTCCATTGAATTTAGGCTCTCGAAATGTTTTTATATATTTACTTGTTGGTTTGTTGATTGCTTAGCTAATTCTTAAACTACATAATATATATACATTCATATACATCCTGTATGCATTTTCAGTGTTGATGTGACTTGAGAATATTTAAACTGGCCTGAATATTCAAAAAAGTTTTGTGAATTGATAATTAAAAACAAGTAACTTCAGAGCTCCCATATAAAACTTAAAAAATACTGACAGATTAAGATTTTGCTCTAATTTTATATCATTATGATGTAAATGGAAATGGTGGAAAATGTAAAATGAAAATAGAATTTCAGTTGCTAACTAATCCAAGTTTCATTTTGCCTATTGATTTCATTATCCCTCTCAAAGCAAACCAAGAAGAAAACACACAAAAAGCATTTTTTTCTTTCTTTGTTTCATTACAAAAAATGGATTGAGGCAGCTAAGTTTGCCCTTGTAGTCTCATCTAAGAATTATAGTTTTTTACTTTTACTCTGTGTTAGTCTTTTTGTTGCCTTTCACGTCAAAGAAGGATCCCAAGAGGGGAAAAAAGAAGTAATTTCCAAAAATTATGTGCCAACAATTATGTTGAAACAGAGCTTTATGATTTTTCTGAATAAATAATACATAACGAATATTTATTGTATACTGGATGCTTTTGGAAATGTTTCTTCTTTTGTAGCTGTTCATAATAATTGTAATGTGAAAAAGGGCACCTTGGGAAGAGAAAAATCTGTTTACTTTATGTAATCTTTCTACATAAATCTGGCAAACTTTCAAAGATCTGCTTCTGCCCTGTAGGCTGAGAAATTTGAATTTACTTTGGCTTCTCAGAGAGGTCAGCTTTCTTTATAGATATGTCAGGCTGTGGTCAGCTCTCTTTGGCTGGCCTTGGTTTTTGTAACTTATAGGGCAAACAGTATGTATTTTTTAATACATGTGCCTGAGAAATTAATCAAGCACACTGACTTTTTTTTTTAATTTCTCAGTAGGCTTTACTTTCAAATATGATGAAGTAAATAGCTGCGAAGCTTCATTGTCCATTTGCATAACAGAGAACATTTTAATCCTTTTGTGTAATATATTAAAATTTTTAAAATTTAAGAAATTTTAAAAACCTATGGCTTTTTTCTGTTTTAGTGATTCCCTGGAATTTTCTGATGACCATGTTTTGGTGTTCAACTGGTGATAAGGGCATAAATGAGTTCCAGGCATAATAAATATGTGTGCTTGCCTCTGGCCTCTGCATCAGGAGACCACAGAAACCACAGAAATGAAACAGAGAGAGTTTGGAAGCAGAATAGAAAGAAGTTGATCCACCAAGTAGTAAGAACTGATAAAGGTGAAAGAAACAAGTACATGTAGTCTGTGAATTAATACAACCTTTTTTTTCCCCCTAGAACTGGAACATTTTTTCTAAATAAAAGCCAGTATATAAAAATGATTTAAAAAAAATGGAGCTGTTTTGTTTGAAGTGGACAGGAGGCCTAGAACCCTGCCTAATCAGTCTCCTTTCTTTCTGTGTTGGCCCCAGAAGCAATTCTGCTTTAAAAATGCACTATAGAACTATAAATTTTAGAAGTCTCTATGTAGAACCACATGTGAGAAATTAATGGTAGAAACTTTCTTCCTCCGAGAAACTAAAATTTTTAGTGTTTTGGTCACTAAGAATGTGTAAGAGCTATCATTTTTTTTTACTGAATTTTGCTTAAAACAAAATTTATAATTTGTCTAGGATCCATATGTCTATGGCCCATTTATCTGTGCTTAATTTTTCTCCATCCCCTGCTGTTCCCTTTCAACCTGGTAAAGTTTGCCTGGGCCAAACCAAACCTCAGGCAGGCCCTCAGCCTATTCCCTCATGCCTTTTAGACATCTTTGATGCTTTGTGGGGAGTGTTTTATAAATGGACTCTGTTATTTTTCTGCCATGTCTCATCCAATCTGATGGTCATTTGCTCAATCTTCTGCCAGCTGTTAGTGTCTCTGCCTTTGCTTTGCAGAGACCTTGGTGTAATAAAGCCATGCTGTGTTTGACTAAAGGTGAGATTCCCCACCCTTTCTCTTCTTTCTGTCACACTCTTTGTATGATGCCTTTTTAGTGCCTATCATGTAAACATTCTTTTCAGAGTTTCTCTGGAATCAGTTAGTCCTGTGGCTCCAAGTAGGACCTCAGGATGAATGCCACAGTTCTTCATTTTTCCTTCTGGTCATCCAGATTCCAAACCTCTTCTATTGAAGGTTCCCAACCCTCCTGCAAATTTGCTTATTCCAACTATGCATGCCTCTTGCTCACATTCTAGTTTGCCTAGATAAAAATGGATATTATTTTAAAATTCTTTTGTATCTTTAACTTTAATTGATAAGTATTCAGAAGCCCCAATTTTAAATCTGTATCAGTGTAATACATTTGGTGCTATTCATTCTGACACTCTTATTGTTTTGTGAATCCCTAAATAGTTCAGTTGCAAACTCTAACTTCTTGGAATAAACTAAAGATACTGGGATAGTGAAAATTATTTTGAGTTCCTTTGATTGTTCACATATAATGGATATCCATAACTGAAAATAGCTTATATTAAAATTTTTTTTAAAAATTTCTTTTAATGTTTATTTATTTTTGAGAGAGTGAGAGAGAGAGTGCACACTAGCAGAGGAGGGGCAGACAGAGAGGGAGACACAGAATCTGAAGCAGGCTCCAGGCCCTGAGCTGTCAGCTTGGAGCCTGATTTGGGGCTTGAATTCACAAAATGTGAGATCATGACCTGAACTGAAGTCAGACACTTAACCGACTGAGCCACCCAGGTGCCCTGAAAACAGCTTATTAAAACAACCAGTTTATTAGCTTTGACATTCTATAGATATGAGTGGATAATTGAAATGTTATTAAGGCTCTTCATAATTCCAGCCTTCTACCGTTCTGGGCACATAAGGAATCATGTTCCTGGCCCACTTGTGGTTGGGTGGAAAAGGGCACAAAAGTCTCTTTACTTCTGGCATGGAGACCTGTACTTAGAGAGAAGAGGCACCCTTGTCATCATCCTGATTCCTTGACTGTCTAAAATGAGAGGAGGCCCCTGCCTTTGCCCTTGCTGATCTGTGATTGTCGTGAAGCACAAGCAAGGAAGAACTTTTTCTGTTATGAGACACTGGGAACTTGGGGTTTGTCTTTGTTACTACAGCCTAAGATAACATATATAACTGATGCAGTGTCCAGTTAGAGAGGTTAGGGGAATAGTTGTGCTGATTGGTGTTGCTAAAAGGTAATTAGGCACATTGGTGACATATGTTGTAATTCAAATGTAATGACATGGTGGCCATGTCTGTCAGTGATATTTTGAGAGGAAGAACTCACCTGCATATTCCACAATGTACCCTGGGCAGCTGTATTTGAATTTATTGCTGGTAACAATATGGAATTCATTTTAGGTATTACTTATCAATATGTTACTGTTTTAGCCTAATTTAACCTAATTATGTGTTAGCCTAATTAAAATTAATACTAAAATAACTCCAATAATTGTAAATTTATAAGAGACCATTCTTTCAGTATTCATCTGAAAAGTTGTTAGGTTTGGGGTGCCTGGGTGGTTGAGTTGGTTGCTCAGTTGAGTTGGTTGGATTTTGGCTCAGGTCATGCATGATCTCATGGTTCTTGATTCGAGCCCCACATCGGGCTCCGTGGTGACAGTATGGAGTCTGCTTGGGATTCTCTCTCTATCCCTGTGTCCCTTCCCCACTCTCTCTCAAAATAAATAAACTTAAAAAAAAGTCATTTAGAAAAAAATTAAAAGTTCTTAGGTTTTTTTTTACATTTTCAAACATACCCAGATTGAAGAGGGTATTGTGGTCTTTTGCTGAGTCATAATTATCACAGAACTAAGTAGAAAGAATTCATGTTAGCATGGTAGTTCTTGCTGAAAAGTAAAACTTGTCCTGCTGTCTGCCCCTTCCCTTCTTTTTCCCTTCCTCCCTGTTTTTCTCTTCCTCCTATGTTACTTTTATTTTTTCAGATACATAAACTATGATTTATATATGTTGATCTAGATACGTCACTACAATAATTTGCACAGACTCTGCTATCGATATATGTGTTGGTGTTTTCGGTAAAAACAAATATTTCTGTGGTAGTTGATAGGGAGCTTGTAATCACTTAGTAAGCACGGCTTCATTAATCTTAGCAATTTTCTTGTGAGTTTAATTACGGAGCAATAATTAACCTTTCCTTTGGGTAGGTGGGTTTTGTCACATTGAGAAGTATTCTTACAGGAGACAGGAGAGGAAAAGTAGGCTGCTGTGCGTTCCTTAGTGGGGAGTGAAGAGTTCTTCCCAGTATTAGTGTGCACAGGCAAGTTTTGCTCTACTGCTCTGCTGTGCCTTACATTATTTTTCTGGCTTTTCCATTCTCAAGAAGTTTGGATTATGGTATGCTCATTAATTATAAGAGACGCACTTCAGGATTCAAAGAGGGGTATAGAAGCCATTGAGCAACTGAGAAATTAAAACAGAAGCAAAACAAAAGCTTTCTGTTTTCTTTTTTTCAATCATATATTATGCTGTGAAGAAAATCCAGGGATGAAGTGAATTGCCCATTCACTTCTCACATGTCTACGTTGATATGTAGCACACACACATACACATACTCACTTATATATGAATTTATGATATTAAGTGATCACATGGCATTAAATGATCACAAGCATTGTATATATTATATTTGAAAAGGTAAACATTTTTCAGTAGTTTGAGAATATATTGCCCCTTCAGCTACATTTACTAACTAAATATGTACTGAAAATAAATCTAGCTACATTGACTCATATGAAGATCAATGGAATGATAAGAAATAAAAATGCCTTTTTCAGGGACACCTGGGTGGCTCAGTCGGTTAGGTGTCCAGACTCTTGATTTTGGTTCAGATCATGGTCTCACAGTTAGTAAGATAGAGCCCTGCATCAGGCTCTGTGCTATTAGCACAGATTCTCTCTCTTCTTCCTGTCTCTGCCCTTTGCCCACACGTACAAGTGCACACTCTGTCTCAAATAAACAAATAAACTTAAAAAAATTCTTAAAAAAATACCTTTGCAATGGAAGCTGTAAACTTTAATCTGTTCAAAAATCCAGTTGGAGTGTTTTTAATAAATACATTCAGAGCAGTATTCTGTGGATCTTGGATATCAGAAATTAAAGTTTTACTTAGGATTTAAGAGTAAATGATTTGCCAAGCAGGTTTATAAAGTTAAAAACAAATGTCAAATTCAAAAGTAAATGATTTCCTTTTACATTTCTGAAAATTCACGTGCATCATGTTATAACAAATTAATATTCTTTTAAATTCTCTTTCCTCAGTTTTTATTTTCTTCCTCTATGACTTTGTTACCTACTAGGTCCCGCCCATCCTACAACCATAAATTCAGTTTCAAATTTTAGGTATTTCCTCATAGAAGGTAATTTCATAGTGGTTGGGTCAGACCTCCTGACCCATTTTCTCTGCTTTTGACTTTGTTGTCCTGAGAATATTACATACTTCTCTCACCCTCGGTTTCTTTGTCTGTGAAGAGATGATTATTATGGCGAGATGACTGAGCGCTTGAATGAGATAATTAATGTAAAATACTGAGCATGATATTTGGACTGTGTAGTAGTGACTCAGTAAATGTTAACTTGCATTAATTGGACAGTTTTGGAACCCTTTACTGCATTAGGTTTCTTTAATACAACAAATAAAATTTTATTCATGATAAAAAGTAATCAATTTATTTCATTGACCTCAGAGAAATGAAAATGCCTTCTGGATCATTTAGTCTCTAGAAATGTACAGTGTCTTTAATCCTTTATTCCCTCTGAATACTCATGTTCCTGAGAAAAACAGTCTGAGTTAAGCTACCATGTCTGTTTTCCTTTACTCCTCATTTTAAAAATGAACCACTTTGTTCACAACATCATCACTTTTCCTTTTAACATGGACCGGTCAGTGATATTTACAGATTGTCTGACAAAGGGTAATTCCTCAACTGACTTTTTCCTAAAGACCCGATCCACATTAATCAGAAAGCAGTGTTGATTTTTGTCCTCCTAAGCAACTTCATCTTCTGGATATTTTCCTGAAAATATTTATATCCCTTTCGTCTAGTCCTTTCTCTATAATATTATGGTTTAAATGAATTTGCATTTTATTGGTAAGTCAAGTTGAAGTCTATATTCTGATTTCTCTCTAAGGATTGATATACACATTAAAATGAAACAGAGTATAATTTGTCTTGGCCTGCTGCGAATCCCTTTTTCCTTCTAAGCAGTCTTAGATCTCCTGGAAAAATGCCTTACTTGTTGCTTGCTTTTTAAACATTTGTTTTAAGGCCCAATATAAGAACATATCAATGAAATAGAAATCCAGACTATATATTTCAAAGATCATACTTTTTTTTTACTTCCAGTTTTATCAAACTTTTACTTTTGCCATTACAAATGAGAATTAACAATGTGACATTAGATTTTCTAGAGTTCTTTGTGTCTGACGAGCACTTAGATCAGAAGACTAACTGCCTTCTGGAGGAGATTTGCCATTACTGTCTGAGTAACTTCAGACAAGTCATGTCACCTCTAGGGAGAGCCTCAGTTTTCTTGCATGTAAGAATGAAATTGGCTGTCTGAAACTCCCAGGATTGCATGGAGAGTAAAACTACTCTACATGAAGGCCATTTAGAAAAGGGGCAGCAGCCTCCAAAAATGTTGTTATTACTGTCAGCAGTAACTTGTAAAACTGAATAGGTCTATCAGTTTAGTTCATTGACATGTACATATGTGAAATAATGGTTCTGTCCTATGATGATAAATATCACAATTGTTGGATAGATTGTTGGGCTTGATATTTTTAGGTACGATTGTGATATTCCATCCTTGGGAAAATGCTCTATTCCTTTGGTTTTTCTTTTCTCTTCTCTTCTCTTCTCTTCTCTTCTCTTCTCTTCTCTTCTCTTCTCTTCTCTTCTCTTCTTTTCTTCTTTTTTCCTGTATCAGTGGAAGCAATAATAAGTTTCAGCTTCACCTTCAAACATTTCAGTTTGATTCCCTGCCCTGCATTCCGCTAGCTTTATGACCTTTGGCAGTTTGCTCATGTTTGTGAACCACATTTTGGGCATCTGTAAAATAGACATCATTTCTATGCTATTTTTTTAAATGTAGTCTGTACAGAAAACAATATTAGGACTAAGGGGTGAATAGAGTGGGAGTGGTTATTCTCTTAATTCAGCTTAAGTAATTGAAAGCAGTAAGTTTTAGATTGCCCAAAGTAAATTAAAGTATGACTTCAGTTGTATTCAGCTCTAGCTTTCCTCATCTGTAAATGAAAGTTAGAAATACAGTGAATCATTTCATAGTAAGATTCCACTCTTATGTCAATCAGAGAAACAATCTGAAAATAAACACATCTTTTCTTCCCTTCTGTTTCTTTGTAAAGTCAAGTGTTAGCATTAGAGGAGAACGAATACAGATAAATGCTGGCCAAAAAGAAACTGGGATAAATTAGAATCTTACAGAACTACTTTATTTTCCTCTAGGGGGCAAAGGCTACATATAAATAAGGGTTTCTGTGCCATATCAAGTTGTGAAAAACTAAATGTATTAATCTTGAAGGAATACAAATTAGGTAAAATTTGCATCATGTAAAATATGGAAACATGTTAATAGAGCTTATTTATTTCATGGAGTGTTTTTGTATCTGTTCTAAAAGACTACAGATTGGAATTTATCCTTTATAGGTCATAGGTGGGTATGTTTCAGAGGACCAATGAATTCTAGCAGCCAGCCGTGCAATAGTTCTATGGGATTACTCATCAGATTTAGTAGGTAAAATGCCTGCAGGTTACTTTCTACTTAGAATAATTCATCAACTTATGAGGAGTTTTGACAAAACTAACACTTGGTAAACACTTTTTAAAAACACTCAGTGTTGTGCTTTTCACCAAATATAGCAGAATTAATAGGTGGAACGATATTCAGATTTTTTAAGAGAAACTTTGCCTAATTTGACTTGTATCAGCCTAAATATTTATTTTGACTTACAGCTTTCTACAACTGGCATAGAACAATTTAACCCCTAATGTTAGAAACTTTTCTGTTAACCTAATATTGGTGGGGAATGGCTACTTTAGAAATCCATTAATAGAAATTTACCACAGATGGTGGATATTGCTGTGAGCAATTGTATAAGGAAGTCACTTAGCAAGGGAGGCTGAGTGATAAGGCCCAGTATCACATTGAGAAGGGGAAGAGCTGAATTTGAGTCCTCTTAATCCTAACACTATACCACCACTCTGTAAAGGTAAATTCAGTCTAATATTTTCCAGTAATTCAAATGGTGCTTAACTCATGCAATCCTTTGTAACTGCAAGATGGTTTAAAGGAGTGTAAAGGTTTATTTTAAACTCTCCAAAATACATTTCCTTGTGTGTACTTAGTGCTGTTAATGCTCCTTCCAACTCTTATTTTCCAAACTGTAGCCTGTGTGTATGTAGATTCTCACTAATAAAGGAGCTTTCTTCTTTAACCAAGTCCATTACTCAAGACCTCTTCAATCTAATCTCTCCCAGGGAATTTCCAAGTGATTAAAACAGGAGTATTGATTTTGACCTGCTCTGAGACATACAATGCTTATAAAATACTTTTTATTACTCATAAATACACATTTTTTGAATCTTTATGTTTGCAATTAATGTAAATATTCATTTTGATTAGAATTTAGTCTGCTTTTAATATTTTCTTGCATAAAAATATGAATTTCTTAGGTTTCAAGTGTATAGGTGGTAAAGACTTTGGTTTAATTACCTTGAACTTCACTTAGCACCACATTAACACAATGAGGTGCTTAATCTTTACTGTAATTACCATCATAGAAGATCAAAATAAAATTAGAATTACAATGATCTTTTCTTGTTTAAGTTAATGATTTTAAGTTGGTAAGATGCCATTTACATTAGATAAAAATAGTTTATAGTTACATTAAGCATCTCTAATACTGGAAAATACAGCATACTTATTAAAAGAAACAGAGGTGAAAAGTTCATTCCCTACTTCAGGGAATATTTTGTTTAATCTTTGTCTTTAAATTAATTTTGATAAGTTCTTTTTGATTCTCAACTTTTATTTGCTTGGGCATTAAAATGAATACTGTTCTATTGGGAAAAAGAATAAATCCTGATCTGTTCTTACTAAATCATTCTTCGGAATTTTCTTACTTGTGATAACACTCAAGTCCTGAATCAAATCAAGCTGATGCCAGCTTTTCTTTTTGAATGATAGGGATTCAATGTTTTGGAGATGTAAGGCTTTCTTGAGAGGAAGTAATCAAAACAAAATGCTTTTTCTTCATAAAAAGAACAGCTATTCCATTTATTCTAAGGAGGAATTCAGTGACGTTCTTTAGGTCAACGTCAGTCATAAAACAAAAAGAGGAAAAGATAACTGAAAAATAATTATCTGAAAAGGGGATGTATATTAGAAGATTTAGGATTTAGTTCCATTTTCTCTTCATTTATTTTATATATTCTTGAATTCCTTTCACACTTGTATGTGCTAGGAGAACATATTCTTCAATAAATAGAATTTTAGTTTGTGTTTCCTAATGATTCTTGTACATATTATATTTTTATTACAACACAAATATATCTCATGCTCTGTCAGCCACAATAATTATTTTACACTTTATAGTTTTTAAAGGTATTGTATTTGAATTATTGCAGAATTTTTATACCATGCTAATTTTGTAGCAGAACTTTAGGTACACGATTGAAAATATTCTAGCATTTGCGTAATTTAACAGATTAAGAAGAAGAATTTAGAAAAACATTACTGGGCAATTCACTTGTTTTGAACATCTGGTTAACAGCTGGAATAATGAAAGTTAACACAGCAGTAACCATCTTTTACGCTGATCCCCCATGCACACACAAACACTAGGAAGGATTAACTACTATTAATTCTTGCTTTCTTTTGCTATAAGGATTTGCTTAAAAAAGGAAAAGAAGGTGTGAGAATTCTTAATTGTACAATAGCAGCTGGAATTTATATGCAAAATGTGAATAACACTGATTAAAATCACATTTCATTAATATTTCATTAATATAAATTGAAAAAGCAACCTACCTCTTGACAGTTGACACAGATATTTATTATAGAATTTCTTTGTAATTCATATAAACACATTTTAGGCAATAAATAGCATTACAATAATAGTGTCATATTTATACAGTCTTAATGTTGACTTGATAAAGACTGGGCACACACCTTTTAAGATGTTTAATGTATTTGTTAGATCAAAAATTTCGTATATGCAATATATAAGTATCTATAATATATTTTAATACTGCAAGTTTTTACCTTTTTAAATGAACCTTTTTTTATGTACTAATTATTCTATTTCCATTTAGAATGTTGATAACTTTGGGATGCTTTCAGTTAAAAATGTTAAGTGAGCTTGCCTGCTCATATACCAGTGAAAAAGTTAATTTTCTAATTTAACGTAAAAAATAAATAATCATTTTATCAGAAATAAGTGCAAAACATCAGAACTTGAGGTAGTGAATTATCCTTTCAAGTTCCTCAAAATCACTCAAATGGATACCCCTCCCATTGAAATTTTACTCCCATATATCTAAATTTCTAGCCATATGTAAGGCATTGTTAATTGAGTGAAACAAAGATAAAAATGAAATTTGTGTAAAGTAAAATGTAATGTCTCATCTCTAAAAGCTTCAGTAGCATAGCAAGATATATTGTTTTATAGTTACTCTTACAGTAATTCTAGTTTTTAAGCCCTTGTCAAGGAATAGGATTGAGTTTACCATGTGCTTCTTCTCGTTAGCAAATAGTTAACTTAGTTTGTGGCATACAATGGTTGTAGAGGCAAATACATGATTTACAGGAGATAAGGTCAATAATTTGTTGAAAGCAAATCATGATTCTTGGTGTTTTCTATTTTTGACTGAGATTCTTTTGCAAAAGTTAAATCATATGAAGATGAAGTTTGTATATAATAGTTCACATATATGTAACTATTAGCATATACATAGTACCTCAGGGTTCTGTAGTATCCTAAGTTCAACTATTTTATATACCAAAATGTTTGCTTTAGAACTTTATTTTCCAAGAAGTGTCTTTAGGTATGGTATAGTATGACATGAGTTAGAAATGGTAAACAGGTTGCATACATTATGTTCTTGGCCTTGAAATTAGAATCTTGCAATAGAAATAATGAATATATTTGACATACACCCAAAGTGAGAAGAGTATTTAAGATTTTTCCAATTATTGGGAGAAGCAAAAACTATAGGTGGTCAAAAATAAAAGATCAATATGGCCATGGCCATTAGAATTTAGATGGGCTTTCAAAGATTGAGAAGAAATTAATTTACGTGAAGGAAATAGCTCTAACAGAGGTTACAGAAGGAAATGTTTATGGACTCTTGTAGAGATTGGATTTATAAGAAGTATGGGTGCACAAGGACTTAGGTGGGACAGAGAGAGTTCTTTATTTAGGCTAGGCACTTTGGACTTTTATCTGAGGGCAGTGGGAAACTTTAGAAGGAATTTGATGATGGCATGGTGGAAGGCAGGCAAGAAGTTATCAGGAAGGAGTAGAGGTTGAATGAAGTGTAAGCTAGTGGAACTAGCCTATCTGGGAAGGGATATAGGGCAATAGACATCTTGAGAGGACTAGTTTTGGGGCTTATGCTGTAATCTGGAGGTAATGTGGCTAAAACAGTAGTAATTGGAAAGCAATGATGAAAAGCATTGTGATCACTCCAAGATATTTAAAATAGCATGAGGTGATAAATTTTCAAATGAAGCACCACAAGGGAAAAAGAAAAGGTCTGAGTTAGGATGATTGTGGTTTGGGCCCAAGATAGGAATTTGCGAAGAGGAGCTGGTTCAAGTTGAGTCAAGTATGGTTCAGAAAAGAGGAGTCTGACGGTTTGGCAGAAAATTCAATTGGCAATGTCCTGTGAACAAGCAAACAAACTTTTTCATATTATAGCTCTGTCACTTAATAGCTATGGGACTTGCTACATAAATAATTAAATAAGTGTAAGGAGCTTAGAATAGTTCTTTTAATGTAATGAGTGCTTTATAATTTTGGAGAAAAAATAGTAAATAATTGGAGAAAGTAGCCCAAGTTCATTTTCAGAAGAAAAATTTGTTCCATATAATGAAGAATGACAATAACCAAGGAATGAGATTGAAATCCACAGGACAGGCCAAGATCATTGGGAGCCTTCAAGAGTACTCAGGTGGTGAGAGGTAACAACAGGATCCTGAGGCTTAACAGTCTTTGGTGAGGATTTTAAAGCTGTTGTCATAGGACATATATCTTGGAAGTTGTATTTTTTCCCAAAGCGTTGTAAAATCTAATGTTGGAAGTCAAAATAGTGCTGTGTAAGGCAGGAAAAAAGCCAAGAATAGTAAAAATATAAAAATGATTTATATGTTGTTATATATGTTACATATAATGTTAGAATATAAAATTTACTCATTATAGAAAATTTACATCATAATGTATGTAAAAATACCATTTTTAGTCTTGTCAAAAATCTTACATATTTACATTAATGTAAATGGAATTCAAAGGAATCATGAAAATAGTGCTTATTGTCTTTCTTTATTGACTCTTATTTCACCTATTAACTATAAGATCACTATTCTAGAACTAATCACTTGTAGGAAAAATTGAAAAGAGAAAAAATTAATCACTGAAATTTTGGGAATTGATATTATTTATATCATGAAAAAAGTTTCCTTTCTTTTCAGATATGATATAATCTTGTTTGTCAAATAGACAATATTCATTATATCCATTTCATCAGCTTTTAACAAGTTATACAAAACAATAAAAACTAAAATAGATAAAAATGTTTTAAACAACTTTTATTTTCTTTTAACTTGCCTCTGTTATCCCAATTTATTTTTCAAATTTTCATAAGTAGGAAGATTATTTAGCTTTTTAACAGAATTTTGATGATTTTTTTGTAAAAAATAGATTATAGTTTGTGAATATCTACATAGAACTTTACCATTTCTCCATCAGTTTTATTTTGAAAAGGTGTTGGAACTCATATGTGGAATGTGAGAAATTTAACAGAAGACCATGGGGGAAGAGAAGGGGAAAAAAAATAGTTACAGAGAGGGAGGCAAATCATGAGACTCTTAAATACAGAGAACAAACTGAGTGTTTGAGGGTATGTGGTGGGGTTGGGGAAAATGAATGATGGGCATTGGGGATGGCACTTGTTGGATGGGTACTGGGTGTTGTATATAAGTGATGAATCATGGGACTCTACTCCCGAAGCCAAGAGCACACTGTATGTTAGCACACTGAACATACACTGTATGTTAGTTAATTTGACAATAAATTATATTTAAAAATACATAAATAAATACAAATTTAAAATTTAAAAAATAAAAATAAAATGAAAAACTGCTGGAAGTAGATTTGGAATCAAATTTTGGGATCAAATTTCTTTCTTATTAGAATTTTAAAATGTATGCTTTACCAAAAATTTGCCTAATGAATTATGCAGAAACACAAATCACATTTTAATATTTGGAAAAAAAATGATATATTTATGAGTCACTTTAGGAATTTTTTAACTTGAGGTTGATAGGATTAAATTGCCATCCAAGCCCATGCAACCAGTTTTGTGCCTTTTAAGTTTCCTGTGTTTGCTCAGATTTGCCATTAATATCCATATATGTTCTGCTTGTAGAAGGAAGTGCTTGTAGGAATTCAGAGTTATGAAAGAAACATTTTGGCTTTAAAGAAAATAGGATTCAGAATTGCCTACTTGAAATTTTTGCCATCATTCTTTGTAAGTCATTAATGGCTTTGAATAGAAATACTTTTAAAATAGAAATTCTGCAGCTATCAATGAGCAAATTGCCTTGATTTCAACATGAATTAAATATGAAGAGCTGAACAGAGTATTTGGCCCTCCACAATTTCTTCTTCATCTAGTAACTTCATTATCAAATATGTGAAAGCCAAAGATGATTAAAATATTTTAGTATACTACAGATGTGTTCCTTAGAGTTAACATTATCTATAAATTACAAGTAGCCTAACTAAAACATCCGCAGTGTGGCAGTTTCTGTGCAATTTAATTTTCAGTAAAAGCATTAGAGTCAATAGGAAAATCACCCGGTCAGCAAAAGGAACGTAGAAATTTCATTCATGGGATAAAAGGATTATTTTAAAATGGAGCACAATATGCTGAATTGTATTTGTCATTTTGGTAATGATCACCATTGTTATTTGTCCTAACTTATTTCCCCTGTGCTCTATATTTATAAAATAGAATAATCACATTTTTTCATATTTTACAATATTTGTTACTGCATAAAGCTGATGGGCTATCATTCTCAAAATGTGTATTTTTTGAGTAATATGAGAATGTTTGAGGTATGTTTGATATTTAGGACAAAATATCTATCCTAATTGGTTCCATGTTGTTCTGCCTAAATGAGAAAGCTGAGGACAAGAGGTTCAGCGTGTTGCTCAAGGACTCCCTGTAGCAGAATGGTGGTCTGCTCAGAGGCAGTTATCTCCAGAGCATGTGCCTTTCACCACTGCATTGCCTGCCTCCAAAGATTTGTTAGAAAACTATGTAGAAGAGGGCATGTGAGAGAGTATTTTGGGGTGAAGACGGTGTGGTTGCTAGTGAATAAGTTGGAAGAGCTTCCTCACATTCCTACTATATCTCTTTAAAAATTTCTTTCTGGTCGTTGTCCGGGGGCACATCTCTTAGTTTTTGGTGTTCACGTGCCTAGTTGTGGATCAGATTAGATCCTTTAAGTCAAGGGATAACTTCCCTTCCACTTTCACCAGATAGGTATCACCTCTGCCCTCTCTACCGACCAGGATACTTTAGGGAACTCTCTGTCCTGTGTGTGGGGTGAGGAATGAAATACCCCTTTCTACCAACACTTTACATGGTATTCCTGAGTTCCCTGTAGTTGGTATTTAGAGGGTTATGGTGGTTTCATTTCATTGCTGAAAACGGAGAGTTAGTATTTCCCTTTATATTTGTTTGATGTGCCCATTGGGTTTCAAGGATTGAGAAAGGTTAAGAAAGATGCTGATCCTCTGCAGTCTTTAACTGCAGTCCAAAATATTGTTCTCAAAAGCACTTTCTCAAAAGCATATTAATATTATAAGACCTTAGTATAACTTATATACCTCTGAAGGTAAAAACATAACAGTATATATTGCACAGAGCTATGTTGAAGTTTAAGGAAGCAGACAAACATGTGCAAAGTGTTTAACCAAGTACCACATACCATAATAATGATCTGATAGTGTTTGGCTGTCATGAACATATTATCATCATATAGCTGGAGCTTTGGCCTGGGGTGGGGTGGGCAAATATCAAATATATTTTTTGTTTGGATTTCACCTTAAATTTTGAATGAATTCAAATTAAGAACTCTATAAATACTTTATTCTTAATGTAATACTTGGTGAAATAATTCCAGTAATTTATATTTAATATTTAAAGTGGAATTTACTATCAGAATATTCATGGAGTAAGCTTTGACATTATGATAAGCTGCAGTAATATTGATATAAATTTATATCACAGAAGCATCAATATTTTAGTGTCTAATTTCTGCGTTCCAGAATTTAGCAAGGCAGCATGATTCTTAGAAGTTTAATGTCAAAAGATAAATAAACATATTCTTAGGTTTGATACAGTGTCATTTAATTACTTATGGATGTATCCAGCCCAGCTGGAATATACTCAGAGGTTTTATTTACCCCTGACCTTAGATGAGATGCTTACTTTCTGTGAGTCTCATGTTTTGCGTTATTAAAATATCTCACAGATAAGTTCTAGAACCATAAGCGAGCAGATCTGGAGAAATGTTTTGATGTATCAGCATAGTGTTTAAAGCATTTTTACTTTAAGTGCTTTCAGTCAGGGCATGCAGTCACCAGTTCTCTTCACATTCTGCCACTCAGTATTAGTTTAGAAGCAGCTGTTTCATACATTTATGTGAGGTGTGTGACCACCGAAGGAATTGGGATTTTTGGCTTCTAGACTTATATCTCTTAAGTCTCTTCCAGGTTTAAAGTTTTTGTGTATCCATGAGACTGTTCCTCTTTAGTAGAGAGTTGAAAAACCACTTGTCCCATCCATTATATTCTTCAGTGGATACCTGTAACTGTCTTATTCCCCTTGCAAGGAGTGACTGTTTCTGTTTTGATCACAGGTCTCAGAGAATAAGATACTGTGTTTTTTTTAAACACTTGATACTTTTCAGTCTGTAAAGAAATTTCAAGAAAAAATATATATTATTAATTCATTATTAAGAAAGTAGCAAATTTAGATTTTATTATATATTCTCAATTTTGTCATTTGCTATTTTCATTTTATTATATAGCATAAGCTGTTTTCATTTCCTCTTAGAATAATTTTTGAACACTTAACTTACTTTGAACTTGATAAACATGATTGAATGACTACTCCCCAAAAAAGTAATGATGAATAAAAGATCTTGACATGAAAGTTACAGAATTTTAGTAGGCTAATGATCAAGATAATGAGGTAATTTAAAGGGAAGTGGACTGGACTCTGAGAAAAAGATATTAGATCCAAGTTAATATTATTTTTACTGTTTTACAAATATCAAGTTGACTGACTACTGTCAACAGGTCTGCTTGGACCTTTTAGAGCTGTGGTTCAGTGGCTCTAATGGATTATTGTATTGTCATACTGCTTTATAACCAATGACAGGCCTTCGTATACAATTGGTCCTATTTTTTCTTTCCTCAGGGAGAAAAGTAATATAACTGATATATGAGGAGCAAACTTGGTCTCATTAGCTGAGAACAGCTTATAGTCTTAGAATGACTCATTACTTAAAAGGAGGGCTTTGAAAAAGCTTCAATGTGATTATCTGCTCTTAGTGCATTAATACTAAAAATTTACTACTATGAATTTTTAAGCAAAACACATCAAACTACATGGTGATTTCACATGCTTACAAAACTGGATTTACATGTGAAAATATGAATTCATAAGTCATTCTGTGCTTAAAGTCATCAGTGCTATATCCTCTGTTTAAATGAAGGATTATAACAGACTCATAAAATAAACTTTAGAGAACTTATCAATATGAATTTATATCATAGAACCTTAGAGAGTCAGCCAAACAATTCTTAGAATTAATATGTGTTCCAGATAAATATTTAAATCAATATGATAAAAATTGTATTCACAATGGCTATAATAGCAAAATTTTATGACTATAGCTACAGAAAACCTTAGTAAAAGTTTTTTAGGAATATTTGAAAAAAAGTACAACACTTTGGTAAAGAATACAATTTTTTAATGTAGAGACATATTTTCTTAGAGGATATATGTATGGATTATAAATATGTCAGTTTTTCAAAGTCAAATTATCATTTCAGTGAATTTTTTAATGGAAAGTTTTGAAATTTTTATTCTAATAGTTTTTACACTAAGACCTCTGAGGGGAACTCAATTATTAAGTGATTATAAAACTATAAGTAAAGGTATCAGTATTTACCCAATAAATAACATATCAGTGAGATTTAATTTAAAGCCCTAGGAGCCCTAGGATAAATTGGAAGTTAGTATTTGATAAGGCAAATATCATAAACAAATACAGATGGAATTAACTATTCAACCCATAGAATTGGAGGTCTGTTTAGAAAACTACAACTCAAGTTTAAATTTCTTCTTCTAAATCTTATGCTAAAAGGGAAAAATAAACGTCTGGATTGGTAAAATGCGTTGTTGTGTTAAATATGAATGTATAATTTTAAAATTTGGAAGAAAATGTTGACATTTAAATAATTTAAATAATTTCAGGATATTTAGCCGTAGGGAAAAAAATAGATGAAAATGCAAATGAAATACTACCAAAAAATAAAAAAAAGGAAATGACAATACATATCAGAAAATGTTATCATTAAATTTAAAAGCCAAATTCCAAATGGGAAAAATATTTACAAAAAAAATTCCAATAGTAGATTGATGTCCTTACTGCATAAACAGCTTTTATAAATCAAATCTCTGCTTTTCACTGTGCTTGGAAAGCAATATTTTAAAATAATAATGATTTAACCACAAGAGAAGTAATGAAAGAATAAAGGATATGAGTAGAAAGCAAATCAAAAAATAAATTGTGAATGACCACTATATTAGGATACTGAACATCATTGGTAATGAAATACGACTCAAACAGCAGTTAGAATGCCTGATTACACTATCAGTTTTTTAATCTATCAAATCAGAAAAATTTTAAGAGGATAATTGTGATAACAAGAGTGAAATCATGGGTGCCTTTTGTTAGAATACAGTTGGTAGAAAAAAAACATGTAAAAAGAAATAATGCAATATATACATATACCAAGAGCTTTAAACCAATAATTCTGCATCCTGAGAATACAACTGAATTTTCAGAACAATCTTTATGTACTGTTTTTGCATAATTTTTATATGTGTCAGTGCTTGGGAAAATTCCATGTGCCTGATAAGAAGTAAATGATTAATTCAGTTATGGTGTGTTTTTATGAAATGAGTATTGAAATTCATGGTTTTGAATATTTAATGACAGACATGACCATGATGTAATGTTAAGTTAAAAAAATGTGAATATATAAGCCAAAGTTTGGTTTTAAATTATGCATTTATCTGTAGACCACATAGAAGCACAGCTACATGTTAATAGTGTTACCTCTAGTAGGACTGTGGGTTGGTTTCATTTGCTTCCTAATGTTGGTTTCTAATATTTTTTGCAGTGAGTATAAGGAACATATAGGAAAGTACTATATAATCATATTAAAGCTTTCCAATCTCAGAAGATATTATTTATTGCTGAAATGTATTATAATAAAAATGCAAAGTCAAAGTAACAAACCACAGAAATCATAGCCATTTAAGCGCAAAAGGCTTGATAGGATTAGGTTGTCACACATTTGAAGAGCACTGCAGAGCAGCCTTCATGTAGCTGCTCTCCTTTGATGTCCTGACTGGGGCTGGCGTATCTAAGGTGGCTTTACTCACAACAGCTGGGTACCTTGGCTCTTCTCCACGTGACCTCAATCTCTGGTAAACTAGGTTGGATTTCTTTGCAGAGTGGTGTCTCAGGAAGAGCAATAGCAGAAGCTCCAAGGCTTCCTTGTGCCTACTATTCCAAACTGCATGTTGTTATTTCTACTATATTTTCTTTGTCAAAATAAATAACAAGGCCAGCTGAGCTTCAAAAGGTGGGGAAATAGACACTTGATGGGGAGAGCTGCAAGATATTGTTGCCACGTTTCAATCAACTATACTGTGTCATTGGCTTTGGCCAATGGGACATTGAGAAATGCTTGCAATTAAAACTAGCCTCCTGGAAACTGAAAGTCCATAGGACAGAGGACCCAGCATTTTAGGTATCCCAGTTGTACCCAGCCATCCTTGCCATCCCAGCTATGTTCCCATATATGTGATCACCTGATCACCCAGCCTGAGCTGAAGATCAGAAGAATCACCTGGATAATCCACATAATCAGAAATTACAGTGGGTTTAAGTCACTAAGTACTGTGTAACATAAACTGATGATTCCCTTTGCTACAATTCAGAGAACAGGGAATTACCAGATCAGTATTGGCTCAAAACTGTGCAGCCACTGTTAGAGGCAAAAACTGAAGCCCTATCTTCTGACAACCATCATTAATGAACCAATGCCATGATAGACAAAATGCTTTCATGGGCATCCTTATGGCAAAGATCATCTCTCTTCCAAATCTTACAGGATGGTGTCTAATAAGTTGAAACTAAATTATATCAAGAACTCTACTTACAAGAAAGTCTGAGTACTCCAAAATCATTAGTACAGGAACTTATATTATGAAGGTATGTATTGTGATTTATAAAATATATATTTCGTCTTCTACACCATTCTTGGCACAGAGATTCAAAAGCCCTTGGGATTTCCTATACACTTATATCTTTTGTTGTCAATGAAGTGACTTTTGGAAAGCCTTTAGGTAACCCAAGGAGGGGGGCTGCTTGCCAGGTGAGCCAATTATGTGATTAGTGGGTTAAAACTTTAATTACACGCCCCCCTCCACAACCTCAGGGGAGCAGAGGAGGGCTGGAGGCAACGGCCAATGATTTAATCAGTCATGCCTGTATAATGAAGCCTTCCTAAAAGTCCAAAAGGACAGGATTCAGAGAGCTTTCAGGTTGATGAACATGTGGAGGTGCTGGTAGATTGGTGTGTCTGTAGAAGATACAGAAACCCTGCTTCCCATAGCTTGTCCTATGCTTTTCTTCCATCTTGCTGTTCCTGAGTTATATCCTTTCATAATAAACCAGTAATCTAGTATGTGAAAAGTTTCTGAGTTCTGTGAGCTGCTCTAGCAAATTATCAAACCTGAGATGGGGGTCTTGGTAACCTCTGATTTATAACCAGTTAGTCAGAAGTACAGATAGCAACCTGGGCTTGTGATTGGCATCTCAGATTTGTGTCTGGGGGCAGTCTTATGGGACTGAACCCTTAACCTGTGGGATTTGATGCTGTCTCTGGGTTAACAGTGTTAGAATTGAGTCAAATTGTAAGACACCTAGCTGGTGTCCCAAGAATTGCTTGTTGGTATGGGGGAACCCCCCACCCCTCCCACTCCGTTGGAATTGGTAGCAGAAGCTATTAGGTGTAATCTGCCATATCTACCACAGTATGCATATGTTCTTTTTTTCCTTTTGTAATTGTTTTCACTTTTATGAATTTTAAAACTATAATTTTCTATACAGTTTGATAAATATATCAACACTCATTATTGTTTTGATATAGAAAAGCCTGTAATATGTCTTTATTTTGTTTTTAAAGTTTATTTATTTTGAGAGAGGGAAAGCGTGTGCGCACATGTGCATGAGCAGGGGAGGGGCAAAGAGAGAGGGAAAGACAGAATCCCAAGCAGGCTCAGCCATCAGCGCAGAGCCTGATGTGGGGCTTGAACCCACAAATCACGATCATGACCTGAGCCAAGATCAAGAGTGGGCCACCCATGTGCCCCTGTAATCTGTCTTTAAATTCATGATTGATTAACTCAAATACCAAACAACATTGTGCTTATTCTCTAGGGCCAAAGTTCCCTGCAATTTTCTTAAGTTTGAAATGCTGAGAAAGGCTCATTTTTACTCACTCTATCCCCGTTGTCTGCCTAGCTAACTATTGCCAGATTCCTTTATATACCTGAGGGCACACATATAAGCTACTCCTTCTACTAGGATCTCTAGTCCCTTCTTCCTACTTCCAAAGTATAATTAACTTATACTCATCCTCCAGTTCCCAGCCTAAATATCACTTTCTGAGGGAGACTTTCATTTACTCTCTGAACTTTGTCTGGGTCTCCTGTTGTAGGGTTGCATAATACTGTATCTTTTTTCCCTATGAGATGGTGGAAAAGGGAAGGTACATTAATTTTAGAAGAGAAATACCTACCAAAGGGGCTAGCACTAAGAAAATATTTAATAAAATTTAGCTAAATGAATGGATAAGGCCTGTTTGTATTCTGAGGAGTTTGAACCTTCCTATCTGCCTTTGTCAGTGAAAGACTCTGCTGCCTAGTGTACAAGGACATGGGGTTTCTGAGTTGAGCTTGCCTTGGAATGGGGTCATTGCCTGTGCTTTAGAGAATGTGATGGTTAATAGTATGTGTCAACTTGGCTAGCCAGTGACAGCCAGTTTTTGGTCAAAACACCTGCCTTGATGTTGCTGTGAAGGTGTTTTTTTAGAGGTGATTAATATTGAAATCACAGATAACTTTCCATAACGTGATTGGGCCTCATCCCATCAGTTTAGGCTTTCCGAGAGAAGCTTGAAGTCTCCTGAAGAAGGGATTCCGCCTCCAGATCATCTTCAGAATGGAGATGCAGCATCCATTCTTCCTGGTTGTCCAGCCAGACATGCCCTGCACGTTTCACACTTGCCACCTTCACAGTCCCATGAATTGATTCCTTAAACTGCATCTCTCAGTGTCTCTTGCTGTCTTCTTCTGCACACACACCCATCCTACTAGTTCTGTTTTTCTGGAGAACCCTGGATAATACAGAGAGAGCAAGTGGAAAGAAGCAAGGGGACCCTTGCTTGGATTTCTACTTACTATTAGCTATTTTAATTCTCATAGAAACCCTGGGAAGTGAGTTTACTTATTACCATTTAACAGAAGAAAAACTCAGTCCCAAAGAAGGGAAGATGTGCAGCAGTATACAGCAAGAAGCCGTCCTGAGAATGCAGCCATATGTGTCCGTCTTCAGACACTACTAATCTCAGATTATCTTGCTGCCTGCCCTCCCAGAGAGGAATTGACTATGGACCCTTGATTAGCCAGAGAGGGCAGCTGACCTGAAAGAAGAGTGGCTCTGGAATAGAAGAGGGCAAAGGATAAACTCTTAAATGTTACTGGGACCCTAACGTGACTCACTTGGGTTTTACTAACAGACTTTTGCCTGTTACTTCCCTGGATTTCAGAGATGACAAAACATTTTCTATACCTTTATTATTTTTTTTCACCCATTGGTGAACCTAGGAAAGGTTTTTTTCTTTTTCTTTTTTTTCCCTTGCTTTCAAATTTATTGTCTCATTCCTCTGAAGCAGGTCCCACATCTGATATTTCATTTCAGCTCGCCTACAACAAATCTTTACACTTCAAATGGAGGCTGTTTAGGAGCTTTCTACCTCCTGTTCTACTCTGCCTTTAGTAGGAACAATTGTCTGAAGAGTTGCCAGCATCCAAGTAGCCTTGGGGAAGGAAATGTAAGATAACTGGACTCTTCATACTCTAAAATAAGGGACACACTTCAAAGCTCAAAGACAAAGTTATTTCTAAACATCTCCATTATCTTGATGTTTCCTGTAAAGCATCTTCTATCTATTTTTGGAACCATTGACTATCATGACCATAAGACACCTACCAGAGGCAGAATCTCTTAGGATGTCTGGGGGTTGGCATCTTATTTATATATAGAAGAGAAGGGTTTTCTGATATGAATGGGCTTTCTTTGATTTTTGTTTGGAATTCTGTAAAATATTTTATTTTATTTTATTTCATTTTATTTTATTTTAGCATTGTTTAATGTTTATTTTTGAGAGAGAGAGAGAGCAAGAGCAAGTGTGAGCGGGGAGGAGGAGAAAGAGAGGGAGACACAGAATCTGAAGTAGGCCACAGGCTCAAAGCTGTCAGCACAGAGCCTGACATGGGGCTCAAACCCATGAACCGTGAGACCATGACCTGAGCCAAGGTCAGACGCTTAACCAATTGAGCCACCCAGACGCCCTATTCTGTCACAAAATTTAGATGAAAATATGCAGTAGGTGCAGAATAACATGATTATAAAAGCAGAATAATTTTAGAAGATGAGAGGCATTGTAATTTTGGTAGAAAGGACTGGTTTTTTTTCCCACCTGAAATAGAAATAAAAAAACAATGGCTATAAATTAACAATGGCTATAAATTGTATATGTAATGTAATGTAATGGCTATAAAAAAACAATGGCTATAAATTGTATAACTACCATTATACAAATATGTACAAATAAATACTTGGTGTCACAGAGGGAACTCAAGTAAAAATCTTATTTTTGTATTTTTGAGAAGCTTACCATCTATTAGGAATGAAAAAGCAAATACAAAGGACTAGCATTTAAATGCATCTTGAGAGAGCTATGATCGCAATGCAGCTCTTGGTTTATTGCACAAGGGGAAAAATGCTTTCAAGGTTTGGTGGTGTGTGAAAGACCTTGAAGGACACCTGTGATTTCAGCGTATTTAGTTAAGAGAAACTTCTGGGTGGTGGTACAGCTGTTCAAGGGAACAGAGGTACAAAGAACAGAAGGGAGAAGAGAACTTCATTCATTGGCACCAGACATGAAAATAGTAGCTCAGGTGAGGAACCAATGCCAGAATGAAGTAAAAAAGGCAACATTAAAAGCCAAGTGTTTTTAGTTTCAAAAAACATGCTTTACCAAAACTGTTGGTTAGAGCAGAGGAACATTCTCAGGGTTCATAGGATTATTTAGGTTTTGCCTGGGGCAGAAAGTATGGGTCAAGAATAAGAGAGAAGGAAATTTAGTTTGAAATGAACATCTTGGACTCTGTGTAAGAAGATGTCCTCATTCTGGTTAATTTTGCAAATGTTAAAATTTAATATATATCTCAGACCTAACTTTAATGCTGTTTAGTTGTAAGCAATTGATATTGTCAGGTAAAACTTCTGAACCCGTGGTTAGGAGATGCTGGGGTAGCCAGAGTAACATAACCTCCATCCTCCGTAGTCTGGACCATTGACATTCCCTCTTCCAAGCTTACATCTTAAAGCTGGTAGTGACTTCAGAAAAGAAGAGGAAATAATAGATGTGAATAATTAATAAAATATTGCTATGAAATTTGAGTTCAGGCTTAAGACAAATAACCAAAATAAAGTATAATGAATGAAATAGGTACACAAAAGATTTAAGGTAAGAGATAGAAAAGAAAAAGAAAAAGAAAATTTGTAATCGGACTTAGAATCTGAAATACAGTATTTAGAGGCTGCCTGGCTGGCTGAGTCTGTAGAGCATGGGACTCTTGTCTCAGGGTTGAGTTCAAGCCCCAAGTTGGGAATACAGCTTACTCAAAAAAAAAATATATATATATGTATATATATATATATATATACATATATGTATATATATATGTATATATATATGTATATATATATACATACACACACACATATACAGTATTGGGAGCTAAGAAATAAAGTTAAAAGTTAAAAATTAAAAAAAAATCAAAGTGAAGTAAAAGGCCAAAACATGCATATAAGGTGGGGAGAGTGAAACAATGCATAGGAAAAGTTGAAAACCTATCTGAAGTGAGATTAGGAACAGAAAGAAACATCAGGAGAAAAGGGATAGAGACAAAGAGAAACTCTGCAGAGATACCAGCGTGGTGGGCTTTCCAGACAGCAACTTCTCTGGTTTATTTTCTCCTAAAGGCACACCCAGACACCTTCCTTGTGGAAAGGCTCTTAGTGACCTAGCCCTTACCTTGTACCCATTTCTTTCTAGAGGAGGAACTTTAGGTGAGGTCTTCATCACTTTGTTATTTGAAACCTTCTGTAACCACCCAAACCCAAAATAAGTAGTAATTAAAGAACCTGTTGTTTTATAAGTCAGCGCTTCTCTTTGATGATTTTCTTTATTTTTCTGGATTCATCCTAATTTAAAACTTAATGTAAAGAATTGTAAAAAGGTGCATTCTCTTTGCCAACTCACCATTTTGTTTTCCACTGGCCAAAACATGTTTCTTTCTCCCATTTTAGCATTTGTATGAAAATACTTTGTACATATTTATTCAAAATATTTTGACCTAAATAGTACACTCCTTTAAAATTATTTTCCAACATTTTGTTGTTTGTTCCCTAAATGAAAGTGTGCCATTTTTATGGACGGTGTTATTTTCTAGAATGCTAATGCTGTAATGAAACTGTAATAAAACTAACTCATAGCCAAAGAACTGCTGTTTAAGCACCTACCTATGTTGTGAATCTCTTTCAGGCTATATTATTATGCACTTGCTTTTGTTTTCTATTTCTGTAGTCTTCCATTCCCAGCTAGACCATAAAATCCCCCAGGACAGGGACAGTACCTTCCCACTTTTATGTCCTCCATAGCTCTTGGTATAGCGCTGAGTACAACGTGCTTTTTAATGTATGTGCGTTGAATTAATGATACAGTGCTTATGAGCTAATAACTTGAAACATGTGACATCTTTAAATTACTAAGGATTTTGAGTTTAGTAAACCTGCACTTAAATCGAAATAGCTTCCTCAAAAGGACAAGTTTTTTCTAAATTCTGATAGTTCCTAATTCAGTTTGCAAAAGTGATGTAGTTACTCAGAAGCCAAGCATTTCAGAATATTGTTTATTCAAATTGCATTTTGCTCTTTAATTCTAGAAATCTTAAATAAGTCCTATTTAGGGCACATCTTTTCTTGCTGGCAAAGAGTATACATAAAGGGTATGTACTCCATACGTTAAGTTTTGGCAATAATGCTTACTTTATATTAGCAAGGCTCTGTTGTTTCTTTTATTCAGGTATTTGTATTGCTTAAAAGCCTAACAACAAACCAAAGCAGTGTGTGTATTAATTACATGAAATTGAAAGTTTATTTTTTGATGCTGCATACAGATTTGTTAAATAATAAAAGATGTGCTGTCCTCAGTGCGTTTCTCCTGGCTTTGATTCTGTACAAATCTTTAATAACTCTCAGTTTTCTTAAGAATTATTTTTTTAAGTTATTTTCTTCTTGTATGTACAGGCTCTCAGAATCTTTTTCATGGGACGCTGCTACTTTTTACTTTTTATGTCTTTTTCCTCAACTTGAATATTTCAAGGGAATTTATTAATATAAATGGTTACATAAGAAGATGTATCCAGGGACACCTGGGTGGCTCAGTGGGTTGAGCAACCGACTTCAGCTCAGGTCATGATCTCGTGGTTCGTGGGTTTGAGCCCCACGTCGAGCTCTGTGATGACACCTCAGAGTCTGGAGCCTGCTTCCATTCTGTGTCTCCTTCTCTGTCTGCCCCTCCCCTACTTGTGCTCTGTCTCTTCTCTAAAATAAATAAACATTAAAAAAAATTTTTTTAAAGATGCATCCAAAGAGTTTTCCTTTTCCTTATTCACTTACATAACAATTAAAAGAAAATGTGATCATGAGGTATAATACTGAAAAAAAATATTGATAATCTATCCATTAATAAAACAATCATAGAAAATGGCATCTTGTCTCCTTAGATCATGCTGAATCAAAAAAAGGACCACAGTATATTTGCTCCTGAATGATCTTTGCTTTTTATTTTCTTCACCAATTTCTCTTTCTTTCTTTCTTTCTTTCTTTCTTTCTTTCTTTCTTTCTTTCTTAACATTTATTCATTTTTGAGAGTGAGAGAGACAGAGCATGAGCAGGGGAGGGGCAGAGAGAGAGGGAGACAGAATCCAAAGCAGGCTCCAGGCTCTGAGCTGTCAGCACAGGGCCCGACGCAGGGCTCGAACTCATGGATTGCGAGATTATGACCCGAGCCAAAGTCAGATGCTCACCCGACTGAGCCACCCAGGCGCCCCTTTTCTTCACCAATTTCAAACATACTCTGTTATTTACATGTAGGTAGAAGCTTTAGAATACAGGCCAGGGCTCTGCCCATAGTGTATTTTGTTTGCCTGCCAGTGTTTCAAAAATCAAGTTAACTTCACATACAGCTCTGGATTATTAATTTTTCTGGAAAAAAAATCAAAAGATTCAAAAACACTAGATAAGCATTCCCACAAGGATTTGCCTAGAGCCTGGAGCCTGTATTCCCTTTAGAGGGGCCATATTCCCCTCCATTGCATAACAAGCCCACCACTGTCCGTAGTAGAACCTGTAGGCATGGCCACTCTGCATCCCCTGTGATCCCTGCTGTAGAACATATAAAAGTACATAGAAAAGTATATAGAATAAAGTATATAGAATATAGAAATATATAAATAGTATAAAGTATATATGATTATATAAATAATATAAAGTATATAGAATTCTATAAAGTATATAGAATAAAACTGTAGTTTAAAACAAGAAGGGTTGAATTCATTTGGACTATGAGTGTGCCTAGAGGAACAGTAAGTGGAGTAAAAGAAAATTAGGGAATATATCCAGGGTCAGACCATTATTTTAAGAATTCTTGCCTGTTGGATCTAACAAGTTTTGATTCTATCCTTTGTATGAATTTCTCATTATTATGATTTTTAATATGCAAGATTATTAGTATTGTAAAAATTTTAACACTATTAATTCCAATATTCAATTAAAATCTATAATTGGCAAATTAAAATGATAATGTTAATAACAAAATCAAAGGAAAATTATAATAAAAACAATTTCAAAAGGATATTATTTCCAGTTTTCTGGTGACTTACTTGACAGGTGTTTTGGTGTTAGGCATACAAATGCAAGTAATAGCTTTTCTCAACTCCATTTCTTTTAAATTTATATCTCAGTGTAATTCATTATTTAGAGTTTTACATTTCCTATGAACCTTCCTTAAATATTTATCCCGGGATTCTTTAATTTTCAAATTGTAGAGGAGGCATTTGTATAAAATTAAATATTTGTTAGATTACTATAAAAATATTCAAGTCTAGGCAAAAAAATCCCTGAGATTGATAGTAGAGTAGTTTGGGTAACATTTGCTGTTGAAACAAACTCCAGAGTTTTAGTGGCTGAACACATAAAATTTTATTTTTTGCTCATGTAACACTTCATGAAGGAGTTCTTGGTTTGTGGGTGTCTTTCCTTCAGGAGGTGATACTGGGATTCAGATTTCTTCCTTACAGCTCTGCATCCTCTAGGGATATGGTACTACTTGCATCCAACCAGAGAAAGGGGAAAGCTTGCAGAGAGGGCACACCTGTGTCTTATGGACTAGAATTGCCACTTGTGCTCACATTGTTATTGGCAAAAATTAGTCAACCCTATCTTCCAGCATTAATGAATCCTTCCAGTTGAAAGCTAAGTCTGTACTGATTACAGTGGCTCTGATAATTAAGGAGTCAACATTTTCAGTAGAGAAACTAGTAAACAAACAAACAAACAAAAAAAACTTCAGGATACATACAAAAGCCATCATCAAAACACTTAAAGAAATGCTATAACAAATAATGAAAAATAATCTTGATAGGTATATTGTTGTCAAATAAGTATAGAAGAAGGAAAACAGAATGAAACAAAGAGAAAAATCTCTTCATGTAGCTGCTGGCATTGGTATATTTTCTTTGTATACATATCTGTTCAGGTCCTTAGCACATTTTTTAATTTGGTTATTGATTGATTGCTATTGAATTGAGTTCCTTATATATTTGGGATATTGAGTCCTTATCAGATGCATAGTTTGCAAATATTTTCTCCCATTTTTTTTTTTTTGCTTGCCTTTTCACTCTGTTGATTGTTTCCTTTGGTGTGCTTATTAGTTTGAGTCAATCTCACTTGTCTGTTTTTGCTTTTGTTGCCTGTGCTTTGGGTGTCATATCTAAAGTAGGCATTGCCCACACCAATGCTAAGAAGCTTTCCCCTGTTTTCTTCTATTGGTTTTCAGTTTCAGATCTTAACATTTAAGTCTTTAATCCATTTTGAGTTGATTTTTTTATGTATGGTGTGAGATAAGGGTCCAGTTTCTTTTTTTTTTTTTTTTTTTTTGCATGTGGTTATCCAACATTATTTATTGAAGGATCTATCCTTTTCCCATTGTTTATTCTTGGCACCCTTGTCAAGATCCATTGACTGTAGATGTGTGTTATTTTTTATTCTGGGCTCTCTCTTTCCCATTGGTCAATATATCTGTCTTTATGCCAGTACCATACTGGTTTCTTTACTATAACTTTGTAATGTATTTTGAAATCAGGAGTACAGTGCTTCCAGCTCTGTTCTTCCTTAACATTGTTTGGGCTATTCTGGATCTTTTGTGGCTCCATCTGAATTTTGACATTGTTTTTTTCTGTTTCTGTAAAGAATGCCATTGAGATTTTGACAGGAATTACATTGAATATGTAGAGCACTGTATGTAGTATGGACATTTTAACAATATTCTTTCAATTCATGAACATGGAATATCTTTGCATTTATTTATGTTTTTTTAAAATTTCCTTCATTAATGTTTTATAATTTTCAGTATATAAGTCATTCAGCTCTTTGGTTAAGTTTCTTCCTAAGTACTTTAAACTTTTTATTTGCTAATGTGATTGGAATTTTTTTCTCTTAATTTCCATTTCAGATACTTCGTTAGTGAGGATGTAGAGAAAAGGAAACCCTTGTACACTGTTGGTGGGAATGTAAATTGGTACAGCCATTATGGAAAACTACTTGGAAGTTCTTCAAAAAATAAATAAATAAAATAGAACTACCACATGATCCAACAATACCACTTGTGGGATTGTTGAAATTAGTATCTTTGAGATATCCATTGTTTCCGAAACAACCGAAATGTCTTTGGCAGATAAACGGATAAGGAAATGTGGACTGTATACACAATGAATATTATTATGAGTATTATATATTCCTTCTTAAAAAAGAAGGAAATCTTGCCATTTGTGACAGCATGGGTGAACCTTGAGGACAGTATGTTAAATTAAATAAGCTAGACACAGAAAGACAAATACTATGTGATCTCACTTATGTGTGGGATCTGAAAAAGTGGAATTAATAAAAGCAGAGAGCAGAATGCTGGGAAGTGTGGGGAATGCTGGCAGTTGTTGCTTAAAGAGTACAAAGTTTCAGTTATATAGGATGAATAAGTTCTGGAGATTTAATGTACAGAATGGTAACTATAGTTAATATGGTATTATATACTTGAAATTTGCTATGAGATTGATCTTACATGGTCTCATTATACACAAAAATTGTAACTATGTGAAGTGATGGATATTTTAATTAGCTTGATTGTGGTAGTCATTTCACAACATATACATATATATTAAATCATGACATTGTATGCTTTATATACAATCTTTATTTGTTGATTTTACCTCAATAAAGCTGGGGGAAAAAAGGAAAAACAATAACCTAGAGAACAGAAAAAAAAAAGAAGGGGGAAAGGGAGAGGCAGTAAAAATAGGCTTATAGAAACTAAGCTAAAGGGGAGAACAGGAGAACAAAAGAGCCCAACAGTGGACAGGGTGCAGAAAGGAAGGTTTTGAAATATGTGTGGAGGGCAAGTGAAGCTATGTTCTTTGGTAGTGGGCTGTAAAGCATTCTGGACTCTTAGTGTATTTGAAATGTGGTAGAGGTGGTTAAGCCTCCTGAGAGTGCTTCAGCTGCTTTAATCCTAAACCCTTCAAGGCTCTACTCTGAATGGACTATCTAGAGCAACTCAACAGGGTAGAAATTAATCTCTAAGCCTAGGGATCAGGAACCAGAAGAACTAAATGAAATCATTTGCAATTGGACTCATGGTTAGGTCACTGATCCTCTGAAGTATACATTCATATACCTTTTAACAGGTAAATAACAACAATGACAATAGCAACAGCATTATATATGTTACTATATGTATGTAACATATATATATATATAATACATGTTATATAATTATAATTATAATATAATATATATATACATGAATGACTTGGAAATTAAACCAAATGCTGCTAAATTTACTTCCTATTTCAAAATTGTGGGATTGTAGGGTTACTCTCAGGGGCCTCAGACCTATTACACCATAACTTACACAGAGTGTAAGAAATCAGTTTACCAATTATAATGGAAAATAGCATAGAGGTTAAGAGTGATTTCAACAGGAAATTTTTAAGTCATCTAAAAGGAAAGAGACCCAAGGCTATGAGATAAATGCTTCTGTTTTCTTATCATATTTTGCAGCTCTTTTTGCTTACCTGTAATAATTGCAATAAGTTGAATATCCTTTGAAATCTCTAAACTAGTCCATTGAAGAGTGCTATTTCTGTCTTTCCTATTTTCTTACTCTATTATCCAATTAAGGTTCAGTTCTCAAATTATGTGACATTATTATTTTATCAGAAGTATATGTTATCTGGGTGATGGAGGTGGAAACATATTAGGACATTTTTACAACTACTGTTTTTTTTTGTTTGTTTGTTTTGTTTTATGTTTTCTTTTTTCTAAGACAAAATCTCTTCAGTGAATTATGTCACTATTCTAAAACATTAAACATCCCAAATCTGTTGATGTGCAATAAATTGAAATTAAAATCTTTCTTTTAATGAGGTTGAATTTATAGCCATTCAACCCTTTTAACATTTGGATATTTAGATGGAGGAAATAAGTTTCTGATTAGGATAAAGTAGTCATAGTGGTTGGTACTAAAGATTCCTCAGTTTATCAGAGGATATTTTCAAGCTGCTTTGAGCATTGATTTATTTAATTAAGAAAAATTCTCATCTTGGTGATCTGATTTTTGAGATATAGTAAAAACCATAATGATAATAATCTCATGTAATTGGCAGACATTCTCTTCATAGTATCTAAAATCTCCTAATCACCCCACAGTTTGGGGGTAATGTTGTTTCCATAATTCTGAAGGAAAAACTGAGTCATTCCAGAATAAGTGACTTCTTAAATTAATGCAGGTGGATCTGGAGTTAGAACCAAGGATTGTCTGTACCTAGAACCTAAACTTTCCCAGTGATACCACTCTAATTCCTAGTCTCAAAACAATAGTCACATTGCAAATGAGTTCATTATTGGGTGGGTAAAATAGTGACATTAAGTAAAAAGGAAGTATCTATGATATATTTGGTATGCAAAATTCTAAAAACAAAGAAATGTGTTTCCAAAGAACTTTTTTGGAGAGAATAAGTTAAGTGCAATCTCTTGGCACATAAGTGAGAAAATTCCAATTTCTTGGAACATTTATATAGGTGGAAAAACACATTTCATGACTGCTTCGTTTATAACCACAGAATCAAAGACTGTCAGAAAAGAAAACAACTCTGCATTTTCTCTATTATTATTTTTTAAATAAATTTCCACGTTGAGTTACTGTTCACTCTATTAGTCTGGGTTCTCCAGAGAAACAGAACCAATATAATATATAATATAATATATGAATTTTATATAGAATAAGGAATTGGCTCGTGCAGTTCTGGAAGTTGAGAAGTCCAAGCATCTGGAGTCAGCAAGGAGGAGAGCAGATGGTGTAAGTTCCAGTTGGAGTCTGAGTCCAAGAGCAGGAGGGGAAAATGTCCAAGTTTAGAGACAGTAAGGCAGAGAGAAAAAATTCTCTCTTGCTCTGCTGTTTTTGTTTTGTTTTGTTTTGTTTTGTTTTGTTTTTTTAATTTAGGCTTTCCATGGATTGGATGAAGCCCACTAACATTGGAGAAGGCAATCTGCTTCACTTATTCTACTGATTCAAATGTTACTCTCATCCAGAAATACCTTCACAGACACACCCAGAGCAACGTTTAACTAAGTATCTGGGCACCCTGTGACCCAGTCAAATCGACACATAAAATTAACTATCAAAATTTCTAGAAAAATTTGCATCAGTACTTGTCTTTGAGTCATTGTTAACCTAATATGGTTATAGAACTATATTAAACATTAAAATGTGTCATAACTATAATTAGCCATCTAGTTTTCAAAGCAAATAAAGGATGGATTGCTGTATATCTATCACCACTTTTACTTAAAGAATGATTTTCTTTCTCAAAATTTATTATTTTTCTTTGTTTTTTTTCTTTTTAAACCACAAATCCAATATCAGAGAATTCATTATAGAAGTACACTAAATTCAGATTGGCCTTATAGCCAAGTAAATAATAGTAATTATAACACAACAATAACAACAGCAACAACAACAGTAATCAGGCCATGATCAAACTAGGCACATATACTTTTTCTCCCCATAGGCTTCTTTCTTTTTTTTCCCCCAAGTTTTTATTTAAATTCCAGTTATTTAAATACAGTGTGATATTAGTTTCAGGTGTAGATATGAGTTATTCATCATTTACATACAACACCCAGTACTCATCACAAGTGCCTTCCTTAATCCCCATCACCCATTTAACCCTACATGCTCCAAACCCCCACCCCTCCAGCAACCCTCAATTTGTTCTCTGTAATTAAAAGTCTGTTTTCTGGTTTGACTCTCTGTCTCTTTTCTTCCCCCTATATTCATCTGACGAGTACCATATTTTTAAGCTGGTCCTAGGAAGCAATGTATTTACCCTGTCTAGTATTACAGCTGGATTGAAGTGTTGGTTCTAGGTGAGGAAGAAATAGGTGCTAGTAATATAAAGAGCTAGAGGAGGCTAGCAGGTCAACTACTAGGAGGTTACTGGTCAGTCAAGCAAGGGAAGTTGCATTGTTAGGGCTTACCATGAAACCAAGGATTTAGGGAAGAAATCACTGGACATTGTGGTTGGGAACCAGTGGCAAATGGTATCTTTCTGTTCAACACTTAACAGGTAAATCTGTTTCCTGAACCCATTATGGGTCACATATACCCTTACTGACCTTTTATCATCTTAACAAGAATCACTTGAAAGTGATTAATTCAAAAACTTTGAAGATAAAGAAGTACTTCAAGTGTGCCATTCATGAAGTCTGTTTTACTTGAAGTCATTTTATCTTGTTTCACCCGCAACTCGGGAATATCCTTGAAGACAAAAGCTGTTATTATATAAATGATGACAATAATCAGGGTGGCTTGAAGACAGAAATTAAACTTAAGAAAATAAATTTAGAAAAATAACTTTAATGTTTTATTTACATTGATAACTTTCAGCTGTGCAATGTACTACCTAATTGGCAGAAAAAAAAAAAGTTTAGAAACTCACTTCCTATCATGTATCAGAAGTATTAATGAGTTATTAGTAATAAACATTTATAATAGTAAACAGTTATAAACAATAATAAACAATATAATAATACACAATTAGAATCTCTCAAGAAATTTATGTATGTGGTCTTAGTGACAGTGGGACTTTTATCATAAAAAGCAAAGGAAGAAATCCTAACAAAATAGTTGCATATATTTGATCCCACAAATTAAAATTGTTGGAGTATACCAGTCACCTTAAGTGGAATAAATGACAGATGACACATAAGTAGTTGACTCAGTGGTTTCTAAAAATCAAATATGTGACATTAGAGAGACAGAGTTCGAGCAGGGGAGGGACAGAGAGAGAGGGAGAGGGAGACACCGAATCCAAAGAAGCAGTTTCCAGAGAGACAGAGTTCGAGCAGGGGAGGGACAGAGAGAGAGAGGGAGAGGGAGACACAGAATCCAAAGAAGCAGTTTCCAGGTTCTGAGCTGTTAGCACAAGAGCCCGAAGCGAGGCTGGAACTCACCATCTGTGAAATCATGATCTGAGCTGAAGTCTGCTGCTTAATTGAGCCACCCAGCTGCCCCATAAATATCTTTAAATAAAAATACCCAAAGCTGATTAGAATAAGTCTTAAGCTACACATTGCTGAAATCATGCAAACTGCTTTACCTGTACATTTTTAAATGAGTTGGTTCACAGTTCTTCTCTCTGTAATTTATCTTAAAAAATAATCTGAGTTATTAATGTTTTTATGATGGTGGTATTTATAATATACTGCTTTGGAAACCAAGTTCCCAAACATTGGGCAATAATTAAATTATGATATACCATAAGGCAATATACAGCCATCAAAAAGGTGATTTCAAAAACTTTTATTGACATAGAGATTTGTTTGCATCATTGTTATTAAGTTTTAAAAAGCAGAATAACAGGGGACTCTGGGTCGCTCAATTGGTTGAGGTTCTGACTCTGATTTCGACTCAGGTCATAATCCCAGGGTCATTGGATCAAACCCCATGTAGGGCTCCATTCTGAACATTGAGCCTGCTTAATATTCTTTCTTTCTCTCCTTCTGATCCTCTCCCCTGCTTGCACTCCCTCTCTGATAGATAGATAGATAAAATTTTTAAAGAATAAAAAGCAGAATAACAAAAATATATCTGTATTAGACCAACATAGTGATTACTTTAGACTGTGGAATTATGAGTAATTTTTCTTTTACATGTTTTATGTTTATAAAGTTTTCTACAGTGACTCTGAATTACTTCATATTAAGTAAATGTTTGTAGTAAGGCTATTGAGAGGGTTACTGGATTCAAGATTAATTTTGTGGCCTGGAAGCTGGAGTTATATTTATATTCAGGGCTTTTGGTTTCCATTTAGAGTGAGATTTGGCACCAACTGAGGGTCATGAGCAGAGGAGTGATATTATCTATCTATGTTTATAAACACTTTCCAGCATTTACCTTTAAGGTAATATTTTTCTGTTTGTGAAAACATTTGTCTTCTACAAGGCAGAGCTAATGCAATGACCTGTATGTAGTAGGCAGGTACAGAACTGGGTAAGGGTGCCAGGTGTACATGTAAGGGAATGCCTACACTGTACAAGTGGTGAGGATACCAATACAGTGTTTGGAGGGGAAATCTGCTTCCCAGCTCTGAATGATTGCTGTTATTTGGAAATGAGACAAGCATTACCTGATCACACGTATTACCAAGAAAAGCTAAAAATTAGATTTTCAGATGAATTAAAATTTTTGCAACATGTGGCAATACAGATGTGGAATTAAGTCCGGTTCTGGACTGTTAGTTTTAACTCTTTATCTTGTTATCATTCACAGTGTCTTGCAATTGTTTGTAATGTTACAGTATCATTTCTTGATAGCCCTCATGTCTGCCCTCCAGTTTTCTCTGTCACTCTGGCTTTAATCTACTTCCTTTATCTACCTGTCTTATTTATTGATATGGTTTGTTCCTGAGCCCCTACACAATGCCTTTCCTTACTGTTTGCTTCTTACTTTTAATTCCACTGCATTATTTGTTGCAGTTCACATTAAATCAGTTAAATAAAAAAGAAGAAATTTAATTTTTTTTACAATAATCTTGTTAGCTCAGAGGCAAGAAAAAAAAAGGTGTAAAAAAGACGTATTTTTTAGACCCTCAACAACCTGAAATACAGAATATGGCCATTTCTTAAGATGTGATCTTATATTTCATAATAGGGTCATCGAAATCTGAATTGAGATGTCTGGCCTACTTTTAATTAGGCCCTTTCTTTTAATATAGCCTTTATTAAGAGGGACTTGATTTCCTTTGGGAGAAAAATGAGACCAATATGATATAAATTACAATAATGAGAGATTCTAATGTGAATATAGGGAAATTTTCCAGAAAAAAATTGAGGATGTGTTTACAATAGACAAGAGACCAGTTATACATAAATAGTTATTTTTTGGAGTAGAGCTGATGCCATATACCATATAGTCATATAGTTTTAATTTTAGGCTAATATTTATCATTAAAATCACCATAAAATTCTCTTTTTAATAATTGTTTTTTTAAAATAGAAGACTATAGTTTTAAAAATAAAGAGTATACTTCAAAAATATAGAAGTATGGAATGAAGGAATGTTGGACTTGGTTACCCAATCATAGGCTGGGATGACATGTTGGACAAATGGGATGAAAATATGTGAAGAAAGAGACCATGTTTTACTCTTTCACTCCACTTGAACACAAATGTTCACACCCACCAGTGAAAGACTAAACAGAAACTGACCTCGGATGAAAGACCTTCACATACTTGAATATTGAATGTCTCTGGTCTGAAAGTTGGATTTGTATTTTTGGGAATCCCATTAATTGAACACCCCTGCATAGGTAGACAGTGTCCAGTCAACTTATTCAGTGCTTTACTTCTACAAAAGTTAAGGAGTAAACTTCCAGTATTAAGAATCCAAATACAAGGGTGAGAAGGGAACTCAGAGGACATGAAGAATTTCAGAAACAAAAGAAAATGTCAAAACCATAAATTATTATTTTGAAAGAAATAAAATAATATATTGCATCTCTGAAACAAAATGAGAAATATAAAAAAAGTTCAAGAAACAAGAAATAACTCTTAGGAATTAAAAATATGAGAAGCAAATAAAATTTCAGTATATAAAGTAGAAATATGAAGGTAAAGGTGATAGAAAGTAGAAAAAGTATAAAGATAGACAGTGAGAAAAAATAACGAAAAATGCATAGAATCAACAAGATGTAATATCTGATAGCAGTTCCAAAAATAGAAAAGTAGCATGGTCAAAAAAAGTGAATAATTAATTTTTTTTAGACATGAAGAGTAAAGGACATGGTATTCAGATTTGGTCTCAATTTCCTGGCACACTAAATTTTGGGGGGTGTAGATGACAGGCATATCATTATTCACATTCCTGAACTTTGTGAATAAAGGAAAGATTTTAACAGTTCCCAGAAAAACAGGTAGCACATAGGCAAGTAGGGATACTAGGGACTTACGGCATCATTTCATGAAGACATTGTAAGCTAGGTATAAAATAAATTCCTTAAAGTTTTCAGGTAATGATTTTTTGTTGAGAATTCTATACCTAGCCAAATAATAATCCAATATAAAAGTTGACTATAGACACCCTCAGTTCAAAACATTGCAAAAATTCCCCCCCCCCCCAGGATTCTTTCTCACAAAGCATCTAAGTGGTATAAAGTGATGTGTAAACCATCACCAGAGGAAGATGTGAGATCCAGAAAACAGAGAATTCAGGGAGAGATAAAGAGACTTTCCAGACTAATGATAAAGGGTGGTGCTATATGGTAATCTGTATCACAAGCCTAGCAAGCAGCCAACCAAGAAAGAAACCCCTAGAAGGGATGGCTCCAAGAGAAAAAGAATACCTTAGATATTGGAACAAACCTAAACTGTACAGAATTCCAACTTGAAATTTTGAGACCTAGCTCAAATGTAATTTTCCTCAATCCAGAAACAAATTAATAAACCCTCATCTTTTGCATGTATTTACTAATTCATTATAGTTGCCCCTATAACATTGGATGGCTTTAGAGTGCTTCTTTGTGTGCATACCTAATCCTCAGGATTCTAAGTCAGTAGAAATAGAAGTTTCATTTTATTTATCCTGACATCTGCAAGATATCTGGCCACTACTATATCTGGTATCATAGGTCTTAAAATTTGGCTACATGTTGGAGAGTATGTATTTGGAAAGTCTTTGGCTGTAATTCCAACTTCAGAAAATGTTTTCCTGTGAAATATTTAAATAGAGCTCATTTTATATACAGTAAACTAATTATAATAGCAAACTCTTTAATATAAGGCAGATTCTATCTTATGGTGGTGACTCAAAATTGAAAATGTTAATAGTTTTCAAGTAGCATATATGTAGTATATGTATATATAAGATATATATGTATAATATAGGTATGTGTATATGGATAAAACTTTCCAAAGAAAAACATGTGATGTAAAATTTAAATGTCTTTAACTAGTAGTCCGTAAGTACTACTACTGATAGAATCTTATTTTTCTCTGAATCCAAGTTGATATTCAGGATCTTTTTCATGTATTTAGACTTATAGAAATTTTGCCATATGTACATGGCATGATATAATGCATATGTTACTGTGTATAAGCATATATGTAACCCCAAACTACTAAAAGTCATTGAATGTCCGTAATATTTCAGAAAGTATATACTTTTTTAAAATCATTTTTTAATTTTTAGAAATAGCTTTTTTGGATGAAGTTATATCCTCCTGAGAACTGGAATTTTTTTAATGAAAGGATATATTACCTGTGGTTCTTATACAAACTACAAATAACTCCTGAAAATTGGGACTGAATAAATAAACAAACTTAGTGTGTGATAGGTACAAATTGGATACTTGGAGAGTACAAGAATTGACATGTAATTAAAGATACATTAAAAGTAGAAGAGGATAAATTTAAAGTTGTTACTCAGATATATAAGAATTGCTATGTACAAGGTGGAAATGTAACATTTCTGTGCCCCTAATTATAAGGATAAAGAACTTTTAAAAAAAATTTGTAAAACGATTATTGTGGAAGATTGTAGGAATTTTTCTTCTCTAGGTCTTTGAATATAACATATATTTTGTGCTTAAGCACAAGTGAGCTAGATAAATTCTTGTCAAAGAAAACAAACAGTAATTATACGTTGTTTCTATATTGTTGACGAAAGTCTGCACATTATTACCCAGCATTCATTTATTGATTCATGAGTAACACATACTGTATTGTGTAATTATTGTATACCACTTCCCATGAATCTTATTTTTCGGAGAAGATGTTGACTATGTAACTTACACGAATCACTACACAAGGAGCAATTTCAATAAATTCTGGGAGGGAAGAAGAGAGTGTTGTGAAAATGAAAATGTACTTTAATTTGCTTGATTTTTGTGTAGAGAACACCTGGAAGTTCTCAAGCTCATTTTTTCCCTGTACTAGCATTTATAAAGTGGCTTTTTTGAGGTACATTGTTCACTAAGGTATACTTAAGTTCTAGTGTAAGAACAGTGTAAATTTTCACCATTCCTGCCAAATACATGCAGATAGAAATATATCCTTATCTCTATTTGGCCCTTGGGGAAATTGAGTCAAGGGGATATTGAGTAACTTGTCAAGGAAAATTAAGTTGTGAAAGCTGGAGCTCTTAACATCTGGGCACTATTCACAGGACCAAGTTGCCAGGCTTGGTTTACAGAGAGAGAAAGAACCTAAGAAATCCAACTCCAACCTCATCATTTTGCAGGTGATCAAATTTAGATCAACGAACTCTCCTAGTCTCAGAAAAGTACAGTAGCTGAACTAGTACACAGGTGACTTGATTCAAAACTTTATGTTGTCTTTACTCCTTGACCTTATGCTCTGATCAATAAGGTTAACTTTATTTTTTTGTCTTTTTAAGATTTTATTTTTTAAGTAATTTCTATATCCAACATGGGGCTTGAATTTACAACCCTGAGATTAAAAGTTGCACGTTCCACTGACTGAGCCAGCCAGGTGCTCTAGTAAGGTTAACTTTAGCTTAAGTCTAAGTTTTAAAAGTTTTACTTGCTCTTTAAGATATTCCATACTCTAAGAGGTTATGATTTTCTCTTGACTTACTTATGCTTAATTGGGTCGAATACTTGATTATCACCAAAACATGAAAGATCTCAAAAAGGTAAAATCCCAAAGATATTCAGTCTGAGTCATGATTTTATCTTTCTCCTCAGGCTGGAATTTCTGTTGGAGAGAAAGAGAGCACACACAACCTCACCTTTTCCAATTTGTTCTTTCCAAAATGTCAAGATATTTCATACTCACTTAAGTTTATAGCTTATATTATCCATTCCACTGATTTTTATGCAATCACATGCTTCACGGTATGATTATAGCAATACATCTTATGTTTCTGTCTTGATTTTCTATGAAAGGCCTATCCTAAATTTATGTCCCTAATAACTCCCAATAAAGACAATTATATGGTGGGTGTTTAGATAGACAGGATGCACTGGATATATGCATTCTGTGTTTAACTTTTTAAAAAACTTTTTCTCTAAGTATTATGTATCCATTCTTTAAAAATTTTAAAAACATAATTGTTATCACTCATCTGAGTTTTATATTACTTTTTTTTTTTAATTTTTTTTTTCAACGTTTATTTATTTTTGGGACAGAGAGAGACAGAGCATGAACGGGGGAGGGGCAGAGAGAGAGGGAGACACAGAATCGGAAACAGGCTCCAGGCTCCGAGCCATCAGCCCAGAGCCTGACGCGGGGCTCGAACTCACGGACCGCGAGATCGTGACCTGGCTGAAGTCGGACGCTTAACCGACTGCGCCACCCAGGCGCCCCTATATTACTTTTTTTTTTTAAGAGAGAGAAAAAATAAAGCAAGCAGGGGAGGGTCAGAGAGAGAAGGAGAGAGAGAGTCTCAAGCAGGCTCCACGCTCAGCACAGAGCTCAATGCAGGGCCCAATCTCACGACTATGAGATCATGACCTGAGTCCAAACCAAGAGTCGAATGCTGGATGCTTAACCAACTGAACCACCCAGGCACCCCTACATTCTTTTATTAACATCCTGTCGTTAGTTGTGGGTTAGACACTAGTGCAAGGAAATATATACTACTTCCTCTTAACAAAAATATGTATTTGTTAATATTAGGGCTAATGTCAATCTAGTTGGCAATCTCTACCTGACCAATAGCAGGGAAAAACAACAAGGAAAAAGACAGGTTTTATGGGATCTGAAACCCTAATCAATTTTAAAGTCCCTTTTAAAAAGAAAGAATACAAAAATATAGGTATAAATAGAATATTTAAGACAAGCATCATAAGAAGATGCAAATTTTAAAAACTGATAACTGTCACAAACATTATGAAATATAAAACACTTTCTTAAAAATGTTAGTAATTAAATGACTGAGATAGCTCTTTAAAAATTTTTTTCCTAAAATTTTGACTGCATACTTTTTGTTTGTTTGTTTTTGGAGAGAGAGCATGAGTTGGGGAGAGAGGCAGAGGTAATGAGAGAGAGAATCCCAAGCAGACTCCATGCTCAGCACAGAGCCCAACATGGGGCTTGATCTCATGATTGGGAGATCATGACCTGAGCTGAAATTAAGAGTTGGATACTTAACTGGCTGAGCCACCCAGGCATTCCTGACTGCATACTTTTTAATCACTTCTTCATAAGACATCAATTTTATATTTTTTCCCTAAGAAAGAAAGTTAATTCAGTCTTCTCTCTGGCATGTATTTTATTACTGATAGTTGAGATGACTACATACAACTTTGCACAAAAACATATTTGCTGTTTGTGGTACTTCTATAGGTTTTTGTGCTCTAAAAACTCATGTGTTCTGATATATTCTATTTCATACAATCCTAAACTGTAAGAGAGAAGAGAGAGAGTATGGTATGTTTATTAAATAAACACAGCAGAGAACTTCTGTTTTGACTAGGCATTGATGAGAACCAAATCTCTACTTTGAGTTTTATGTAGGCCTGATGAGTGGAATAATTTCCCACAGAACTCATTTCATGCTCTGTACGTAGTTTTTTCTCCTGTACATAGTTTTTTCTCCTCCCCTACCATATACTTCCACTGCTGGGCATGGTAGGAGATGTTCTTATTGTGATAAAACCTTCTTGTCACAAAGCTGTAAATTGATCAGTAGGAGGGCTCCAGGAATCCATTCTTACCTTGGGAAGGATAGCAATAATGGATTGATTATATATGGAAATGACTATGCCTCCATAAACAGATCCCACAAAACCCAAACTAAATGGATTTATAACTCACCTTTACCATATAGCCTGATCTCCAATTGCCCATAGACATTGTGTTGATACACAACAGAGAGGACAATGTGATAAGAGATGAACTTGTCATGGAAAGAGACAATGGTCTTTATTGATTGCAATAGAAATATTTTATGTATGTAGATTTTACAAAAATAAATTACCATATAAACAATTGCTTGGTTCTCTCACAGAGCCAACTAGATTCCAGAAAATGAGGGGCCCCTGAAGTTTAAGATTCTCTGAGTTCATTGCACTGAACCTCTGGCCTTAGAAAGCTTAGAATCAAATTTGCAATCCACCTTTATCAGTAGAAGGAACTGATTTGAATATATTTCTGAAATCTAATATTTTCTCTGGTATTTAATTCTTCCATTAATGATTTCCCATTGTCATGACTGTTGCTTATTTTATTTTGTCCCAATGTATATATATGTTTTTTGTATTGGAGTCCCAGCAAACACCTTCCAAGTGTTTCCGTGAGGAAAGTTTAAGGAAGGGCTTATTTGCAGAAATGTGGGTCAAAGTTCAGGTAAGTCCCAGGGACTAGCAACAGTGGGAAGTTGTCTACTACCCCAAGGCTGACAGGGAAAATGGAGGAATTTGAACTTTGAAACCTGAAAGAGCAGTGGACTAAGCAAGCCCCCAGTCCCAACCACCTGAGGACTCCTGGAGGTGCCTCCCAACTGGCGGCTGCAAATAGGTAGCTAATCGGGAAGGGCCGCTGGGGCTGTCGTTCGCAGGAACAAAGCAGAGCAGATGATGTGTACAGAGGGGTAACAAACCAAGATGAACCAGCACATGTTCCATATACCCTTAAAATAAGATTTGGAATTATGTAGATGACTATTTGATTACCTGGATACATGCTTGTATGAATTTCTAACATTATGAGAAATCTCCTTACCACTAATTAAAACTCCATAAAAAAGAAAGGAAAAGTGCTGTAAGGGTTTTGTTTGGTTGGTTTTATTGCTTGTTCTGTTTTTTGATAATGGGGGCTAAAGGAAACAGAACCATTAGAAAAAATCTATATAGTGCTGTAAAATCCTATAGTTATGTAGTACTTAGGGATTTATTGCTAAACATGTTTGTGAAGGGTACATGTTGTCAAAGGGGGCTGAGTTGTAGTTTAAGCACAAAACAAATTATCTTGCAAACAAAAGTTCAGAAATTTCCTTGCCTCCAGTATTCACAGCCTGCCAACAGCATTTGCCTGCCTCCTCACCATGTTATTTTGCCATTCCTGATCGTTATAGTTACAACCCCTTGTAACGATAGCCCCTGACTTCCCAGAATACTCCTTAGACTTCTTGGCATAGTTCCTGTCCGGTGTGTCCGTGGGAACAACGTATGAGGGTGTGACAATACAGCCCTTCTCAGTGAGTGAGAGGTGGCGTTTCCCTTCTTCCCTGGAGTTCTTGGATGCTGCAATCTGAAATGAAGTATGTGATTAACAAGGCTACAAATGGTAGCCTTTACGTGCTACTGAGCTGATAGGAGTAACCGGCAGGACTGACTGGTGTTTGCAGGGAGGGTGGGGAGGGGAAGGTCTGTCCTTAAAACTATGGGGAAATATCACCATGTCCCTTTGTTAGTTTCTGTGGTTTTGAGGCAGGAAAGCACAACTTAACATACGTTGAGGGGCTACCAATTTTCTCCCCTCAAAATTCCATTGCAAAAAGAATAACTCCTTTCTGTGTGATATAATACTAGGTTTATTCCTGTCAGGATGAATGTTTCTGCCCATTGGTATGCTCTCCATAAACAGGGTCAAATTCCTTTATATTTTAAGTATACATAAAAGTTAAGAAGAAAAGTTTACATTTCTAACCCTAGAATAATTCTAGTTTATCTATTTTCATGAGGTTATGGATAGAAGGTAGAATTTTGATTTAGAAAAGCTTGGCTTTGATTCATTTTACTAGTTCTGTGAAATTCAGCTTAACCTGGAAGTCTACCTTTCCTCATTCATAATATGAGGTGGAAAAACAGCTACCTCATATAAGGAATAAATACATGTACATGGGTTAAATTAATTATAACTTGGTATCTAGCATATGGTTGGCACCCCAAATGTTAACAGTTACCTTCTTTCATCTTTTCTCCATGCTTTATTGTTTTATGTTTATTTTCTTACTTACTTTACACACAACCTACACTGGATTAGATTTTTCTGAAGGAAGGGAAGAACTTATTCAAAGAAGTTTTTAAAAATGCAAATAATCTTATAAAATGACTAGGACATTTTCGAGACAACTAGTTACCTTATCCAACAATGCCATATAATTTTACACATTTTAAGGATTTCATAAATGTTTGCCAAAAATACTTTCACTGATTTTATTTCATTTGTTATTCAGACGTTAGGATAAAGTAGATTAAAATACATACAGGTTTACGTAGAATCACATGCCCATTTTAGTTCTTGGGGCATCAGTCAGGTATTTGATTGAATATTAACAAAACTGAATGAGTTTTATAGGATACATGACTTTTTTCCTTAATTAACTGCCTGAATTCTGGTAGACCTAGTTAGTGGTAGGTTTCTCATCATGTTTTCTTTCTTCTTTCTCAAAATAGCTGCTGAGTTGGTAAGAGTGCTAAGTCGCAGCTGCATGAACATACCAGAACCTTGAAACAAAGACCTGGCATTTGGTCGATTGATGGATGAGTGTGCAGTGTCTGAGTTTTATCCCTCTCAGGGAAATTCTAAAACTGATGTGACTGTGGCTAGCAACAACTTACACACACTGTTGGAAGCTTCTTTATTACCAAGTGTGTCAATTAGTGGACTCCCAGATTGAAGACATTTAAATGTATTTAAATTTATAATTTGTTATGCACCCACCTAAGTGCAAATTATTTCAAATGCATTGATTCTTTAATTGCCACTCTCTTATCCAACACTTTTAGGTACAATGGCAGTCATTGCAAAGACATTAATTTAATTCATATTTTCACATCATTAAAATAAAATTGTAGGTCTACATTTCAAATGCAGATTATTTCAGTACGTAACTAGTTACAATAGGTATTAATGTTGACAACTAAATAATAATAGTAAATACTTCAAGTGCCAATTTCTGTTCCTACTCTGCTCGAGAGTACTGTACTAAACCTTAATTTAAAGAACCATGATTTATAAATATCTAAATAAATTTAGCTTCCATTTAAAAAAATACACATCTGGATTGCTTATAAATTTTATTCATTTTTAAAAAAAATTTTATGTTTGTTTATTTTTAAGAGTGAGAGAGACAGAGTGTGATTGGGGAGGGGCAGAGAGAGAGGGAGACACAGAATCCAAAGAAGGCTCCAAGCTCCAAGATGTCAGCACAGAGCCGGATGCAGGGCTCAAACTCACGAAACGTGAGATCGTGACCTGAGTCAAAGTCGGACATGCAATTGACTGAGCCACCCAGGTGCCCCATGGATTGTTTATAAATTTTAAATGCATTCTTTTCCTAACGGATACTGATGAATTCAATGAAAGAAGCTAGATCTTAATTCACAAACGTATCTTTAGTGTATAGTGGATTGACAAAAGAATGACTCTATTTGCACAATTATACAACTGTGTATACACACATTCATATACACAAAATCTATGGTGAATTAATTTCAATATTTAGAGCATATTATATGTATGAAAGAAAGAAGATTTAATATCTATTGCTAAAAATAATTTCAAATATATCCCTAGGAAATTTAAAACAGGATACACATTTTCTAACATTTGAAGTAACTGCAAAATCTCTTGAAATCAGTTTTTAGAGTCCATTAACTTTGATGTCATTTAAAAGGCTGTTTACATATGGAATAACTACTTTGATTATTCTCTAGGAAGTTAATTTGGTGTTTAAAGCAATGAAATCTGCTTCTTCCACAAAAATTGTAAATGGAAAACAAAGAACAGTAGTATAGCAAGCCGAGATACTGAAAAAATAGATGTAACTCAAAGCACATGTGCTCCTGTTTCCCACTCTCTCTCCTTCCTTCCTTCCTTCCCTCCCTTTCTTTCTCTTTCTTTCTTTCTTTCTTTCTTTCTTTCTTTCTTTCTTTCTTTCTTTCTTTCCTGTTTTAAGAAGTGAGACAATACTTTTAAATACTGCCTATGTTACACCATTTCTGCACCTTGGTGAAAGAGAAAGGAAGGAAGGAAGGAAGGAAGAGAAAGAAAGTAGAAAAGAAAAGAAAAAGAAAAAGAAAAGTAAAATATACCAGGGGTTACTTAAACCTGTACTCTAGCTACCCAAAAGCCCATGAAATACTCATTCACCAGCAGTGGTCCTTAACTAATAGTAAAATCAAACCAGCAAGGGAAGCCTTAGGGATATTTTGAAGTGGTTGTTTGAGACTAATATTGTCTGTTGGAGGTCGTTGAACATTTCATTGCTGTGTTGTGTTAGTACAGTTTTGAAATTGATAAAATTTTGAAACTCAATATCATTGTTTTAAAGTTTGCCTTTTGACTCTCCTACTTTGAGCTGTGGGAAAATGATTTTTCCTACTGCAAAGGGGGTTGTAAAGAGAAATTAAAGTGGTAGCTATTAGTGTAGAGAGAGTTGCCTCCTTAAAAATGCCCATAATGAAATAATGTTTTAGTATATGTGCTGCCGAAGCGAGCTGAAATAATGTTTTAAAAAGAGCTCTTAAAGTCACACACGTAAAAACATACACTGGAAAAAAAAAAGTCACTGGGACTTCTATGACTATTTGGCTCTATAGAATCAACTTAAGGAAGCACAGAAGCTGAAAATAGCATGCTCAATTTAAGGGTAGCTGTGAGCTTAAGGAAAGAAATAATAGTGGGAAAATGCTTAAAGTCAAATTTTTCCTAATAAAAATCTCTACTCTGGCAAGTTCAATGGATGATACAGTTCATTGACCACATTTTTCTCAATATGTCCCTATAATTCCAGCTGCAGGTTTTAGGCTTATGAAAATTAATTGCACAACAAAGAGAGTGAATAAAATGAATTGTCAGACTTGGGATATGGCCATCTATTGAAACATACCCAAGTGTATCATGAATCTAGTGAAGAGAACATTGCATTGCCATATATTTTAGACATGGTTTTCCACATGTAAGAAATTTCAAATTATTGAAAATATATTACTAGAACCTTCTATGTTATGTAACATACCAGTTAACTGGAACGTGGCATATCACTTTTCTCTGATTCCTTAGGAAGAATTTTAGAATTGCTTACAAGTAAGTAATGCATGTCTTATATTCTTAGTGTTTTTTTTTTTTCTCTCATGTGAACTGGTCTTTCATTTCCATGCATATTTATGGCTATGAATTACCAAAACATTTTTTTTTATCCTGAACTTATGATATCAGCAGGACTGGATGTTCTATACTAATTGACAAATTAGATGGATATTAATCACCAGGAACACATGGCATCTACCCCTAAATTTGGAAAGTACTCAAAAGTATCATTTGCAGATTTGGGATTGTCGACAAAATGGACAGTTTTTCTTTGCACAAGGCATGATGCCAGGGACTTGGTGAATTGACATATTGAACCCTATTTATAAGAAAGTATAAAGGATATGAATATCATTCCCTAACTTATGTGGTAGGGCATATATATCCATTTGGAGTCATCATCCATTAAAATGGGATAAACCTGACATCAGTGAATTTCTGATATGACTTTTCTCCCTCAGTTGCTTGAGATTTATCCAAGTTCAGGGGAAAATAATACCAAAGCGTTGTCATGGAAGTGGGGAAGGGGAAAATACGTGTGGGAGAGCTAATTCATCTTGTTTTCAAGTTCTCTGCCTAGGCACAAAGGTGTCTGCTGAGATGTCCATCATCCCATATGGCCCTCAATTATTTTTCCTATAGGTAACTTGAGAGGCATTCTCTTAAGGTCTGGTGCTCTCTCCCTTTTCATGATTGACAATAATTTTGTTGTTTCCAGGCTACCTTGGGGGAAGGAAATAGGTACTTTGTGCTTTCCAAAATCCCAACACCTGCTCACTCCCCCTATCTCTGGATTCTATCTTGTAACCACTCTCTCCTTGCTTCCCAGGCCAGCATTCCTGTCTCTGGAGAAACTTCAGTCTATTAAACTTCATTCTTCTAGGGGCACCTGGGTGGCTCCATCAGTTAAGCATCTGACTTTGGCTCAGGTCATGAACTCGCCATTCTGGAGTTCAAGCCCACGTTGGGCTCTGTGCTGAAAACTCAGAGCCTGGAGCCTATTTCAGATTCTGTGTCTCCCTCTCTGCCCCTTCCCCACTTTCACTTTGTGTCTCTCTCTCTCTCTCTCTCTCTCTCTCTCTCTCTCAAAAATAAACATTTAAAAAAAATTTTAAAAAAACAACAACTTCATTCTTCTAAACTGGGTTTATGTCCTGGACTCCTCTCTATATCCCTATGAGTTTAGGCTTTTAGAAACCAAAGTCAGGAATACTCCTTTTTTTCTGTGTTGGGCTATTTTATATCTCTTGTTATGAGGCAATAGACACAGTGTAGCCTACTCTCAGTGCTGTCCAATAAAGCCTGTTGTGATGAAGGAAATATTCTATATCTATGTTATTCAATATGGTAGCTATTAGCCACATGCACTTAGAATGTAGCTAGTGTGACTGATAAACTGAAGTTTTATTTTTATTTAGTTTTAACTAATTTAAATTTAAGTTGCCCCATGTGGCTAATGGCTACTGTATTGGATAGCACGAGTAGCTGCTTGGAAGTAGAAAAATGACAAAGGGGAGAAATATGAGGCTTTTAAAAAATGACTATAGTTACAAAATATGAAGTCCTAAAATCATATCTGGGAAGTACCATATGGCATGTTGAATTTGAATTTTATTCATTGTAACTGAGATTGCCTGCAAGAAAAAAAAGTTTTAACTTTCAGTGAAAGATTTCTTCTGGGTAAATTTTCAGTCTTTCATGAGAACTCTCACCTTCTCTTTCCAAGATGGCATCAGGATGTAAAAGAAAGCCCATGGATATGTCTTCTGGTAATGGGGAAGGGACTGCTTGATTGCACACCATTCTCTGGGTCTCTTTTGGTCTGCTAAAGACTGAGGTTTGTTTGGCAGTTATGATATTTTGGCAATGGCTTAACCCCTGTATTATAGTCCATTATATATAGGACTCCTGGTCTGTTCTTCATGACTCTTGCTGTGGGTGTCCTCTCCCATTTTGACCATAAGGTTGAGAAGATGGCTCTGTCATATAGTACAGATGAATATCTCTGAGAGTCCAGATAGTTTCTGCATAATTTATCAGTGCTTTGGATTCTGTAGATGCAAAATAGCTGTCTATGCTATATAAAATGTAGTAGGGAGAAGGAGCCAAATGCTCAGATATTCTTGGATTCTCCATTTACACATCTGGAATTTCTGTTGTGGATTTTCTCAGCCCCTTGCTGTATTTAGCTGAGGCCCAAAGTGGTAGTTTCTTTTCAGATTCTGTTTATCTGAGTCTCCCCTACGTCCCCTCTGAAGGCTTTCCATTCCTCTTCCTGCCTGGGCAGAACTGCTCTCAAATCCTGTTATCAGTGGTTTCCAGTAAGCTTTTATGATCCAAATTATCCCATCTTACATTGAAATATTTAAAAGGAACTTTTATAATTTCTCATTTTCTCTTTTTTTTTTTAATTTTTTTTTTAACGTTATTTATTTTTGAGACAGAGAGAGACAGAGCATGAACGGGGGAGGGGCAGAGAGAGAGGAAGACACAGAATCGGAAGCAGGCTCCAGGCTCTGAGCCATCAGCCCAGAGCCCGATGCGGGGCTCGAACTCACGGACCGCGAGATCGTGACCCGAGCCGAAGTCGGCCGCTCAACCGACTGAGCCACCCAGGCGCCCCTCTCATTTTCTCTTTAAGCAAAGCCTGGCTTTTATGATTATTGTGTCACTTTGGAATCAGTTGCCTATCTTTGAAGTTAAAAAGTAAATATTGATTTTTCCCTGCATTAAAAATACAAAGGATATATGCAATAGTATTAATAATGCCGTCTATGAGTTTGAGGTTTTAAATTTTTTATACTTTGCCGTGCTCTTGAAAATTGATATTTGTCACTTTTTTTATCCTAACAAAATAAAATCTAAATGGGGAAATTATGAATTTTCACACAACTCATTTAAAGTAAAATACAAATCGCAACTGAATTAATGAAAGTGGATAAAGAAACTCTTGGATATGTTATATTGCTCTGGCAGAGCAAAAACTCCTCATGAACTTCTTTTAAAGACATTTAAATTTATAAGATAACAAGAGTAAAATATTTCATATTATATGAAAAATTCTGATTATAAACATCTAGGTAATTTTTGTCCTAATGATGGTGAGTAATTAATGAACAGTTTCCAATCTGACTCCAAATAGTTGAACATTGAATTGTTTTAGAGATCATAAAGTGGATAGGTCCCTTAGTCTAGAAAATTTGCCATTATTTGTATATTATAGAAGATCTATATGAAGCAAAGTTAGTCAAATTATAGTTAACATTGCTTGTAAAATTGCTCTAAAGAAAGCCTGGAAAGCCCCAGATCCTTTTGATTAATCAAAGGGATCTTTCATTCTCCTGTTAAGTGATTCCATTGTGTAAATCTCTTGTAGTGTGGTTCTTCTTACTCTTGGATAATTATCACCTCTTCTCTTTAGTTGGATTACTTAGTAGGAGAAAAATAAAAAGACCTGAGGTGACCACAAAGAATACCATGAAGTTACTCTTTTAAGGAACTGATTGAGGGATGGATCAAACCTTGAGATCAAATGTTCAACCATGATTTTATGTTAAAAAAATACAGCATTAATATTTCTATCTCAAAATTAACAACAGTCTTTTTTGATGGGAGCATCATTATTGAGTTATACTGATAAAGGCAAATTTCGTAAAATCACTTCCATTTTAATTAACAGGTTTCTTCATGGTTCATTTTAGAATGGGCCTTTGAAAAAAGGATTCAGATATTTTTGAAGTTAGAAATTTTGACATATGGTCTGCTTTTGATCATCTTTTATTGATACCCTTGTTTATCCTAATCTAAGTGGCAGCTGACTTTTTCTCTTTAAGCATGTGAACTACCATTCAATTACATTATTTGTTCTTTTAAAAGCACATGAAATACCTTTCCATTCTGGTTTGCTTTGTTCTCTCATGTATTTTTGTTTAGAAGGCTAAGTCCTTTATAATAACATTCTTTCATGTTGATTATATATATATTGTTTCGTTAATCTTTTTTTTTTCTCTTTAGTTTTTTGAGCAGTTTTAGGTTTACAACAAAACTGAGAGGGAGGCACAGAGATTTGTTATTAACCCACTGCACCTATAGATGCATAGCCTCCCCCATTGTCAACATCCCCCACAAGACTGATGCATTTGTTATGATTAATGAGCCTATATTGACATATCATAATCACCCAATGTACTTCGTTTACATTGCATTTCATTCTTGGTGCTGTACATTCTATGGGTTTAGACAAGTGTACGATGACATGTATCCATCATTATGGTATCATAGAGAATATTTTTACTGGCTTAAAAATCTTCTCGGGCGCCTGGGTGGCGCAGTCGGTTAAGCGTCCGACTTCAGCCAGGTCACCATCTCGCGGTCTGTGAGTTCGAGCCCCGCGTCAGGCTCTGGGCTGATGGCTCGGAGCCTGGAGCCTGTTTCCGATTCTGTGTCTCCCTCTCTCTCTGCCCCTCCCCCGTTCATGCTCTGTCTCTCTCTGTCCCAAAAATAAATAAAAAACGTTGAAAAAAAAAAAGAAAAAAAAATCTTCTGCCTATCCCTTCCTTCCCCTACCAGTGCTGGCAACCACTGACCTTTCTAGTGTCTTCATAGTTTGTTCCTTTGCCAGATGTTGTACAGTTAAAGTCATACAGTATGTAGCTTTGTCATATTGGCATCTTTCACTTAATGCATTTAAGTTTTATCCATGTCTTTTCATGTCATCATAGCTCATTTCTTTTTAGTGCTGAATAATATTATATTACCTGGATGTACCACACTTTACTCACCCACTAAAGGATATCTTGGTTGCTTCCGAGTTTGGGCATTTATGAGTAAAGCTGCTGTAAACATCTGTGTGCAGGTTTTTATGGGGACTTAAGTTTTCAACATCTTTCAGTAAGTACCAAGGAATACAGTTGTTGGATTGTGTAGTAAGAGTATGTTTAGTTTCATAAGAAACTGCCAAATTGTGTTCTAAAGTTGCTGAGCCATTTTACATTCCTAGCAGCAATGAATCAAAATTCCTGTTGCATTACATCCTCATCAGTATTTGGTGTTGTGAGTGTTCTGGATTTTGGCCATTCTAGTAGGTGCATACTGGTTATTTTATTAATAATTTCAGTCATTCTAATAGAATGATTTAGAGTTTTGTTTCAGTGTAATGGTGTTCACTGTTAAGAAATTAAGGATTCCATCATCCCCTGTCTTTCTTGTCTTCTATTCAGTGAAAAATACTGTACATCACTGTTACTCATTCTTTTTTTTTAATATTTATTTATTTTTGAAGGAGAGAGAGAGACAGTGTGAGTGGGGGAGGGGCAGAGAGAGAGGGAGACACAGAATCCGAAGCAGGCTCCAGACCCTGAGCTGTCAGCACAGAGCCTGACGTGGACTTGAACTCGCAAACCGCGAGATCATGACCTGAGCCCAAGTCGGACGCTCAACCGACTGTGTTACTCATTCTTGTAGTGGGCAATGCCATTGCTTGCCACCTGTCATTTAATCTTTAACATTTGGTAAGACAAACACCTTTCAGAATTTTCCATATTTCCCTAATTCCTAGACACATGACTAGTTCTTTCCTATTGAATATTTTCAAGGCCATATAATTTGCAGTCAGAGAAACTTGAGGTTGAATTCTGGCTCCACCAATTAATATTCAACTATTGTGCAGATTATTTATAATGTGAACTTGAATTTATTTTTCTTTATCTGTAAAATTGGATTAATAATATAATACCTATTCTTCAGGGTTATTACAAAGATCAAGTGCATATTTGGGATTATAGATAGACATGGGTATAGATATATATTGATATAGATTATTAAGCATAAAATAGTGTAGCTATTATAAAATATCATGATTGCAATTTGTGTTGGATTTGTAACTAACAAATGGATTAAAAATTACATTTTAATTTTACTTAATTGTCTTCTAATTTAGAACAGTTTCGAATTGAGTGCTTTTTATTTGACTGGTAGTGAGAAAAACTGGGAAAGGTCAGCAAAACAAAGAAAAGCAAGTCTTAGAGAAAGTTTAAATGAGGCAGTAATCATTTATGAATATGAAAAATTGTAACACAAAAAAATAGAAACCAATGAAAAAAGACCAAAAAGAGCTTAAATTGCACCATGAAGAACTGAAATGAGTTTTTCACAAGAAATAGAAAACTTCCATTCATAGATAAAATTGTCTATTAATTGCTCTATTTTGTTAGTTTATTTAATCATCTTAGCTCATTTGCTTCATTTATTTCATTCATTTTTTCAGTCTTCTCGTTTATTTCATCTGACAGCATTGTTGTACCACATGGCAGACATAAATAGTCATTCTTACCTTTCTGAGGAATAGTGATGGGCACAGGGGTATTAACAAAACTCTGGCAATAGAGAGAAATGGGATGAAAATACGTTTGAGAGAGGATGGTAGGAAAGAAAATAGGAGGGGTATTTTGGGTTTGGGTAAGGTTCAGTAGATGTAATCTGCATTTATCACGTCCAGGTAAAACAAAGCAAGAAGGACACAGGTAAACGGCATAGGATCAAAGATATTGTCTCAGACCTGTTGAGTCAGAATCTTGTGTAGATAGGTCTGAACACATGTTATATATGCAAAGCTTTCTAGGGGATTCTGATATTTATCTAGTGCTCTTTTTACTTCAACAAAAGAATCTCTAACTTTTCAGTATTCTTTTTCTTCCCAGAAGAAAAATTAATAAATACAAAATAATTGTTTTAAAAAGAAGCATTTATTTATAATAAAACATTTCCGTACACACTACATGTTTTGGACCACAAATCCTGAAAAGTTGAGTCTTATAACATGAAGAAACGTAAGTTTTCCCATATTTAAAAGCAACTAGGGAAAGTTATTTGAATGAACGGTTTATAATTTGCAAATACTTCAGGCTAATAAATCTTTTTAGATGGTATATCTGCTTGTATAAATTACTGCTATATAGAGAAAAAAATAATGATACAAATGAGATAATTCTAAGAGTAAATCCAATCAATTTGTTTCTAGGAATTTTCAGAAATCAGTATTTCAAAAACTTTTATAAAACCAGATGGATATTCTTGAGATGTAATGATTCATTTTGAATACTGACATAAGGGAATGAACTTCAGAGTTTGATAAGAGTTTCAATATTTGGGATAATTTTATTAGAAGCTGAAAATGTTGGGACGCCTGGGTGGCTCAGTTAGTTGAGCCTCCGACTTCGGCTCAGGTCATGATCTCACGGTCTGTGGGTTCGAGCCCTGAGTCAGGCTCTGTGCTGACAGCTCAGAGCCTGGAGCCTGCTTCAGATTCTGTGTCTCCCTCTCTCTCTGACCCTCCCCCATTCATGCTCTGTCTCTCTCTGTCTCAAAAATAAATAAACATTAAACAAAAAATTAAAAAAAAAAAGAAAATGTATTGTCTGCAGTAGCTGGTGGTGTTAAATCATATTTGTTTTTTTTTAATGTTTATTTATTTTTGAGAGATAGAGAGTACGAGCAGGGGAAGGAAACAGATAGGGGGAGACACAGAATCTGAAGCAGGCTCTATGCTCTGAGCTGTCAGCATAGAATCCAATGTGGAGCTTGAACCCAAGAACTGCAAGATCATGGCCTAAGCCGAAGTTGGACGTTCAACCAACTGAGCCACCCAGGCACCCCAGATTACATTTGTTTCTAAGAAAATCTCTTAACATCCCAAAAGTTCCTTTCAATTAAATGGGCATCTTTCATTTGGAGACCCAAATCAGATCTGCTGGCATGGACACAATCACAAAAATAATACAAACCCCATAAATCAGCTTTAGACTGAAAAAGCCCATCAGCACCCAGAGCAGTTTTAGCAGGACAGCGTGACCAAGAGGATGCTTATTATGACCAGCGGTCCAGTGGCCTCCTACTCTGTGCCCAGCTTTACACTGTCTTCCTAGATCTGGGACATGGAAAAATAGGAGACACCTGAATCCCCCTCTGCAGAGGGAGGTGGAGTCAGCATTTCCAGCAGAGGGCAGTCTTCAGCACTTGCACATGTGAGGTGCCTCTTGTTTTTAAAGGCATCTCCACTCTTAACTCTGTGACTCACATTGTTCCTTTATCCCTTAATGGGAAAGATGTCCACTAGCCATTAATAGGAAATCTGTAAAATGCACAAATTCATACATACACAAACAAACCATGGGTTAGAGGAGATGAAAAGGTAAAAGAAAGAGCAAATAAACATGGTATGATTACCATAATGTAGTCAGATATTTATATAAAGAACACAAAGGCCTATACAGCTGTGTGGGTCAGAGAGCGGGGACAAAGCATGGTCCTGAATGTGGGCTTTAATGTGGAGATGCAGCAAAAGTTCAAATACAAAATAATTGTGCTTAAGGCAAATTTCAATAGGCCTTTCATAAATATTCCACCAAATAGTAAAACTTTGAATTGTGAGTAACTTGTTCTGTGAGTGTTCTGCAAGACTAGCAAACTGCAAGACTAATACATTTTAACCTGATAAACGAGCAATGTCTTGCAATACGAGTAGTTTGTGATGCCGAATGTCGCATGATCACAACAGAGCCAATGGTTCTTGAAATTCTCTTTGGTATACAAATCCTTTGGATTACAAGCATGTTTCCTGAATGAATTAATGTTCGCAAACCAAGGTTTTACTGTACTTCTTAAAGGCAAACAATACGTGGTTTTTTTTCCTCAACTAGATCTATTTTCAAAACACTTGTTTTTTCCTTACTGCAGTCAATATAAAAAGAGATTAAAAAGAAAGTGTGTGCTGAGTTGGATTCAATTTAGTGTTTCCCAATCATAGGAAAGTATAAAAGAGATTTGGTGTAATTTTTCTTCTGTAACTTCTGCCATTGAAACCAATGAATTACAGTCAGTGTTACTTTGTTTTTAATGTGTTTGTTTTTTTCCCCATCCAACAACATCTAAATAGTTTCAGTGTAAGAAAAACAAATAGAAAAACCTTTTATAAATCAATTGTTGGGGCACCTGGGTGGCTCAGTCGGTTAAGCGTCCGACTTCAGCTCAGGTCACGATCTCGCGGTCCGTGAGTTCGAGCCCCGCATCAGGCTCTGGGCTGATGGCTCGGAGCCTGGAGCCTGCTTCCGATTCTGTGTCTCCCTCTCTCTCTGCCCCTCCCCCGTTCATGCTCTGTCTCTCTCTGTCTCAAAAATAAATAAACGTTAAAAAAAATAAAAAAAAATTAAAAAAAATAAATCGTTAGTTATCATGGAATTGGGGAACATTTGTATCTTTTCCTTCTTCAGAACTACAAGAAATGGTTCTAACATCTTTTAAATTTAGTCCAGGTATTCTATAGATCAGATCACAGAAAGGTGTAGGTATCCTAATTGATACCTTCCATTATACTGAAGAAGCATGAAAAGCATTTCGAAATAATTGGAATAACCAATGGAATTTACCATTATGAAACTGTCATTTATTTTTGTCGGTAAGAGAATGGCCTCTGAGACAAATTTTACGGTGCTGAAAGGGGACAATATATTAAAAATAAGAAATCAGTTCTGCTACTTGGATATTTCACAGCCAATAACTGTAAGGTAATTTTAGATTAATGCTTTGGTCAAGGTTGACAAATAAACATGAATTTCTGTTAGTTCCCTCCAGCCTTTCGAACAACAGTCATCCATCTTCACTCAGAAGTTATTCCCTACCTGGCCCAAATGAGGACCCACAGTCATACTCAGTAAAGGGCTCCAGGCTGAATTGGCACGTGAGATGAAACCTATTCACCGTCCTCATATTAATATATATGTGTGTATATATGCATATATATACACACACACACACACACATATATAATAAAATAGTTTAATCAGAGAAGAAAAACCTTTTGTATGCAAGGTGCTTGTGAATATGATTTTAGCTCTGCCTCATCTCAAATTAAGAGAATATCTCCTTGAAACTTGCTTATATTATTTAATGATCTCATTTTTACCACATGTTGGTTCAGAACCCTTGATTGACAGCTTGCAAAACAACAGGTTCATTTTTCTCCTGTGCTTTCAAAGCCATTTGAATTGGCTGTTCATTATCATTGCTCTGCCTCAAAAAAGGAAATCAGAAGTTTCCCAGATCAAATGCCACAGACACATAGCAACAGGACAATCCTCCTTTTTCACATTTATTTATTGTCCCAATGTCTTTAAAGATAGAAATAGTGCTTATAAACACTTGAGGTCTTTATTTTGTGTTAATTTTTTTCTGAACTATAGGAAGCAAAAGAGGCTAGGGAAAATTGATTTCTGGTTTGACAAGATTGATAGTCTTAGAGTCTGTAACATTTAATTTTGGATATAGTCTTTAAGTGAATGTATTCAATCCATCAAATTATATTTCAACTTCATGATGATTTGAATGTTGATGAGGTAGTGTGCAGTCCCTCTGCTCCACAGAATAGAGCAGGAACAGCCCAGGAAGGGATCTGAGGCTAAGAAAGAAAACCAGTGAACTGCTTTCTGCCAGATGTTGGACTCTCTTAATATTACAATCTCATAAATAAGAATGAGAATAAGAATATATAAAGCTCATATGAAGCTGAGATAATCTATAATCAGCCAAGATAAAAGAACCAATAAATATCTAATAGTAATATTTTGGTCTTTTGGAACCACTCAGAATGGTTTCTGTTTTCCTAATTGGACTCTGGCTGATGCACTTGACTGAATTATAAAACATGTGGGATTTACTTTTATTTTCTGGATACATTTATATGTGATTAGAACCTGCCATTTGTATCACTTTTGGCCATTATTTCACAGAGTATTGAAAATAGACCTGTGATTTTGAAATATTTTAAACTTGGGCTCTTAGCAATATTATTGAACACGTTTTTTAGGTAGCCATGAGGTTTTTATTTTATTTATTTACTTAAAACATTTTTAACATTTTTGATTCATTTTTGAGAGACAGAGACAGAGTACAGGTGGGGGAGGGGCAGAGACACAGGGAGAGACAGAATTTGAAGCAGGCTTCAAGTTCGGAGCTGTCAGCACAGAGCCCAATGCAGGGCTCTAACTCAGGAACCATGAGATTATGAGCTAAAGTCAGATGCTTAACTGAATGAGCCAGCCACGTGCCCCAGTATACTGCCATAAGGTTTTTAAAAATAATCCAAAGAACTGAATAAATGCAGTAAGCAGTTATATTTACAATTCAGTATTGTCAGTTATTTTTAAATGCATAAAAAATAATTTAGATTGATGATTGGTTAGAAAGATTAATAATGGATAGATATTTAGAAGATAAGTATAGTAAAATATTAATAGTAGAATCAAGGTACTAGCTATGAAATTGTTTACTAGAAGTTTCTTTCAGCTTCGCTATAGGTTTGAAAATGTTCCAAATAAAATTTTGAAAAAATATACAATTTTATGGATTCTAAAACAATTTTTTTGACATTCAAAATGAATGATTCAGAGTTCTTAATATTTTTGCTCTTCCTGATTTGGTATAAATTAACAAGAAAACAAGCTTAAATACAATTTAAATAGTCTCTCCCATAAACTATCATTATTGTGTATCATCCAAAGACTATAACTTCAAAATTTTAGGAGCATCATCTTATAGTCATGAGGGCCAGAATCAGACATGAAATGTAAAAATTATTATTATTATTCACTTTACTAATTTCCTAAAATAAATTATGATTATAATTAGGAACCTTTCCTATTGCAAAGATTTAATTGACATTTTAACAAAATGCCTAAAATATTAAATACAAGGAGCCTCATGCATTGAGATTAGTATATTGTCCTTGAAATACTCTATTAAAGGAGGCCTTTGCATGAAGCTTATAAGTAGAGTATCATCAATATACAAGTCCCTAATACCTGTTAATAATCTATTTGATCATTTATATTTTTCCATTGAGTAGCATTTCATTATTTTCGGTGTAAATTATTATAAAGCACTGTCTGCATTTACTTTTTTTAAGTTGGCATACAATTGACATATGACATTGTGTAAATTTAAAGTGTGCAACGTATTGATTTGATCCATTTATATTGCAATATGGTTGCCATTGTAGGGTTAGCTAATACCTCTTTAGTGTCACGTGATTATCAACTCTTCTAGTGGTGGGAACTCTAAAGATCTAGTCAGTTAGCAAGGTTAATGTTAATAATATATGTTATATATATATATATAATGTTAATAATGTATATATTATATATATATAACATATATATATATATATATATATATATATATATATATATATATATATTCCTCCATTCATATTCATCCATTGATAGATTCGTTTTTTTCCATCCATTGACTATGGTGAGTAGGATTTCATTTCCTTTGGATACCTGGAAGTGGGATTGCTGGATCATGTGGCATTTCTATTTCCAAAATCTATAAAGAACTCACCAAACTCCACACCCAAAAAACCAATAATCCAGTGAAGAAATGGGCAGAAGACATGAATATACACTTTTCCAAAGAGGACATCCAGATGGCCAACAGACACATGAAAAGATGTTCAATGTCACTCATCATCAGGGAAATACAAATCAAAACTACAATGAGATATCACCTCACACCAGTCAGAGTGGCTAAAATGAACAAATCGGGAGACTATAGGTGCTGGAGAGGATGTGGAGAAACGGGAACCCTCTTGCACTGCTGGTGTGAAGGCAAACTGGTGCAGCTGCTCTGGAAAATAGTATGGAGGTTCCTCAAAAAAAATTAAAAATAGAGCAATTTTTAATTTTTTTTGAGGAACCTCCACACTGCTCTCTATATGTAGGATTTAATTTAAATGTATTCCAAGGTTTTTTTTTGTATAAGATATAAGAAAGAGATTGCCTGAAATATTGAGGTGAACATAGTATTATTGAAGCATCAGGGTTATTAACCTCATATATATCTTTGTTGTTGTAAAAGTGTTTGCTCTGTTTTTAGATTTGGGGCATTTAGAGAATAATGCCAACCTGATTATCATTCTCAAGTGAGCTTTCAAGAGTTCATTAAAAGTGAGGAAGAGAACAGCATGCTCTAGGAAGCAGCTATTTTTAACAGCACCAAATTTGAATTCACCTACTTTAAAGCTTTTCATTGTTTTTACAAAATATTTCTATCAATAATTTTTAGATTACAAGTCTGGTGAGGTCATAGTTTGTAGTCTCATATCGCAATGATCTGACATTTTTGTCTCCTGACAGAATTAATGAAAAACAAATTATTTCACCTAAAGAGCAGTCTAAATAGAGAAGCTGAGTGTACAGGTTTGCTCTAAACAAACAAGCAAAAAACCAAAGTGTCCAATTTATTTGGGAGCCCACAAGTATGTATACTTAGTGCATTGAATTGATAAATGGCTGCCAAGTATTTTTGCCATTTGAAAATGTAACTTTATTAAAAGTGAAAGTTTAAAATTCCACTAAAAAATAAAATCCTATAACATAAGGTACAATCTGGTTTTAAATATAAGTGAAAAAAAATTAGAAAAAAGCCCACCAGGCCTTGAAAAATATTACATCTGCTTAGTTAATTTAGCTATATCATAAACAATATGTTTTTAAATGTATGTACAACTCTAAATATATTAGTATAAATTAAAGAAACACTGGAAAAATATTTTTACGACCACAAATGCATTTAAGAATTCTTACTAGACAAAATAATGCTACATGTTGACCTATCCTGTCTGGAATAGTTTACAGATCTCTTGGATATTGTTTACCTTATCTAGAATGTTCTTGGTCCAGCAACTCTTCACTCTTTGGTACCAGCTTAGCTGTACCACTTCCCTGTACGTGAAGACTGGCTTAGTTCTGTTACCCCCACTCCAAGCACATTTCTCTTATAACACTAACTGCAATGTTTACTTGTATATTTACCAGAATCCAGGATCAAATTGGACAGGGATTGATTTGTCTAATGCTCATTTATTGCTGTTTGCAGCCTCCCATGTTCAATGAATTGGCATAGGTGACTTATTCGCTGAAGCCCTCCTCTCTAAGGATCATTCTAACATAAATCAGCATTTCAGTGGTCTTGATAGGGAGCAGACTAATTTCAAGGACTCCTCTTCTTAATTTTTTCATAATGTGTGTGTTTATTTGAAGAATCATGATGGAATCAATCTAGGCTAATTATTCTAGATCTCTGTGTCAGCCAGATGGATATATTGAAGGTTTCCATTGAAGAACATTTAATGAAGGGGCTATTTAGAGGTGTGGGCAAAGGTTCTGACTACCAGCCTAAGGTTGGAAGCACTCAAGGACTAGCATTAAAGAAAAATAGCTGGATAGCAGTTGAAATGGTGAAATAAGTTTTTGAGGAGTAATTGCAATAAAGGAAGTAAGACCTCAGTATAGAACTGGGCTCCATTTAGAATGCAGCATGGAATTTGTAGCTAAGAAGCAAGGTGGCTGTCAGTGGATGGAAAATTACTGAGAGGGAGAAGGGATACTTAGCTAATCTGACTCAACAAGATTTTTGCTGAAGGTAGGCTAGGGTTATCAGATATCACCTGGGGCACCTGGCATGAGGAATTTGATCAGATATTAAGGTGATCAGGGTTGAGGGGTTCTCTGTAAACTGAGATGCAGGAAAATTGGCCAATGCAAAAATAGACACCAAAGTCCAGAGGCTAAGGCCTAGTTGAGAAGAGGGTTCAGAGGAGTCTGACTACAGTTTGATTAGGGAGACAATCTCTCACTAGCAACAGTGAAGCTGTTACTACCCCTAGACCCTAAGGAGCAAAAGGAAGGCACATTATAGGAACTAGGACTTACAAAGTGCAGCCATTACTAAAATTGTGACGCAGTAAGGAGGAGCTGGACATAGGGAGGATTGGGTAGTGAAGATTAAATACCCCAATTGATCAACCAACAGGAGATCGGTAAGCAAGGAAGTCCAAGTGTATAGGTTAATCTCTTGGACATAGAGCAAAGCAGAGGAGGGTAAATGGAGACTGTGGGGATCAATGGAAAATAATCAGCACATGGCCTAACTGGCAGGTACCCTTAGACAACTTATTCATTTTCTCTTTTCTCATAAATAAAATGAGGGTTGATGGGGGGTGGGGGGGAGGGGAGGGTGGGTGATGGGTATTGAGGAGGGCACCTTTTGGGATGAGCACTGGGTGTTGTATGGAAACCAATTTGACAATAAACTTCATATATTGAAAAAAAAATGTGAACACTAAAACCTAATTCCTAAGTGCTAGATTAAAAGAAAGAAAAGATGTAAGCCATATTACACTACATTAGTATATTAGTCCCCATCATTTCCTTATTCCTGGTGTTTTGGGTATGAACCAAAACAATTACATCTCTCAGGTTCTAAACTTTGAGCTTTCTTCTGATTTGAGAGTTAATTATAAATTGAATATATCAAGAATGAGCTGAAGAAGTAAAAGGTACGGCAATGTCGTTAAAATGAAAACATTTACCTTGGTGGATGTAAAATTTTGTTATACCTAGCCTACAAGGAAGAAAAGCTTGCAAGTAATAGAGGTGATTGTATGTGTACAGCAGATATGTATATCTCTATGTTTGTGTGGCAGAAGTGTTTGAATATATGCTGTGAGCAAGATTGGCTATGATCATATTTTGGCTCTGCTACTTACTGGCTTTATGACCTTGGGCAAATTACTTAGTATCTCTGTGCTTAATTTTCACATCTATGTAATGGGGATAACAATATTATTTGTTGTAGGATAATACGAGATATATAACTTAAGTCCTGAGAACATGTAATAAGTGTTAATATTACAACAGGTATATGTAATTTTTAATGCATATATAGTGTTATATCCACCCATAATTTCAATTGTATTTATAGTTGTTTTGAGCAAAGGATTTGCTTATAGTGACTATACCAGTGACAAAAAGCTTATCTGTTTGTTTCTGTATACCTTATTTGACCTGATCATCTATTAGATTTTATTATAACTGGTCTTGAAATAAAGCCCAAATAGAGTTCAAATCACATCTTCTTGAATTGATCATGTTCTGTAGATATTTTCCTTCCTAGTACAATGTCTGCATTATATGTATATAACTTAAGAAACTCTTTTAATTAAATATTTTCTGTTAGAATGAGGTAAAATCATTTGTGTATCTGTGCATATGTGTGTATGTGTTGTGTATTTGGAATAGAAAATATTTCAAATATATGTGTAATTTATTATAACAAATCATACTCAGTGAAAACACAAATGAGTTTATTTTTACCCATGTATCAGTTGCTTCCAATTTGAGTGTTCAATTAATATAATCCAATCAAATGAGCTAAAGATTAAAATATAATTTCATGTGTGAGCTGAATTGAGTAATTACACTTATAAATTATTAAGAAATAATCTTTGTTCTCATTCAAAATAAGTTCATCAGGTCATTATAATCATATTAACTAGTACAGTAAATGGAAGAATAAAATGAATTATTCTTAGGTGAATTATTTTTAGGAAGAACGCCAGCACTGTAAGACTATAAGAGACTAGTTACTCTGACCCTCCCACCCTCAACCCCACCTTCACCCTGATTAGAGAATGGGCCTTCCCAGGGCTTGAGGAGGAATGGCCACAGGTAGGGCTGACACAGTGTAGGACAACCAGATTAAGTCAATTATGTGTGGAGATAACAGGAAAGTTAGAAAGCCTCAGGGGCAAAGAATCTGTGCAAGTGGAGAGGTGTGCAGAGATGCTGGAAAGTCAAGTCACACAGAGAAGCAGAGGCAAAGAACCAACGCAGCCTTGGAGATTGAGCAAGGACCAAAGAGACAAAGAATATTTGGAGATTTTCTAGTTAGTTTGAGGCCAGTGGTACCTTCTCTACTGGAGATCCATGAGATTTTTATGCAAATCTTCAAGGCTGATTTATGTTTCCTGTCCTGAGGTACATTTCATTACCTGGCATCCTTACTCTAACAGAATTAAAGAGTAAGGGAGCCATCTCTCTGTTTCTTTCTCTCTCTCTGACAGAGAGACAGAGACAGAGAAATAAAATCCAAGCTAGATTATATTCATTTTTCTCCTTCTGATTATACAAGAAATTAAAACATTTTCATGGGCCCCTAAGTCATGTGCCTCCTGTGCCCAGTGGCAAAGTCCACCCTGACCTGAGCTGTCCAGTATATTACTATCCCCTGTTCTCCTTTCCCTACCAAAGTAAATGACATTCTTTAAGAGATTTCTAAAGGGCTCAGTTCATGGACACATACAATCTATAAAATTAACAGAAGTTTGGATCATCTTACACTGTTGGGTCTTTAAAACACACAAACTAAAGATACTTCTAATTAAAGTGGTCTAGAATTTAAAAGATCTCAACCCTGACATCTGCTGAATATTAAAAAAAATATTTTGAATTATTTCAAGAATGGCTAATTAAGAACAAGATAATGACTTGCTGTTGATATATATCAGATTTGAAGCTTCATTGGATTTAATTTTTTAAACAGTTTTGTCTTACGGAAAATTAAGTGAATATTTCATACTTGCAAATGATATCTTATGAACTTCTGAAAGTGAACCTTTTTTTTAGAGTTTGATTAATGTCAATCCCTATTTCCAATCTGTACCTAATGTCATTTTCCTGCTTACTAGCATTGAAATCAGAAAAAAAAAATCATTATAACTCACTGGTTGGCACATACACTGGGGTTCTGATGAAAGGAAATGCATTTCACATGCACTCTCTTAGCAAGGATTTGTTTAAAATGTGGGTTGTTCTACTTTAAAGCTCAATGCTCTGGACATTTTGAACCTTTTGCTTCATTAACTGCATTCATTCTAAAATACCTTTCAATTTAAAACAGGAGATAATTGTAATACCTTGAAGCAAATGAGATGTTATTGCAATAATTAAATCCAAAATGAGATGCAGATACTTTAGACCTGCCGCTGTTTCAGCTAGTTAATAGCGAATAACATTTCCATTGGTCACACTGATTTCTTTCTTTTCCAGTTGAGATGGAGTACTGCATACTAATCGCATTCTAATGTGTTTTACAAGAGGTAAAGTGTGTATTAGGCTCTATCACACTATTTTAAGTTAATTTAACTTCACAAAAATTATAACAATTATATGACAAGATGCTCTCATCCCGTACAAATATGCATCACATTTAAGAAAATAATTTTACATAACAATAAGTTTCCTTGAAAACCAAGTGCATGTTTTTCCATTAACAAAACTTTGGTAGAATCAGGGGGCTTTTTATCAGTTCTCTCAAGCTTCAGAAACTTTCAGTGTTTAAGATATGCCTCAGCATTTCAGCTGGAGGTGCAGTGCTTGTTGACATGGTAGGACATGTGGATGGCTATGGAAGAGGAAAGAGCAGCTGTTTTCTTCAAATAGTGTGATTTGGGGGGTGGGGGAGCGAGAGGAATATCATTTCTGTCAAGGACACAACTATATTAAAATATTAAACTGGGATACATTATTTGTGTCAAACTACATACGCAAAGGGAAGTTTCTGTTTATAGAAATGACCTAGATATATGATATCTCTTAAAGAACTACTTCAGGTAGATGGATTTCTTTTCTGGTGAAGATTATTATGCTCTTTGGTATCAGAAACTGCAAATCACTGTTTTTCCTGTCCTTCATTTTTGTCCTTAATTATGCTGTTCCTTATTGCTTTTCTCTTTCTTTTGTCTTAAATTTTACTTTTAAATAATGATAATAATAATAATAATAATAATGTGTATTAACACATACTGAACACTCACTGAGTGCAGGACACTGTGCTTAATGCTTTGAAAGATTACTGTACTTAATCCTCACAATAAACATATAAAATGGATGATCCTATCTATATTATAAACAAAAATAAAGGTGTAAGTAGTGTGTTTTAAAAAGTATTTTGAATATATCTTTTAATCTACGCTCTTACCAGAAGAATGAAGGAAGCCTGGAAGCCATTTTCTTCCCCTGATTTTCTTCGAATGTTGTTAAATGCTTCTATTCCAAAGCTGGTGCTGTGGGTTTCTGTTTTCTTGCCCTCTCGTTCGCCACGCTTGCACCTGTACTGCCACATATTTTATTCTGGGTGGTCCTCAGTATTTTATTCCTGCCTTTACTTTTGTATTGAGTTTGGCATTTTTCAATGACTAGTGCCTTATGTTATTTGGGTTTATCTGATCCCTCTCCTGGTTGCTGATGTGCTTTTGCTGAGTGTTTAAAGAAGAACCAGCTTCTGTTTCCTATATCTACACTATTTTTATAATGTTTCTGTTTTAAGGGAGAACCTTCTCCCCTCCTGCCATAAGGAGCTTGAGTGGGTTGATGGAAAACAGTACTAGTACCAGACCCTGGCCCTGAAAGCGTGCATCTCTAGTGACCTTCCTCAAGGTAATTCCTTTGCAGAAATCACTCATGATTAAAGGGTCGATCTGGCTCCTACTCTTGTTTCAGAGCCTTAGACTTGGGGATAACTATATGTCCAGCGTTTCTCGTCATTTCCTTACGTTAGGTTCAGCAGGGCTACATGAAAATTGAACTCTTTAATGTGTGCATGCGTAGTTTTACATCTTTCTGAGAGCTTGTATCCCACAACAATTTTTTTGCGGGGGGAGAACCCTTTCCTTCCTTCTCCCTTTCCATTTCTTGAACTAACTAAATAAAGGACTTTGGTGGGGGAAAGAAAACTATGCCATTTTCCCATTCCCATTATCCCCTTTCACCCCTCAAACTGCTCTGACTTGAACCCCAGTAAATCTCCATATATGTCTCTGTATTCTTTGTTTTTCTACCCAGGTCAGTCTCTTCATCGTCATGCAATGAGGGCAATTGATGCTATCTTTGTCTTTCCAGATCCCAGATCCACAACTCAAGACCTTATTTTTTTCCTCCTGCTAAGTGTGACCTGCTTGTATTCCTCCCTCTCTCTCTCTCTCTCTCTCTCTCTCTCTTTCTCTCTCTCTCCTTTCCCCTTTAGAATGCTGTTTAACTATAATTTCTAATCCCTCTTTTACAATACAGCTTTTAAAAACAGCACATAAAATAATTTCTGATTTGTATGAGTTTTTATGGTTAGTTCAAAACAATTTACAAAATTAGCAAATAATGACAGTTATGGAAATGCCAGTCCTCTGAAGGTTTAATTCAAAATGAAATGGGAGCTAAATGTGCTTCTCATATTCCCTGAGAGTGCCTCTTGACTTTCTGCATGGGTGTTCCTCTGCCAGCCTCTGGTTTTTATCTGGGTCTTAACCAGCCCAGCAAAACAGTAAGATTTTTAGCTTCAGGAAGAGTGGGGTTGAGGTGGCTCCTGGGTCAGCTGTTAGCCCACCTTGGCCTGAGAGTGCTTGCTGGCCCACTTTTCATTCTCTGTAGCCACTCTAATTGATTAATACACACTCATGGCTTCAATCACCATCAATTTATATCTGCATAGTTACTCATCACATGACCCAAAGAAACATGTTTCTTGCCCCTAGTAGGCTAAACCTAATTAGCATGAAAATGTTTTGTGAGCTAAGCACTGTGAAAATACCTACCTACCTAGGATGAGGTAGGCTTTTAGGGAAACATAATTTGTTGGGAAGGCATAATTGTAATTTGACTGTACCTTAAAGATTCTATCTGTTCTTGGCTTGAAATATGCTATGGAAACAAAGACAACTTGAGGGTGAGTATTCTTAAAAAGTAAGAATCAAAACTCGAAAAATAATGTCTGAGGCCCAAAATATTATTAATAAATTTATTGACTTCCAAAGTACACTAAAATTTTTATGAAACAGAAGTTGAGCAGAGGCTTAATTTATGTGTGGAACATCATTATTTTGCAACTTATCTGAGTTCAGCAGAGATAAAAATCCTTTAATAAATAAAGAGGCAGCAGTTTTTGGTGACTATGAATAAGAAGGCAAAAGGCATAGATATATTAGCAATTTTGGTCTTGATTTACACCACAGGCATTTCAATAGCTACTATTTCAATTTCATTTTTATTTTTTTTTATTTTTGCATTTTAATAGCTTTGCTTCTAATACTAGAATGCAAATGTGATTTTTTGCCTGTGGCGTGTTTTATTCCTACCTCATAAAAATCACTAGGAATCTACATTCTGATAATATACCCTACACTTTTCAGAAATAGGGAGTAGAAGGAATGTAGGGATAAAAGCGAGAAGGTAAGAAAAGGAATCTTGGGAAAATGAGGGCAGAGATAAAGACAAAGAAATAGAAACATAGGAAGAAGGATTAGGAAAAAGGAGACCCAGAGAGAGACAAGAAAAAACATTGAAAACCATGAAAGAGAAGTTCAGTAAATTATGGATTTGGATATTTGAATGGATTTTGTTTTGTTTTCTCCCATTTACTTTGATAATAAACATTCTCAACTTCTATCACTACTATTTGGAATGCTCACTATGTAATTAAGAACACTTCTTTCTTCCATGGATGTAGCTTGCCAGCTCTAATTTTCAGACTTCAAAATTTTAATGTTTTTAAAACAAATCTGATTGAATATGGATGATTTTGCTAATGAGTGAAATTAATTTTTGTATAAATTTATTTTGGAACTGTACAGATTTTGGTCAATTTATTACATGTTCTTAAATACCTCTTGACATTCAAACACTGGCAGAAAATCTTTTTTGTTTCGTTTTGTTTTTGATTTGGGATTATTAGGGCTTCCTTGTGCTAAAATAGTTGAAGGTTATACTTTGAATCCGCAGATATTTTATATTTCTCAGTCTTTTCTTTCAAATCAAACTTAGTTTATGGTCTAATTAGGGATACATATGATAGGAACAACAATAAAATGACACCTTGATAGAACAAAAAGGCTCAATAAAAAGGTAAACGGATTAGACACTTATCCATAATTTTCAATTTTTGTGAGCAAATCATTCAAAGGATGTTGTTCTGAATCAGATAATCAGAGTGCCACCGTTTGCCTGCCTGCTCCCACTGTAAACACTGCCTAACTCATATTTGAAAGATTCCAATTTCCTTTTCACTTGTATCCAGGAGTTCATGTTTTTAAATGCCTAGGTATATTTTATATGGTAATAAAATCATTCTAGAGCAATTTTGTCCAGTAGGTCTTGACCTCTGTTCTGTTTCTGCCTTTCAGTCTTTCTAACTGTCCATTGCTTTCTGAATCAAATAGAAAATTTTAACCCCACCTTAATGTTTTCATTTGCTTTGCCAACTTTACTTCTACTTTCATTTCCCACTGTGATTCTTTCATGTCTACCCTCTTGTTAACAGATTGCCTTCTTTTTACCCCTATGTGATAACTTCCCATCTAGTATCTTTTCTCCAGACTGAACACTCTTAGAGTAACAAAAGCAGCTAGCTCCTCTTTTGGTTACTCACATAGCTTCTCTACTTTTTTTCTTTTTTTTTTTTTGGTAATGTGTAAGAGAGATGGGGTAAGTAAAGTTCAGGCATGAAGTCCTTGAGGAGATGAGAGAGAATGGCATCTAGTTCACCAGGGAAAAGGTCAGGCCGCAGGGACATATCTTTCCATTTTTAAGTCCAAGTTAGAATTGAATTTTTATTTCTAGAAATTTGAAATATCTCTTACCCCAGGATGATTTATCTATGTCTATTTATATATATAGTTAATAATAAATACTGTGTAATTGTTATATATGTATTAGTAAGTTTATTATAAAATTTATATTATAATGATCACTTAACTAAAATAACATATTATTAATTATATGTATTATTATATATTATTATAGATTTAAAATATAAATAGTATATATTTTCACAGAAGTATCATTATGGAGTAATTTTTATTAATTAAAAGTGGTAAATATTTGCTAACTGATGTTTTAAAATAGTGTTTTCTTTGGCTACATACAATCTAAACACGATGTACATATGTTCTTATGTATAAAATGTAAACAGTTCCTTGGGAATTTCTGTAAAAAAATTGCTGCCTTGGTGGTTTTAATTTGTACTTCAGACACTAATTTCTAATATCTTTTGAATTAAAACATTATATGTTATTTTCAAAATTTATTGACCATTTATCACTGTAGTCTTTGGATAATCTAGGCAACATTTTTCATTTCAAAAGATAAGAACATTTAAAAGAAAACCTGTCCACACAATTAAGAAGTTATTTAATTATGCAAAGGGTTTTTATGTCAAGACATTATTGTATATATTATGGTTTTCATTCTCTTCAAGTCGTATGGCATTATTGACAGTGTTTACAAAAGTTTTATCACCACATGGTGGTAATAGGATGGCTGGTGCACAGGTGTGCGACTAACTACACTGAGGTTCAGTTGTTTATTTTACCTCATGGATAATATGGGAAAAAATGATGAAAAATATTGGCAAAGTAGGAAGACACAGCTTGGTTGAATGTTCTGTGTACCACAATATTATTGGCATGTTGAAAAACTGTTTTGAAGGTGTGTCAATTTAAAATGTACATGTAATCAGGATGAAGGGGAGAATACTGAAAAGTTTATAAAAAGGCAGGCTTGTAAGGGTGTAAATATTATAGCTTGTTTAGGAATAACAAAGAGTCATTCAAAGAGATGGGGAAATATGAAAATATTATGGAGGTTTTTTTTTTGAGTTGTAAATAGCTCCTATTATGATGCAGTGAAGGTTTGAAATATATAGACTTTGGAACTAGATCTGAATTTTCTTTTTTCTAATACTCCCAGCTTTGTAATCTTTGGAAAGCAAATTCTCAGAGATTAAGTATTCTCATCTGTAAAATGAAGTTAACACGACCCACGTCGCATTCTAGGTTTTAAGGAAAATCAAATGAGTTAATGCATACAAAGTATGTTAGCAATGCACACTCAGTAGTGGTTATCTTTATCATCATTATAGTTTTGCATTAAATCATTGTCTTTTGTTTCTTACAAAATATCAAAGACTCTGAGCCGTTTCTTGCATGGCAAAGGGCAGGCACTAGAGAGAAACTATAGTCCGTTAAGAAAATAATTGCAGAGTACTTTAACATTAATAATGATTATAGTTCTATACATTGTTATTGCAGGAGAGACTCGAATGGATTACCAGGAGGTGTAATAGTTTCTATAAGCCTATAGTTGGTAGTTCTCCAGATTCTTTAGCACACATGTGCTCTTTATTTTTACCTTGCTTCCATACCCCTTCTATGTAGGGGTTTATAAAGAACAAGTTTACTGATGTTTATCAAGCACCAATTGTCTGTGAGATCTTTTCACTTACTTTTTCTTGGTTACTTCCCACAATAATGTTTTTTAGTTGGCACTTTTAGATCCTTTTAAATAAATGGACTGCTGGGATTGGAGAAGGTAGTGAGTTTCCCCCAGTCATAGGACTAATAAGTGGTGTACCTGTCCTGGAACTCATTCTCATTGCATAGCCCATTCTTCCACTAATCTTGCATGCTGTTTCAAAGATTACTTTTTATCCATCCTAAATTTATAAAAGGAAGAGAAGAAATGACTTAGTAAGTATGTGGGTAGTTAGTGTACTTTGTTTCAAGCATTCCTCTTGGTGCTTTACATATATCATGTTAAACCTCACCAGGACAGCTCTCAACCTTTTGATGTATCCATGAGGACACTATTGGCTACAATTAGCAGAAAATTGTGTAATAAAAAATGGAAGCTTGTTTATGTAACAGTATGTCCAAAAGTAAGAAGAGTGGCTATCAGGTTGACAACCTGTAGGATCACCTATTCTTTACGGCACGTTTTTGTTGAGGAGGACTGACAGTTCGGGATTTAGACCATTATGAGTTCCAGCCAAGTCCCAACCTCCCAACAAGACTGGTATTATCGAGATTAAAAAAAATAATAATAAACTGAGGTTCAGCTAGGTCAAAAGAACTGTTCATGGTTACACAAATCATAATTGGTAATCTTGGCATCCAAATCCAGGTTTTTCTCATTTTCAAATCTGTGCTTTTTCTGGGGAACATACCACCATTCCTCCATTTGCTTTGGGAATACCTGCAGTTGATCTATCCATCTGCTTCCATTAATGTACAGAGTATATTTTTCACTTGCTCATTTTCTGTATATATATATGTATATGTATATATACAATATATATATACACATATATATGTATATATATGTGTGTATATATGTGTGTGTATGTGTGTGTATATACACACATGTCATTTTATGTGAAGATATATAAAATATTATATAGATATATTAATATATATTGTTATAGGGAGAGTGTGAATATAAATTATGTAGTATAATCTAGTTGACTAGATTTGAAATATTATTATCCTACCTGATCTGCTGCAACTTCTTAATATGTCCATGTTCGTCATGAAAGAACCCTGAAGATAATAAAAATATGAAGTTGTGGAGCCAGTTATGCTGGTCCTATAATGCAAATTGTTTTTCTACATTTATTTTTCAGTGGTAAAATTTTTATCACAGTTTAGTTTTGCTTTCTTTTCTAGAGGTACAGTGGAGCCAACTCATACCAGCTCACAGAGCTAGCATTTTTTTCCCCAAGTACACATTCAGTGACATCACATTGGTAGCTTGAAAATCACACATGGTAGGAGTATCTATACCACAGAAATTAGCAAATACTACATATTAGAGCTTCCTCTTTCCTTCCTTACCCATCTTCTGTCTTCTGCTGGCCTAGGAGAAACTTTTTCAAACTCATCACTGCTTTTAACTCTTACACTAGGAAGTCTGCTGAAGTATTTGAAAGGTTTGTGAAGAGTGCATCTAAGCAAAATATTTTACCCTCCTGTTCTCTAGAGATAAGCTCTGACTTTTGCAAGTTATTTACTTTCTCTGAGCCTGTAAACTTAAGATTTAAATATTTTTCTTTATTGTAGGATTTATTAATTTTCTCATGCTCTTTATTTCCATGAGGAGACCTTGTGATAGAGCTGGCTTCATTTCTCTCTTAGGTGCTTATCTTTCTACATAGGATATTCAGCAGTTTTCAAGTTCTACCCAAGAATGTTTTGTTTGAAAAGGCCCTCTTTAAAAAAAAAAAAACTGCCACTATATTTTATAACATATTTAGAGATAAATTGCTTCAATTCGCCTTGAACAACCTTTCAATAAAGGACAATCTTAAAGGGAAATTTTTATTTCTGCCATATCAACAGTTTTAAATGTTAAGTATGCACAGCTCTTAAGAAAGTCCTTATAGCAATAGATCTGTACATAATTCATAGCATTTTATACTAATTTGAAATTTGGAGTCCCTGTTATAGATGCTATTATTGCCAACTCACATTATACTCAATAAAAGCCTTCACATTAAAAAATGATATATTTTGGAATGCCACATCGTAAAAAATTCTGGTCTACAAATATCTTAGATTTCCAAAATGATGAAAATAAAGGTTATTTTATGGAAAGTCTTTCTGAATCGGTAAGATAAATAATGAGTTTTAGTATAGATAGGTGAAGTGCAAAGTAATGCAGTTAGGAAAAAGTGATTCTCTTAGCATTCCACTTGGGTCTAAGAGAGGTCTTGTACTGGGAAAGGACTGAAAACATCCAGTTTTTTTTTTGTTTGTTTTTGTCTTTTTAAGAGAAATTGATACATTTCTATTGATTAGAGAGGTCTTCACATCACTAGCCATATTTAATGAGGATATTAGAAGTAGTCTAATTTTTTCTCATGATTTTATGAATTAATAAAGTCAACATGTCTATCTGCCGTGTCATAGAAACTTCATTGCTATGTCTCAAGAAGAAGTATGGAGAATTCCATTGGACCGATGATTTGATCAAGAAAATGTGAAGTGAGGGATGGATGTGAGTGAAAGTAATTGTAAGGAGTTATATATTTCATTCCATTCCAGAGGCCTGGAAAGAAGGAATAATTAAAGTATAAAAATTCATCAGTGGAATGGTGTGATGAACATTGGCTCATTCAGTGAATTGAAATAAGTTAGAATGAGGAGGAACTTCCTACAACCACTTGAATCTGTGAGCAGTAAACTTTGGGAAATTTTTACTTAAAGAGAAGATAAGGTGGGGCGCCTGGGTGGCGCAGTCGGTTAAGCGTCCGACTTCAGCCAGGTCACGATCTCGCGGTCCGTGAGTTCGAGCCCCGCGTCAGGCTCTGGGCTGATGGCTCAGAGCCTGGAGCCTGTTTCCGATTCTGTGTCTCCCTCTCTCTCTGCCCCTCCCCCGTTCATTCTCTGTCTCTCTCTGTCCCAAGAATAAATAAACGTTGAAAAAAAAAAATTAAAAAAAAAAAAAAAAAGAGAGAGGATAAGGGCAGCAAACAGCGCCAATAAAACTTCTAAGACAATTCAGCCTGTCTTAAATGTTTAACTTGTTTTAAATGTTAATAGTGTCTAAAATGATTAAGGAAATGTATTTAGAGATACTTGAACCATGTATGTCACTGGTTCTCAAGTGTTCATGTTCCTCAGAATCACAGCAACACTTGCTCAAAATGGATATTTCTAAGCAGCACCACAGATCTGAAATGGAATTTCTGGTGATTAGGACCCAGGAATCTAAATTTTAACAGACACCAGATGATGCATCTGAGTATGGGCCACTTCAGGAAATCCTACCTTCCATTGGTGTTTGGAAAGTACATCCTAGTATAGTTTTTGAAAAAATGATTGTCTCCTGCTAATATATGTTCTGGTGCCTCTGTCAGCTCCAGTTACAATGATTTACCACCGACTCACTGAACAAGTCCTATGCTGTTTAAGCCTTTTGCCTTTTCTCAAGTTGTTCCTTCTTGCAGACATTCCCTTCTCTCTGTATTTACTTATTAAGGTCATATTCATCTTTCAAGACCCCTTCACTTTCCCTCCTCTGGGTAATTTTCCCCAGTTCACTCAGTCAAAATCTCTCTCTCAACCCTGTGTTTCCATAAGGCATTGAACATATTATTGCATTTATCATAGTATATCTTGCATTTACATAGAGTCCTTTACCTATCGTGTAAGTGCTTATCTATCAACTACAGCAGAGGTTGGCAAATTATGGTCTGTGGACAAATTCAAGCCCACGGCCAGCCCACAGCCTATGTGGGAACATAGCCATGTTCATTCAGTTAAACATCGTTTAAGATGGCTTCTGTGCTATAACAGCTGAATTGAGTGGTGGGAGCAGGGACAAATGGTTCTCAACACCTAAGATATTGACCATCTGGTTCTTTACAGTTTGCCTGAAATTAGAATGTGTGCCGTATTAATATGTGCTAATTATGTATTAGCATTTAATAGAATACTTTGTGGGGATTTGGTATCCTGTAAGTTATATAAAATAATTGGTGAAATAATGAAGGAATAGTTGGGAAATATATGTTTAGTATGCTAATAAAGGTAATATAAATTCTTCCCCCATTCTTGCCTTTGAGTCCCTGTTTTTTTTTTTTTTTTTTTAATTTTTTTTCAACGTTTTTATTTATTTTTGGGACAGAGAGAGACAGAGCATGAACTGGGGAGGGGCAGAGAGAGAGGGAGACACAGAATCGGAAACAGGCTCCAGGCTCTGAGCCATCAGCCCAGAGCCTGACGCGGGGCTCGAACTCACGGACCGTGAGATCGTGACCTGGCTGAAGTCGGACGCTTAACCGACTGCGCCACCCAGGCGCCCCTGTTTTTTTTTTTTTTTATGTTTATTTGTTTTTGAGAGAGACAGAGACAGAGTGCATGTGGGGAGGGGTGGAGAGAGAGACACACACAGAATCCGAAGCAGTCTCCAGGCTCTGAGCTGTCAGCACAGAGCCTGACATGGGTCTCGAACTCCTGAACCATGAGATCATGACCTCAGCCGAAGTCAGACGTTTAACCCACTGAGCCCCCCAGGCACCCATGAGTCATGTTTTTGATATTATGCAGTTCTCCAGTAGAACTTCCTGAGATGATGGAAAGTGTTCTCCATCTATGCTGTCTAGTGCAGTAATGGCCACTAGGCCACATGGGTGTTGAGCACTTGACATGTAACTTGTGTGACCAGATAAATGAATTTTAATTTAATTTGAATTAATATAAAATTAATTAAAGTATAATAACCAGTAGATACCATATTGGACAATTTAGATAGAGAAAAAAATAGATTTATAAATTATTCCACCTAAAGACAAATAGCATGCAATGAGAGTGAGATGGGAGAAAGAGAAAAAAATCATTTAATAAAATCTGGAAGAGCTCTGATGCCTCTGTTTTGTTAATAGTTATGCATTGGAAAGATATGTAATCCCTGGTCATATTTTGGCTAAGCACTCTAAGGTTTGAATATAAAAAATTAGAATTCAATTACAAAAGTTAGACTAAAATCTTTATAGCTATAAGCTCTTCGGTTTCCAATTTTTTTCTCATGATCTTTCTGTATTTGCATTGATAAATTGGCATCAATTCAAAGAGTAAATGGTACTGATATACAAGTAAGTGAAAAATGAAAAATGTATAAATTCTACATGTGGGGTGGTTTGCGTATGCTGACTTTGGGTATGGAGTAGCCCTAAGGGACAGACAGAAGGGAGGGAGAATCTGGCTTTGGGCTTGGAATGCATTATCACTGGTAGTGAAGAAATGGAGGACTTTGTGTTTCCCCAATTATTTGTATAGTTAACATTACTCCACTTGTGAACTTTAATTAAGCTTCTTGTGCATATGCACATATTTGACAAGGATGTCACAGCTGTGGACAAGTGCAAATTCAAGGAATTGATTGTGAATTGGTGTGTTTAAGCCTATACACCTGCTTTGGGGCAGAGACAAGAGACTTATCTAGCATATGATGAAATAGAGTAGGGGGTGGTTGGGAAGTTGTTTCTGGTGTTACCTTGCAGAATCTGAGAGCAATAAAACACTCATCGAATAATTTGTTTCACGGACTTCTTAGAATTGTCCTGTCAACCAGTGTAGACAAAGCCCAGATTAGCAAGATGATAAGTACCTTTTTCTTTGTGGTGGTCATTTTAGTGTCTTAAGTAGTTATTTTAATGTGGTGTTGAAGCTTTCTTAGAATTTTTTGCTCTTTAAAATGGATGATACATCCACCTAAATTATCAAATTATCACCTCAATCTTAGTATATCTATAGCAATACATGTAATTTCTTTATATAAATATTATTTATGATAGAGAGAGGGATATTATACACACACATACATATATACATATATATATACGTGTATATATATATATATATATACACACACACACACATATATACACACACACACACACACACACACATATGTATACATAGATATCTTGTGTATATATTTAAAATAAAGTACTCTGGTCTCCTCTGAATTGCCTAAGCAGAACAGAGGAAGGAGAGAATGTGTTTTTTAAAATAATTAATTAATTAATTTACTTTGGCAAAAAATATTTTAAGACCATATTTCCTGAAGAGATAGCAACTTCTAATATTAGGTGAATTCTTCCTCTTCCAATGCAAAGATCTTTAAATTGGGGAGAGGAGCAAAAGGACAACTGAATAAATTTTAGAAGTGTAGAGTATACATCTCTTTAACTTACGGTATTTAATTTGTTGATATAACTACACAGTAGAATTTTTTCAAATATTTTTCTTTGCTCCCATTTATGAAATTGCTTTCTTCATTCTTTGCATGTGCATTTGTACAGCTGTTACTACATCATCACCAGGGTTGTTTTTTTGAGTTATATAATGCAGGCTTACAATATTATCACTTCCTACCAAATTATTTGAAATGCAGCACTTTTTAAATCTGTGTGTGATTTTATTCTAAGCCCCGAGTATTCACTTCCATAAAGAAAGGATTTAAAACATTGATCCTGAGGTTCATTGGTGCCAGAAAACATTATTGCTATTTAAAAGGTGAGGTTATACTGCCTTGAATATGAATGAATTTGTGTTAAAATTTTTTCCCTCTTTTTAAACAATCATCTATCAGATGACTTCTATACATCCCAAACCATCATTGCTTGAGGTAATTTCAGGCTGATGTATAGTCCCAAATAGCACTTTATTTTGAAAAATAAAATGATGAGATATTGCCCCTAATATGAGGCACTATGTGAGGGCTCAAATATAAATCAACTCTTTGTTTCCCAGGGGATACTTTTAGGGAGTGACCCCATCTTGTCTATCTACATTTAATTGTTAAATATGGTCTACATTAATTGTTAAATTGTTTAGACATGAGGCTAAGAAAGGAAACAAAAATGGCAAGGAAAGAATTTATAAGTTCCAGGGAGAAAAATGTGTGCAACTAAAGGCTTCTGAAGGCATGGTGCTCTCTGGATGGCAACTCTGGGGCCTTCCAAGTCTTCCATATGGCAGCAGTCTTTTGGTGAATTTTTTCCTGTGGACACAGCTGTATTCAAATAACAATGTTTGTGGATATTAAACATTCTGTCATGTAATCAACTTATGTTGTTCTGATTTTATGCTCAGCTGGCAAACTTCTGATAATTCAGCTTCCCGTGTAGTTTTCTTGTGAGAAGATAATGTGAAGATTTGACGTGTGAAAAGATAACATGTTACATGGAGTAACATGGTAGACCCCATATGGATGGTTAGACCCTATTTTTGCCTCCATGACTTTCTCTTTTGTCTGTTTTTCCAAAGTTGAGCAGCAGTCCGTTAACAGGTGTTTTATTTTTTGAATTTTATGTATTTTTCTTGAGAGAGAAAGAGAGCACGAGTGGGGGGGGGCAGAGGGAGAGGGAGGGAGAGAAAATTCCAAACAGGTCCTGCAATGTCAGTGCAGAGCCCCACGTGGGGCTCGAATGCACAAACCATGAGGTCATGCATGACCTGAGCTAAAATCAAGAGTTGGACTCTTAACCAACTGAGCCACTCAGGCACCCCTAACAGGTGCTTTCGGTCTTCAAATGTTAATATATTCAGTGAAGTTACAGCCAAGGTCTGCCAATCTGCTAAACATTTGAATCCATTAAGATGACTTTTTATGACTTCTATCTTATCTGTTAGTTGACAGTTTGACAGTTTAACTCTCCAGAGAGTAGTCTTATTTTCCACTTGGACTAGGAATTTGTAATCCTTGATGAGGAGTGATTGTAAATTGTGTTCTCTTGCACATAAAAAAAATTGTGGAACTTACCTATAAGAAAGTCAGATGATGTTGCTATTGTTTAAGTTCACTCAGGAGCAGGGAGAGTGATCACATTCCATCAGTACTTATGAACTGGATATACCTTAGAACTAAGACACATATAATTGTAGGATTGCTGAGATAGACTACAACATATACTCTTAAATATTAACACTCATTTTTTAAAGAAACATTTATTAAATTCCTACTATGTTCTAGTTGAGGTGTTATGTGATGAATATATAAATAAATAAAAACCAAGTTGCTCCCCATCTATAGCAGTGGTTCTCAACTAGAGATTATTTGGATATGTTTGGAGAGATGATTGGACATCAGATCTCAAAGGAGGTACTGACTTCTAGTGTCATACCATTAAGGGATGTTGTTAAACATTCCACAATACACAGGACAGCCCTCCATATCAAAGAAATATCCAGTCTAGTTGTGCTGAGGTTGAGAAAACTTGACCTATATGTTAAAACAAATGTCAATAATTTTTTTTTTGCATGACACGATAGTGTTTCTAATAGAGGTAGATACGGCATATTAGGGGAGCAGCCATATTGGAAATGTTTTTATCCAATTGACATATTTTTAAAAAGTTTATTTATTTATTTTGAGAGAGAAAGAGAGCTTGACAGTCAGGGGAGGGTCAGAGACAGAGGGAGAGGGAGAATCCCAAGCAGGCTTCACGCTGTCAGCCCACAGACCATGAGATCATGACCTGAGCTGAAATCAAGAGTCGGACGCTTAATTGACTGAGTCATCCGGGCACCCTCACTGATATTTTTCAATACATTGTTTATAACATACTGCTCCAGGAAATGTTGAAGTCTCTGCAAGTATTTTCAAAAATCATATAGATGTCATGTTATCACATTAAGAAGTCCAGATTCCATACACTGATTCCTTTTAGCTTTTATTGCACAGATTCCAAATTCCTGACTAGAAACAGATTTTAACTGTAGCATAGAGAATATGAAATTAATTTAGAGGTTCACTGGACTTTTATTGACTTTTGGGAATAATCAAAATATAGGTCAACTATAGGTTAGTTGTCTAAATCTCAATAGTTTATTGTCCTATTGTCTGAGGTATCTAACTTAATAAAGTCTTGCTTGTGGTAAAAATAAACTTTTCTACTTTCTGTATACTAGCAGCACCTTTTAAAATAATAATAAATCCACTCCACAAACAAAAAATCCCCACAAAATTATATTTGAAGTAAGCAAAAATAGATAAGTACCATAAAATTTTAATCTGAAATTTGATTTTAATTTAATTTCAATCTGCCAAAATAAGAGAATTGACTACTGAATTTGTGCATCCTCTAGATTTATGATCTTGGCATATCCAGGCTAATGCATGTAACAAATAAGCACACATAAATAAGAGTGGATTGTCTGTAAAAAACTCATGTTGCTTGATGAATTCTGAGGAAGAGCCTTTCTCCTTCTTCTCTATTTCTTTAAGTTCTGTTGTTAGGGAAAAAAATCCAAGAGCCATTTACTTAATTTATCAAGAAAGTTCCTTTTTTTTTCATTTTTTAAACATTCATTTTTAAGAATGAGAGAGACAGAGCATGAATGGGGGAGGGGCAGAGAGAGTGGGAAACACAGAATGAGAAGCAGGCTTCAAGCTCTGAGCTGTTAGCAGAGTCCCACGTAGGGCTGAACTCATGGACTTGTGAGATCATGACCTGACGCTTAACCGACTGAGCCACTCAGGCGCCCCAATGGTGTCATCAAGAAAATTCTTAAGCAGTTTGTTAGGCATGAGGAATAGAAACAAGAACAAGACATGGTCTGTACACTTAACAGAAATATAATTACAAACAATATAACAAAAGCACCCATATAGCCACCATATATACCAGAATTTCCAATGCTCTCTCTTTTTTTTAAGTTTATTCATTTATTATTTCTGAGAGAGAGAGAGAGACAGCACACAAGCAGGGGAGGGGCAGAGAGAGAGGGAGACACAGAATCAGAAACAGGCTCTAGGCTCTGAGCCAACAGCACAGAGCCCGTCCTAGGGCTTGTACCCACGAGCTATGAGATCATGACCTGAGCCAAAGTCGGATGCTCAACCGACTGAGCCACCCGGGTGCCCTTTTCCAATGCTGTCTTAATGCGTAATGATTTGACCTATAGTCTCCATGAATATATTTATATTTGTCAGACCTGTGGCTGTGCTACTGGGAGCCAGAGAATTGTGCTGTCAATCACCGTTAGGAGCAAAAGACATCTTCATAGATTAGGAAGGGGTTGGGATATTCTAGGCAGAAGAAATGAGACATTCAAGAGCACTGCAGTATGAATATGCATCACAGGTTTCACAGAAGAGTAAATCTGTGCCTCTGAGGCAAAGATTGGGTTTCACTTTAGAATTTAAAGGATGCTGTAGGATATATTGAAAATTTTAGGGCTTATTCCGTATGCAATTTAGATTCCTAAGTTTTTAAAGAAATGGGAATGATGATCAGAGTTTTGCTTTAGAAAGACAATTCAGACAGAAGTTCATTTGATGGATTAGATAGAAGAAAAATAGAATGATGGAAATTAATTAGGGGGCTACTGTGGTAGACTCTATGCCAAAGATCTGAACTAAGCCAGAAGGTGATATTACCCAGAAGGGTATGGTTTTCAACAGTGTTTACACCACAGATTGAATGGAATTGGTGGCCAATTGGATGTCAGAAGTAAGAAAAAAACAAGAACATGAGAGTGGTGTGATGGTTGTAGCCTGGGTGACATGGAGAATGTAGACTACGAAATTATAAGGATGGCTTTTAGTTGCCTGTGTCACATTTAGGGAGCAGGTGGGAAGACCAATCTGATTTTAGGGGAGAAAATAGATTAGGAGAGCAGGATTTAAGAATTATTAGCCACTACAGATGTTGGTTCCAATTCTGAGAGGGAGTGAGGCTGAATGAGCACAGGGCACAGAGTGAAAAAGGGGACAGTTGACAGAAGTTAAAGGGGACAGTTGAGGAAAGGAGCCAAGAGTCTGAAATTAATTAAGTTGATTAAAGAAATACACATTCTGGGAAAGTGTTGTCATAATAGTCAAGAAGGAAACAGAGGAAGGCTGGAGGATTAACAGCAGTGTTAAAATTGGCAGAAGATCTAAGAAAGAAAGACTATGAAAGAATTCTGCCTATCCATTTGGCAACTAGGAAACTACGAATAATATTGACTATAATTTTTTCTATAACATTTGTGGTTAAAAGCTAGAGTGTGGGGTTAGGGTAAATGCTGGAGGGTTGTTGTGTATTTGATTAGTTCTGGCGAAGATTATTTATCAAACATAGTATGCTATCAAACATTATATTTTCTTCCATGACTTTTTTTTTTATCATCCTAGAGAACTTGTTTACATCCAAAGGTATGTACACCCACATAAAAAAAAAAAAAAAAAAAGAAGAGGGATATGGAAAAGGACTTTATCAATTATTTTACCTACCTATTCAATTTAGGGAGAAGAAAATTAGAATAAAAAAGGTTAAGTGTCTGGGGCGCCTGGGTGGCTCAGTGGGTTAATCATCTGACTCTTGATCTCGGCTCGGGTCATGATCTCATAGTTTGTGAGATCAAGCCCCACATTGGACTCCACTCTGACAGCGTGGAGCCTGCTTAGGTTTCTCTCTCTCTCTCTCTCTCTCTCTCTCTCTCTCCCTCTCTCTCTCTCTCTCTGCCCCTCCCCAGCTCTCTCTGTCTCTCTCAAAATATAAATAAACTTAAAAAAAAAAAAGTTGAGTCTCTTGCCCAATATGTGCACATAATCAGTTATAAACCTGAATCTGGGATTGCTCTGCTGATTCCTGGTCTGCTGAATTATCCATTACTCTGTGAACAGAAAGATAGAGGTCATTTCTGTGCAGAGAAAAACAAGTGAGCTATGTCATTGAAGAAATGTTCTGCATGGTTTGCTGCCATCTGTCTTCAAGCTCGATCTGGACTCCCAGGAATTGAAACTGCTGAGCTGCATTTACACGGACCATGTGACAGGGCGTGGAAAATCTTTTTTTTTGTGTGGAGTTTGGTTATTTCCATATATGGAATATGGCAGATACAAAATGTGTAGGACAAGATTAAGACCTAGAGCTATGGAGTTTTTGAGGACTGACTTTGATTTCCTGTTATGTAAGATTCTGGACCTTTATGTCGTCTTGTTAGACTTGCTGTGTTTTATGTGTGTTAAAACTCTGTTGGAGTAAAATGATAAACATTGATTTCAAAGGGAAAAATGATAAAGCATACAGAGCACTAGGAAGGAAGTCAGGTAACCTGGAATTTACCCCAAGTGGGATTGATACGTTGTGCCTCTGGATACTTCACTCTTTCTGAGCCTCAGTTTTTTATTGGACTTGGTCAGGGTTTGAAATTGGAGGTCTTTTGGAGTCCCTTGAAGACTTGTTTGGTCAAGCCCCCATAGCTTTTGGAATTTTAATGTTCTCAACCAGAAATGCTTCTTCTATGATACCTTAAGTCCTCTTGTAATATGCCATGACCTCTGTAAGCATTTGGGTTTATGTCTAGGTCTCTTTCAGTTTGGCCATTCAGTGATTCTATAATAGAAAAATTCAGAGTTAGCAGCTTCGTGGAGCCAAGTTTTCAAAGTATTAATTTACTGTGTTGAACCTGTCAAAACAAATGTACTAAAGCTATATCTATGCAACAGCAACAACAACAACAACAAAAACAAATGTAAACCTAGAACGGTTTTCCTGGCTTCTTATTTGTTGCTTATGATAACATAGTTGCAAACTCCTGGGGAAAAAAAAAGTAACCTTTAGGTTAAAGAAATGTGTATCATTGAATGTAATTAAGGTAATTCAAAGATTATCAGAGGAATTGCACTAAGATGTGATCAATAGGATGTTCTTTCTTAGTTGATTGTGTTTAAACAGCCTTTCCAAATTACTTTCAATACCCTTCTGTAAACTCTGCAGAAAAAGCAAAAGCAGTATACATGGAAATCTGTGATGGTATACTGTAATTGAATTCACTCTTTCCAAAAGTCACCTTTTCGACTAAGGCACGCTTTTCATTATAAGGAGTCACTACAATTCTATATTTTCTTTCACTGGGACTTTCTCAATTTAATACTAAAGGGCTCATAATATTTGTTTTATATATGGAACATTGGGACTTTATATTCTATAGAGACATTCCTTGAAAATCCAAATGTCACATGAAAAACTAGAAAGTTGGTGCTAGGAATTATTTGTGTGAATTCACTTACATGTACTTCATCCAGCCAGTTGACAACAGGTCTATCTGAGTGATAAAATGGTTGTCATCTCAGTCAGATGACAAAAAGCAATTCTCTAGAATCCAACTGAACTCCTTCACCAAAGAGGACTGCTGAACTTTTAATAGTTTTTGAAAATGAAATAATCAGGCATTTGTTTGTCAGAAGCTTAATATAAATTTATTTTGTCTGATTTTATCTGGGCATTTTTATTGAATTTTACTTGATTTAATTTTTCTGACTTTCTACAAGAATGGCTTTTTCCTTGTAAGTTTCATTCAAATTGACATTTTGATGGTTTAACACATTAATGAAATTCCTAGAAGATAGGCTATGTTCTTTGAAAAATAAAATATTGACAGAGAACACTAAAGGGACATTTTAAAGTACATTTTTATTTCCTTTTCAGCTTGATAACATATTTGCTGCTGCTTGGTAGTTCCCTAAGCCATACTTTCTACTACATGTCCAGATGATATTTGACAATGTTGCAGTACATCTTTCTGAATCTAGATTTATGTATGCAGATTGAGTTCTTGGCAATCTGTGAATACCACACAACCCTCATCTCCCAGTCTAGCAATATGGGACCAAAAAAAAAAAAAATCCTTTCTGAAACCATGAAGGGATCTTTTCCACAACCACTGAATCTTCCAGACCACACAGAGTCTAATTAGGTGCATGAAGTATTTTATTTTACAAAAAAAATCCCAGATGTGTACATATAAATACTTTCATAGTATGTATGTGCCAGGCACTCTTCTAAATATATATTTATCTATATATAGATGCATCTATATATATGTAACTATATCTATGTCTACATATTTCATTTAATGTGTCTTAGGTAGCATCCCTATAATATAGGGACCATTGTTAGCCCTATTTTACAGATGAGGAAATTGAGGCACAAAGTCACAAAGCCAGCAAGAGAAGGCAGAGCCAAGGCATAACAAGATAGCTTGCCCCCCCCCCCGCAACTTGCTAAACCTAATCTAACCAATAAACAGTGCCGTGTAGCTCTAACATAAATAGGCAAAATAGTATGTAGGAGGGTATTTCTCGGCCAGACAGTATAATTATCAGAAATTCTTACTCAAGCCACAATTCTGCAATGTATTATTTTTTCTCATTAAGAAGACATACATAAGCTCTTTCCCTTTCCATTAGTGAGCAACAGACTAAGCCACTCTGATATAGGCAAGAAATTCAGAGAATGTAAGCAAGGAATCAAAACATTAAAGTAGTAAGTAAATTGAGAAAATTTTTTGCTTTGTAATCAAGTAAAAACAAAACAAAACAGGGTGGTACTGGTCTATCCACAGGAGTTCTTGTCCCTCTGCCTGGTTTCCCTGCTCTGAGCCCATGCTTTTAGATGGCAGAGCTGCTGTGAAAGCTCTTCTTGTTAGCTTTGCTGGTGTCACGGATGCTAAGTCTAGATGTCAAGGCCTGGAGGAGAACTTTTGAATAAGTAATCAGGAAAATACAGAGTCCCCTTTGGAAAGTGTAACCCTGAACTTAAAATCCTTCTAAATGCTCAGGTTGTCATAAAAAGTATTATCTAAGTATCAAAATGTTTCTGTTATTAATTATAAACATTATTTATCCTAATATTTTATTAACCGTGATTATACTAAGAAAGTGATATGCCATCTGATCTTTCATCCCAATAACAGAGATCAGAGTGCCCTATCTCGTGTTGTAGAGCATGATGGAAACTGGATAGAAGGCCAGAGCAGGAGGAAACCAAACGACCAGTATGCAGCAGACCCTGGAAGGATTTCTCTGGCTCTTATAGATCTATAGCCTGAATTTTGTATGGGCTTTTTGTGCTCGAGGGCAGGCAGCTAAGGGCACTGAGCCAGGCTGGGGTCATGAAGAATCCCTGAGAATCTCTTTCCCATGCTAACTACTTACAGAATCAGAGCCAAAGTTTCAATTATTGTTGTGTGGTTGTTGCAATTACTGTTGCTATTATGGTGGCACTTTTCAGAACAGTTAACATCAGTGCTGTGCTGAGGGAAGCACAGTCAGATAATGGCTTTTCTCCTTGCTTTATTGATTCTCCATTTACAAATACACATTTTTTCCCTATATTCTTACAGTATGGATCTACTTTTAGAAGCCAAAAATCTATTGTGCCAAGTTATAAACTGGTAAAGCACTGTTCTCAGCTCTGGGAATACAAAGATGAATAAGAAACTGCTTTTGCCTTGAGTTTACAATCTAGTAGCAAAAGAATGTTTGAAAAATAAGGCAGTTGGTATTTGAAAATAAGGCCGTATTTTATTCCATTTGTTTATTTTTCTGTCTCTATGATTAAATAGTGAAATCTGGGAAAATGGGCCAGTGTCATATTCATCTTTATATGTCCAGTGCCTGCACATTTACAAGTCTTTCCAAAACTAAATCAGGTGAACATCTAAGTTCCTATGTTCAGTTAAATGTACAGTAAATTCATATTTAAATTTTTAGTGAATTGTTAGCCATAAGTAATCATGTGACCTCACACAAGTCTTTTTAGTTCTCTAAACTAGACCCATTCATCATAAGAGGCCAGTGTACCGTACCATCATAAGACAAAAAATGAAGTTAATTCCTTAAAAGAGTTAACTTCCTATTCATGTATAATATCTGCAGTGCTACACAGAATCTACACACCATTATGTCTCTTTCCTCTAGAAATTTACATTTTAAGATGGGATTATGACACCCAGCAAAGATCCAAATATAGATGATGGTTCAGGCACTGTGGACCTAGAAGAAAGAATTAGAAAATACAGACGCATAAATATTAAATGATCCACATGGAAGAAATTTCACATGCAATTGACTCTTAGCTATTAAAGGATTATGGATTATAAAGTTATCTTTTATTCTCCCCAGTTTACTTCTTGCTTTTGGCCACTATTTGGCTTACCATTGTAGCGGGTGAGCAGGAAACAAGGAGGTAAAACTCAAAAGTCAATTCCATATATTTCAACAACTCAGTTATAAAGAGAAGTAGTAGCAGAAGATGCTAAAACTAATGGTTTAAATGAAACTTTTAAATTATATTCGCTTTCATTGATGTGTAAGCATTCTTGTTTTCAGTTAGTCATAAACCTGTAGGTAGCATTTACTCCAGATGTTAATCTACAGATTGAGACAGTGCACTGCTCTCTAGCACTGCTGCTTGCTTTGATATCATTCGTAGCCCTCCGGGTTATGTAGAAAGAAGAAAAAAAATCTTTATTCAGAAAAGCACGGAAAAACTTCTTTGGGGAGAAAACAAGAAGGAATTCATGATCTTTCTGAACTACAGCCAAATAACGAGTAAGTCAAATGCGTTGTTTCAGCAAGTTACTACAGGTCTATTATATGTTGTATTTTTCTTATCAAAAATAAATTTAACTGCATTGGGGTTTGATTTAAATTATTTCTATTTAAAATATTTTTTAGGGGCGCCTGGGTGGCGCAGTCGGTTAAGCGTCCGACTTCAGCCAGGTCACGATCTCGCGGTCCGTGAGTTCGAGCCCCGCGTCGGGCTCTGGGCTGATGGCTCAGAGCCTGGAGCCTGTTTCCGATTCTGTGTCTCCCTCTCTCTCTGCCCCTCGCCCGTTCATGCTCTGTCTCTCTCTGTCCCAAAAATAAATAAATGTAGAAAAAAAAATTTAAAATATTTTTTAAAGTTTATTTATTTATTTTTGAGAGCGAGAAAGAGCACAAGTAGGGAAGGGGCAGAGAGAGAGGGGAAGACACAGGATCTAAAGTAGGCTCCCGGCTTTGAGCTGTCAGCACAGAGCCTGATGGGGGGCTCAAACTCACGAACTGTGAGATCATGACCTGAGCTGAAGTTAGGCACTTAACCAATTGAGCCACCCAGGTGGCCCTGATTTAAATTATTTCTACTTGAGTTTTTTACAGGAATATCAATGCTGCTTTGATGCAATACCGTAAACCAAAATATAGCTATACTTCAGTGCATACCTTAAGCTCTCTTTCAAGATGTCAAAATGAGTACTACAGGCCAAGTCACACAAAAAAGCTATTGAAAAAAAAAGCTTAAATTATTAATCTATGACATTAGGATATCATCTACAATGCTGACACTTATGTTAGAAAGCTCCAAGGTTAGAACATAAATGTTTTGAAAGACCCTATCCTTCAAATAAATACATTTTGTACTTTCTAGTACAGCTTATAAATATACAAACTCATAATTTTATAGACATTTTAGATTACTGAGATTTTAGCTACAAACATAGTTTATAACATACACTGACATATGCCTAAACCAAATTATTTTTAATTGCAGTAAAACAATGAATCACATTATCTTAATTACTTTTACAATGTAAAATTATATTTAATTTCAGGGATGAGGAAGAAATGAGATATATTTGGATATTACAAATTTATAGACATGTGGATTAAATTATTGTTATGTATCAAAATTTATCACTGTTTATAAATTTAATGGGCTTAATTACATTAAATAATTATTCCTTAACAATTTAAATACATGTATTTACATGTATGTGTGTGTAGATAGATAGATACCTACATACATATATCGATTCAATGTTTTCAGGTTGCTTTTCTAAGATTTTGTTGTTTAATGAAGTGAAAATACATGACTTGTACCTACATGGGTATATTTAGCTTATCTACTCATGAACGTACTATATTGTTATAAATCAACTTAATTTTATCATTCCTTATAATAGTCAAATAATTGCTTATTATTGGTCATTTGAAAACAATTTTCTAGTCTTAGAATTTTGTTCAGTTCAATTATTTGAAACATTTTAATGTTAACTATTTTTGAAAGAAAGTTTTTTTCTAGTTATAAAAGCTATAACTCGAATTTCAGAAATAAATAAAGAAGATAAAAGCCCATGCTCTCATATGCCCATTTAAAAAATTGTGGTGTGGTACCAGGGAGATGATGAGTAACATGGGAACCAAGGAGAGGTCTGAAGAATTGGAAAGCAAGAAGTTCAGGATAACTTTGCAGAGTGGTCTGCTGAGGAAGAGTAGGAAGCAGGTTGAAGGGCAGGAGATCTGTGTGGGGAAAGTGGACTGTGAGATTCCACTTTCACTGTATATCACATTTTTTGTGAAATCTGGGGCTCCCGCCCATAGATTTGGATTCACATGGTTTGTGGTGAGTCCTAGTGGGTATTACTTGAAAGCCCCCAGATATTTTTCATATGCATCAGGGCTAAGAAAAATCATTCATGGCTTTCAAATTTTGGAGAGCATCAAAATCATCTGCAAAGCTGGTTAAAACACAGATTACTGGACCTCACCCCAGAGTTTCTGATTCAGTCGGGCTGTGGCTGTACCTAGATTTCACATTTCTTTTTTGTTTTTTAAGTTTATTTCTTTATTTTGACAGAGACGGGGGGGGAAGGGAGAGGGAGAGGGACAGAGATACAGAGACAAAGAGAGACAGAGAGGAAGAGCACGAGTGAGGGAGTGGTAGAGGGGGAGAGACAGAATCCCAAGCAGGCTCCGCACCATTGACTCAGAGCCAGGGCAGGGCTCAAACCCATGAACCATGAGATCATGACCTGAGCTGAGATCAAGAGTAGGACACTTAACCTACTGAGCCACCCAAGTGCCCCAGTTTTGCATTTCTCATATCATCTCAGGTTATGATGATGCTGTTGATCTGGGGACCCTACTCTGAGAATCACTACCCACTGTCCCATGAGAATTTTGGTTTTAAGATGTAAGAGTGATGTTCAGTAATTAGGGTACTTTCTCAAATCCTTCATAAAAGAAGTTAGTATAATAAATAGATATGTAAACACACACTTGAAAATAAAACAAAGTTTATAGAAATGTTTTTGTGCTACAAAGTTAAGAGAAAGAATGGGATATGCAAAAGGAACTATTAATGATGCCATGTATCAGAGAAATATAAAATATGTAGGGATGTAAAAGATATCTCCTCCACGTCCTCAAGACAGATTTTGAGCATTTCACTTTTGATCATTCCTTTTCTATTTTCCCTTTTTGAGCACTGCAAACCTACAAATTCTCCTCTGTCATTTCTTACTGTCTATTCTTAACTAGGCATTCACATTCAAAAATTCGCATTTTGCCCCTTTATCTTGACTGGACGTTATCCATGCTGGGGATATCTTTTGGCAAAGGTAACACTTGGTGGTATTTTAGCTTATCAAGAAGACCAAGGAATTCAAGGATATGGAGTTCTGTGGGTTTTGAAAACCCGAGGGACAGAGGATCAAAATACTGTGGTGAGTGATAGGAAATTATTCCTCTTACCATAGCAATGTGGGTTAAGTCTTGGGCATGAGTGGAACGAGAAAATAGAAGAAAACATTGAATGAAACTGTGAAAAGTTTCAAGTTCATGAAACTTTGAAAAGGCCATACATATTGCATATTAAAAATAAACTCAGCGTGATGTTAATGTAGAAGAAAAACAGATTCTGTAAGAACATTGAGAAGTATCCTGAATACTGGAGGATGGTAATGCAAATGGGTAGAGGTGCATATAACCAGATTACAGGAATGTTCAAGGCTTTAAAAGGGGGCTCCTAAGCCATCTAGCCAGATAGTGTGTCTGTCTTGCAGAGACAACGGGAAGAGTGAAGAGACTGGACTGCCATTTTAACAAAACATTTGAAAAAAGGTCAATTCTTAAATTTGAAAGAGTTTATAGGAATTTGGTATAGGAAAATCTGGGTTTTGGTTCTGAGTAGGTCTGTTTAAGGAAATTTTGAGGGTCAGTTTATCTTGCCACCTGCGAGAGCTCCTACTTCTGCTAGGAAGTTCAGCACTTGAATGAGCAGAATGAAGTGATAAAAATACAGAGATCACACAAGGGCAATACTACTTGTGAAAATGACCAATACTGCTACAGAGATCCAAGAGAAATTTCAAAAATTGTGAGAGATTATATCACTGGCCATGTCACTCCTAATCCAATATCATTAGTTTCCCATTGCAAATAAAAAATAAAGATTAAAGAAGTAAATCTTCATAACTCCACCCTGATCTTCTTCAGCTCCTACCTCATTCACCATTCTGTATCAAGCCATCTGGGACTCATTTCAGTTTCTAAGAATTTATCTTGACCTTTCCTTCCTCATGGTCTTTGTTGTCTGCACCTTTAATACTATCCACTTCACCTCTCTCTTGAACCCTCTTTAGCTAGGGCCACTGGTTACAAGCTCCATGAACACCTCCTTTATAACACTTCCCATACCTGTGATTATTTACTCAGTGTCTTTTCCCCTTCTAGCCTGCTGTCTCCAAGAAGCAGTTGAGTCTGTATTATTCACTGCTCTTTATGGCATGTCTATTACATACATAGCATATGATAAAAAATATATTAGTTGAATGAATGATCAAGTTTGAGAATCAAATTTTAGAATTAAGGTGATTAATTAAAATATAGAAAATAGATAGTTGAATCTCAGACATGTCTGACATGAAAAATAGGCTTACCCCAGTTTCTGAAAGCCTGTTCAGTGCTCAGAATTTATGACTTTTCTGTGATGGAGGATAAAATGATAATTTGATGGAATATGAGGGGAATCAAACTGCATTACCTTTACAAGCTGTGTAAATATATATAGTAGAGAAAAAAACAAAATATAGTGTTAGAAATTAGTGATAGAAAACATATCTATTACTTTTATTGAACAGATATTTGGAAAATACCAAGGAGGTTTTGATGATTTTACAGTATAATTGTGCCTCTATTAAAATACATTGGAAACTAAAGATTTGTCTAATGAAATTAATTACAAATTTTGGATCTTTGTACCATGCTCAGTATTGAGATTATAACAAAATAAGAAGGGGTAAATTTTACCTCCAAGCTTATTCCCTGGAAGGGTTCTAACCTGGAAACTAGGCCCTATCACCGTGCCTTTCATGAAACTGTTATTCAGTGGACGCTTACAGCATTAGACTGATTTAATTTATAGAGAAAAAGAACTAGAGGTTGCATAAGCCCATATTAGAGCCAAATTCTTAAAACCTACTTTTTTCCCCCAAATTTCTGTCTTAAAACAGATGAATGCTTCAGTTTTGGTGAAACATTTTGAGTGAACGATTTGCAACCCACATAACAGAGCAACCACTCAGTTCTCCTCTTCTCCCCAAAAGTATTTTATTACAATTGTTCTCTCTGAATTTTGCATTTTGGGTAGAAAGATGTGACTTTAAATAGCTTATCAATGTTTTATGGTGAAATAGACCCATTTAAATTTGAAATTATTATTATGGTAATAACAAGGATTAAGGATTACTAGAATCATTATTACCCTTTTTTTTTAAGTTTATTTGTTTTGAGAGACAGAAAGAGGGAGAGAGTAAGCACAAGTTGTGGAGGGGCAGAGACAGAATGAGAGGGAGAGAATCCTAAGCAGGCCTCATGCTCAGTCATGCTCAGCACGGAGCCCAATGTGGGGCTTGAATTCACTGTGAGATCGTGACTTGAGCTGAGATCAAGAGTCAGATGCTTAACTGAGTGAGCCATCCAGGTGCCTCACATTATTATTCTTCTTATCAGAGTAATAGGAAGTTGAAATATAATTTCTGAAGAACTTAACCATATAAATAAAGGTGAATATATCTATGAAAATAAAAATATATGGAACTGTAGTAGTTTGAACCCCCCTCATCTGCAGTTGCTGATATCAATTGGTAGCAAGGCTGTTGCCTCACAATTTGAGTGGCTCTACTAATTGGATCTTATTGAATGCATATATATTACTCTTCTGTGTAAATACTAATAAGATTAATTTAATACTGACCCTAAAATAAAGACCTCTGGATGGATAAATACCAGGGAGGGGCTGGGACAGGGAAGACTTGAAAAGTCCTCAAAATAAGACCAGGATGCTTTGTAGAGGGCCTGTGCACTTAGGTGACTAAGGAAGAATAAAGATTGAATTGTGTAAAAATAAAAGGCTGGATATCAGATAAATCATTTTAATTGTTTAGTTAATATTGCATCTTTGAATTCATTTACATTCCTAAGGGGAATGGTCAAATTTTTGAAAATTACTATTGTAGTCAATTTTATTAGTATTTTAATAGTAATAGTAATTGTAATTTTTTTAGTATTACTATTAAAGAAGTCCCAACACTCAGAGGCACCCATTGCTAATAGTTGTTATGTTTTCTGTCAGTCTGCCTCTTTCTTTTAAAAGCATTCTTGTGTTATTCATGTTTTATTACTCCAGGCCTTTCAATAGGAATATTCTTCCTTAATACAATATAATAAGCATTTTCCTATATAATAGGAAATCTTACACATGATTATGATACATGGTAGTCTGTGAACAAATAATAATTTGTTTAATATTTTAAAAAATTGGTCATTTTTTTAACACTTCAGTGTAAATGTGATAATGAGTATCTTCATTCTTGAGGCTTTATGTGTGCCTGGATTATTATTGCTTATAACTGAAATTACTGTATGAAGAGTTATGAATACTCTTGTAAGTGTAAGAGTTGTAGCAAATAATTTTCCCTCCACCAGGAGCCAGCTCCCCATAACCCTCAGAGCATTGAATAGAGTATTTTGTAATATGTTATTTACTAGTGAAAAATATAAAAATATTATTTTTCATTTATTTAATTAAAAGTGATGTAGCACATTTTCCACATATTTAAAAGTCATTTATTGTTTCTCAGTGAAATTTCTATTATTATTTGTTTATAAATCTCCATTTTAAATATAAGGTGCTGTGTCTTAATAATAAGTCTTTAGATCCTTAGGGTTGGCGTCAGCATTTGAAATCAGGTATTCAGTGTTGTAAAATACAAGTTCTTGCTACTTTCTGCGTATGCAATATGGATGTTACTGCTGGCACTAGATGGAAGGCAGGAGTGGGAGGATTGCAGAGATCCATGGTAGGAAACTGAGGTCCCTGAAATAAGAGGATTCAAACACAGATTGTCCTCCTTTGATGATCTAGTAGTAATTTCAGTGGTCAGTAATCAGCTCAGCTTACTATAAAGAAAGACTCTTTCAAAGAAACATCAAATTGGAAATCTCCAAAATGTTTAACGAATGCTTCCTATGAGCCAGGCACTACTTTAGGAGTTAGTGGTAAAAATACTACACAAAGTAGACAGGAAATCATGGGAGTCCATATTTTAGTGGGTGAGAGTCGACAATAAACACATTCATCAATTACTTCTATAATCTGCAGGTGGATGGAGAAAAATGAAAGAGAAAAGGGACAGTGTAGCTGGAGAGAATGGAATAAAGTTCTAATAGAGTGCTCAGTATGGCCTCACTAAGAAAGTGATATGTGAGCAGGGATCTGAACGAAAACAAAAAACAAAAACAAAAACAAAAAACGAGCAGGCCATGCAGTTATTTTGGAGTAAACAGTTCCCATGAGGAGAGATAGTAAATGGAAAGATATAAAACAAGAGCATTGCTGTCAATTGAGAGGAAGAGCAGCCGGCCACTTTGACTTGTACAAACTGAGCAGATGAAGTCTGAGTGGTAAGGAGAGGACCAGAGCTTGTATCATCGCACAGGCCATTGTGAGAACTTTGGCTCTCAGAGTGAGATGGGGAATCATCAGAGGGTTTTGTGTAGAAGTGTCACATTTTCTGTCAAATATTTTAAGTGGATCACCTTGGCCCCTAGGCTGAGAACAGTTGGAGAACAACAGTGGAAGCTGGGAGACCACTTAGGAGGGACACAGTTAGAAGGCTATTCCCATAACCCAGGATAAAAATGACAGTGTGCCTGAGCCGAATGAAGGCAGTAACTGTGGTAGTAGGGAGAAGGCCGTGGAGGTGGTGACAAGTTATTAGAATCTGGCTATGTTTTGAGGGAAGAGCCAACAGGATTTCATGAATGTTTAGACATGGAGTATGAAGGTTGGAGAGTATTCAACAAGGCTGATTCTGAGTTTTTGGCCTGAGCAGCTATAAGAATGGAGTTGCTGTTTACTAAGATGAGACAGACCATGGGAGAAGCAGGGTTTTTTTTTTTATGTTTATTTATTTTGAGAGAAAGAGACAGAGACAGAGAGAGAGAGAGAGAAGAGGAGGGGCAGAGAGAGAGGAAGAATCCCAAGCAGTCTCCACACTCAGAGAGAACCCGACATGGGCTCGATCTCATGACCATGAGATCACAACTTAAGCTGATGTCAAGAGTCAAATGCTTAACCAACTGAGCCACCCAGGTGCCACAAGTTTTGCAGTATTGATTTGATTAATTTGATCTGGCTTATAATAAACCTGAGATTTGTAGTTCACATTCAAATAAAGGCATCATATATGCTAGTCTGGAGTTCAAGAGAGATCCAAGTTGAGACAAAAATATGGAAGTTATCAGTGCATACTTAAAAGTAATAAAATTGTATGATCTTACCAGAAAGTGGTTGTAGATAGAGATCTGAAAACTATAACCTGAAGAGGTCTGGTTACTCCAACATTAACCTTTTGAGACATGAAGAGGATATAGCAGACTGAATGGACTAATGGGCATGAGCAAATGTTTCAAATTCTGCTGTCAGGCAAGTAATGAGGACAGATCACTAACTGATGTCTTAACAACATGGTGGTCATTGATGATCCTGCTGAGAGTTCTTCACTTCTGTACAGTTTAAAAGGGCAGAAATCTGCATGACATAAATGGATTAGGTTTAAGGGTGAATAGGAAGAGAGTGATCGGAAGCAATAAATAAAGGCACCTCTTCCTAGGAACTTTATTGGAAAGCGGAGCAGACAAATGAATTGGTTATTGGCAGGGTATGTTTTATAGGTCAGGTGGTAGTTTTATTTGGATTTGTTTTTAAAATGAGAGAAAGTTTAACATGCTTTAATATGCTGATGATAATTAAACTGAAGAGAGGAAAATTTCACGACATAAGGAGCCAAGAGGATAAAAGCTTGCCTTTATGTAGGTGAGAGAGGGATGGGTTCTGGTGCACAATTGGAGGACTTTTCTTCAGACAGAAGGGAGATGAAGGAAACCAGAGTCTTAGGTATGGATACAGATAGATGGTACATATGCAGATCAGAGCACTTGGAAAATCTTTTCTGCTTGCTTATATCTGGTAGTTATAAACGCAGCTGTGAGTGGGGATGGGTGGTGTTGAAGGTCAAGAAAGAAAGGAGAGATGGAATCGTTGGCCAGGAAAGTGAATTTTCCTTTCTTAACTCTGACTTAGTTTTTAAAAATCTATAGTACTGGCATACAATTTACATAATGTTTACATATTAAATACTAGGTTGATGATTAATAGACATTAAGCCATCTCATGTAGTTCACTGTAGTTTAAGCTATCAGTAGTCCTTTAATTTCATGATCTCACCTGGTTGGTTATAACTAACTTTCTTTGCTTTTGTTCAACTTTCTGTATTGCAAAAAAAGATTGTAGCTTGTTAAGGAAGCTGTTCATTTGGAATTTTCAAGTAGAAAACAGTATTCATCCATACAGCCAAAACCAATAGTAGATTAATGCCACTTATGGGCTTACTTTTTATTATTGTGCTTCACTTTATTGTGTTTTGCAAATATTGTGTGTTTTACAAACTGAAGGTCTGTGGCAACCCTGCATTAAGCAAATCTATCCGTGTCATTTTTCCAGCAGCATCTGCTCACTTTGTGTCTCTCTATCACATTTTGGTGATTCTCTCAATATTTCAAATTTTTTCATAAATATTATATTTGTTGTGATCTGTGATTCGTGATCTTTGATGTTACTATCGTAATTGTTTTGGGGCACCATGAACGGCAGCCATATGAGACGGCGAACTCACTTGATCAGCGTTCTGTGTGTTCTGACTGCTCCACTGTCTGTCTGTTCCTCATTTCTCCCTCTCTTATGGCCTCCCTGTTCCCTGACACAAAACAATACTGCAATTAGGTCGATAACCTACAAAGGCCTCTAAATGTTCAAGTGAAAGGAAGAGTGCACATCTCTCATTTCAAATCAAAAGCTGGAAATGATTAAGCTCAGGTGTGTCGAAAGCCGAGCTAGCCTGAAAGCTAAGTATCCTGCATCAAACCTTAAGCCAAGTTGGCGAATGCAAAAGAGGAGTTCTTGAGGGAAATGAGAAATGCTACTACTCCACTGAGCACAAGAATAATAAGGAAATGAAATAGATTTGTTGCTGATATGGAAAAAGTTTTAGTGGTCTGGATAGAAGATGAAACCAGCTACGACATTCCCTTAAGCCAAAGCCTAATATAGAGCAGGGCCCTAACTCTCTTTAATTCTGTGAAGTCTGAGAAAGGTGAGGCAGATTCGGAAGAAAACTGTGAAGCAAGCATAAGTTGGATCATGAAGTTTAAGGAAAGAAGCTGTCTCCATGACATCACAGTGCAAGATGATGCAGCAAGTGCTAATGTAGATGCTGCAGCAAGTTATCCAGAAGATCGCTAAACAACAGATTTTCAATGTAGACAAAATAGCCTTCTATTGTAAGAAGATGCCATCTACGACTTACATAGCTAGAAAGGAGAAGACAGTGTCTGGCTTCAAAGCTTCAAATGACAAGCTGACTCTCTTGCTAGGGGCTAATGCAGCTGGTGAAGTTAAGTTGAAGCCCGTGTTCATTTGCCATTCTAAAAACTGTAGGGCCCTTAGGAGTTAGGCTAAATCTACTCTTCTCAGGCTGTATAAATGGAATAACAATACCTGAGTGACAGCACCTATCTCTACAAACATAGTATACTAAATATTTTAAGCCAGATGTTGAGAACTACTGCTCAGAAAAAAAAAAGGATTCCTTTCAAAGTATGACTGCACATAACAATGCACCTGGTCCCCCAAGGGCTCTGATGGAGATGTACAATGGAATTAATGTTTTCATGCCTGTTAACACAACAACCATTCTGCAGCCGTGGATCAAGGGGTGATTTTCCTTCAAGTCTAATTATTTAAGGTATATATTTTGTAAGGCTTTAGCTGCCACAGATAGTGCTTCCTCTGACGGATCTGGGCAAAATCAATTGAAAATCTTCTGGAAAGGATTCAGCATTCTAGATGCCATTAAGAACATGAGTGTTTCATGGGAAGAGCTTCAAATATCAACGTGAGCAGGAGTTTAGAAGTTGATTCCAGCCTTCATGGATGACTTGAGGTGTTCCAGACGTCAGTGGAGGAAGTAAACACAGATGTGGAAATAGCAAGAGAGCCAGAATTAGAAGCAGAGCCTGAAGACATGACTGAATGACTGCAATCTCATGATCAATCTTGAACAGATGAGGAGTTGCTTCTCATGGATGAGCAAAGAAAGTGTTTTCTTGAGATGGAACCTACTCCTGGAGAAGATGCTGTGAAGATTGTTGAAATGACAACAGAGGATTTAGAATATTGCATAAACTTAGTTGATAAAGCTGTGACAGAGTTTAGAGAATTGACTACAATTTGGAAAGAAGTTCTGTGGGTAAAATGCTATCAAATGACATTGCATGCTACAGAGAAATGCTTGTAAAATGAAGAGTTAATTGACAAGGCTAACTTCAGTGTTGTCTTATTTTAAGAAATTGCTACAGCCCCCACCTTCATCAGTCAGTGGCCATCAACTTCCAGGCAACACCTCCCACCACCAAAAAGATTATGAATCGCTGAAATTCATGATGGTTAACATTTTCTTAGCAATAAAAATTTTTGAAATTAAGAACATTGTTTTTTCAATGCTATTGCATACTCAACAGACTACGGTATAGTATAAACCTAACTTTTATATGTACTGAGAAACCAAAAAATTTATTTGACTTACTTTATTGCAATATTTGCTTTATTTCAGCATTCTGGAACCTAACCCACAATGTCTGTGAGGTATGCCTGTATTCAAATGTAGTAGATCTACACAAAGCATTCAGGTACCTATATTTTATCAGTTACTGTGCATTGATTAGGCCAATATAATGTTTTCTGCATGACTTGTTTTCTGTTAATCAATAAAGAATTCCTTTCAAAACAAATTTTAGTGAGTGAAAGTCTTTGCTACTTATAGTAATACATAGTGGTATGTGTTTGAGCCAGCTTTTCTTTTTTTAAAAAAAAATTGTTTTGCATTTATTTATTTTTGAGAGACAGAGAGAGATAGAGCATAAGTGGGAGAGGGGCAGAGAGAGAAGGAGACACAGAATCCGAAGCAGGCTCTAGGCTCTGAGGTGTCAGCACAGAGCCCGACTCGGGGCTCGAACCCACAAATCGCAAGATCATGACCTGAGCCAAAGTCGGATGCTCAACCGACTGAGCCACCCAGGCACGCTGAGCCAGCTTTTCAAAGGGCTCTGGGTATACTAATTCATTAAGTGATTACTAGAAAATGAATAACAAAAAAACAAAACAAAATAGATAAGTAAAACACCTTTAAGAAAAGCTTAACTTGTATTATTAACTTCAGGTGGGGATAGCAGAAGGGTGGGTTTAGAATTGGATACAGTGTTTTAAAAACATTCAAGTTGGCCCGTGAAAGTGTATCCTAAATTTCTTGGGAACCATGGCATTACATGAGCCACAGTATCAGTGGTAATTTTTACGTGTACTTTTTTTTTTTTAAACGTGTAAGCAATAGTTGCAAAGTTATATTTTCACATATTATGTTGTAAGACATAATATTTACTTGTATCCATATGTTTTGGAAAACTGGCTTCATTGTATTCAGAAAGACATCAGTAATTTTTATAGAATTTAAATTGGAATACAATCTTTCTTTCATTTCTATTCCCATAAAAAGATTGAGTTTGTGGGAACTGAAACATAACCCGAGAGGCTGTTAGAAGCCAAGTAAATCCTTCATACAACCCCACCTGTGCTGTCGTGCAAATGATGATGCATCTTAGCTGAGGGAATTAGCAAATTGATCTGGATTATTACTATCTATCTATCTATCTATCTATCTATCTATCTAGATATATATGTATTTTGGTTTTCTCAGAAATACTGTTTTTAGCTACATCTGACAGATTATGAAACTGAGGCAGAAAAGACAAAATAACCTCCCCAACCTCCCCAAGTTGGTATAGTTGAAAGAGAACAGAGAAAAAGGGTAGTTCTTGTTTAATGGGTATAGATTTTCAGCAGGTGGTGTCGCTCTTATTTGAACACAAGCAGCCTAGCTTTCTTTACCCCTAGGTCGTACTGGCTTTTCCATCCAAATACATGGAAAGGTAATCCAATATCACACTGGCTTATTGAGGGAGCATGTTGAATTCATGTTCTTAATTCCTTAGATCCTAAAAATGTTTATTTCTGATGAAATGTTCTTTTACATATTCTTTTCTATCTTCCATTTTTACACTCTTTTCCATATAATATTTTAGCTAAGTTGAAAATTCTCCAGTCATCATTTAGAAGTGATTATGTTCCATTAGTAAGAAGGGGAACATGAGAACATTCATAAAAATTTTGAACCCAGATTTCTTCATCAAAAGTCCAATTTAAAAAGCTGATTATGCATGTATCTTACATGAAGAATTTAGCCTAAAAATGAAGAAAGCAACAAGCAATACTTCCTCTGAAATAAGAGTTGTAAGAGTCAGTGATGTCTTTTCACAGGCTACCGTTGCCTTGCAACTGACTTGTGGAGAAATCCTGGGAAATAAATTGCTTGTGTGTTATTTTTTCAGTCTTATCATAAATCATTGCTAATGAGGAGCTTCTTCATGATGTAAAATAGTTTAAATTCAGCATACATTGTAGATTTTCCAAATTCTAATTAAACATACTCTTTATGTACTATATAGCAACATCAATGTCTGAATGAAGATTCAAGGCTTTCCAATAACAGGTGATACACATTTGAAAATAAATCTGACTTTTTCCTACTTTCCCTGGATTTTCTCTCTGGCAAAGGAGAAAGAGAAAATAAAAACACCATCTCTACCGTTCATTCTCAGAAATATGGTTTTCTTTGAAAAATAAGTTGGTATAGTTGAAAGAGAACAGAGAAAAAGGGTAGTTCTTGTTTAATGGGTATAGATTTTCAGAATTCAAAGATGAAATTGTTCTAGAGATGTTTCACACCAGTATGAATATATTTGATACTACTAACTGGACACTTGAAAATAGTTAAGACGGTAAATGTTATGTGTATCTTCACTACAATAAAAGGTATTTTGAACAGTCAGTATGTATCCATCCATCCTTCTACAGGATTTTTGTGCATCACATACATATATATCATATATGTACATATATATCTCGTATATACATGTATATAATATATATATATACATATATCTGTCCATGTGTGTTTAGAAATGGATTTAGAACATACCTATTAATAATATAAACCTGTTTTTTCCCCAGTGAGGTCTTATTATTTATTTTGTGTCCCTAGCTGGCCTTTTGCATTTCGCAATATAACACAGCTCTTCTATTCTTTTTTTTATAGTTTGTAGTACAGGTGATGTTGCTGATAATGTCACAGTTATTGACAGCACAGCATTGGTCAGTCACTGCCGTTCTTCTACTGATGGACCTTTTTATTATAAAAAGTGCTACAGTGAACAACTGTACAAACTTTCTCACAGATATATTCCTGTAATTGGAATTCACAATCACAGATATGTATACTTATATTTTTCTGTGTCTTTTTATTTTTTTTTATTTTTAAAAAAAATTTTTTTTTCAACGTTTATTTATTTTTGGGACAGAGAGAGACGGAGCATGAACGGGGGAGGGGCAGAGAGAGAGGGAGACACAGAATCGGAAGCAGGCTCCAGACTCTGAGCCATCAGCCCAGAGCCTGACGCGGGGCTCGAACTCACAGACCGCGAGATCGTGACCTGGCTGAAGTCGGACGCTTAACCGACTGTGCCACCCAGGCGCCCCATCTGTGTCTTTTTTTTTTTTTTTAAATTAGTCCTACAAATTAACCTTCATAAAACTTGAGAATGTCCTTTCTGGTATTGCCTTGCCAGCACTGGATAATATCAATTTAATTTATCTAAAAAATTAACAATATGTGCTAATGTAATTTTAATGCGTTGTATTATTGTTTTAATTTACCTTTATTTGATTACTAGTGAGATAATTTTTTCCTATGTTTATTAGTGATTTGTATTTTTTCTGAATACCTCTTGTTCATATCCCTAGATAACTGCTCCCTTTTTATTGTGATTATTTATGTATTTTTATTTTTTAACTTTATTAATTTATATTGAGAGGAAGCAGGCAGAGAGAGAGAGAAGATCCCAATCAGGCTCCGTGCTGTCAGTGCCGAGCGCAATGCGGGGTTGGATCCCACAGACCGTGAGATCATGACCTGAATCAAAATCAAGAGTCAGATGTTCAACCTACTGAGGCAACCAGGCACCCCTGCCTCTTCTTATTGATTTATAAGAACCAATTTGACAATAAACTTTATATATTGGAAAAAAAAAAAAAAAACCTTTCTGTAACTTTGTTAAGGAAGTATCTGACTATAGGAATGGTTATATTTAAAAAAAAAATTAATGATTACTTATTTTTGACAGAGAGAGAGAGAGAGAGAGAGAGAGAGCGAGCGCACATGAGCAGGGGAGGGGCAGAGAGAGAGGGAGACACAGAATCCGAAGCAGGCTCCAGGCTCGGAGCTGTCAGCACAGAGCCTGAAGTGGGGCTCAAACTCACAGACCAGGAGATTATGACCTCAGCTGAAAGTTGGACACTCAACTGACTGAGCCACCCAGGTGCCCCTAGAAATGGTTATATTTTTTATATAATCAGATAGATGAATAGATCTCAGTCCACAGTGCTTTGTGACATGAATGCTTTCTCGGCGGCCCTCTAGCACTCTTTCTGGTTGTAGAAGTATTCTTTTTCACTCTTCCTTTCTAGTAGAGCATTTTATTATTTATCCTTGGCTTTCTCTCTTTTATTTGTTCATCTTTTCTTTTAAAGGTTTTTCCAGACTCTCCAAAAGCATTCATTTGATTTGTTTTGCAATTTTTTTGACTCTCTAACCCTTTTAAGCTAACATTTACATTTTATTTAGTACTCGTTGAAGACAATTTGATTTTCATATACTTTAATATTTCACTCTATGTTCTTGGTCCCAGAGTCCATTTTTTCCCCCTACTGTATTGTTGAATTGGCTGTTTTTGGGTGGTTGTATCTTTTGGACAGAATATATCTGTCAAAAAAACAACAGGCTTAAAGTCATCTTATTGCTTCCGTGACTCACTACCTTGTTAAGGCTGCATATACTAGTGATGGTTTACATGATATAAATTAAATAAATGGTTTATGCACTGTGAATTAAATTATATACTCACATATAATATGTAAATTTATTTATATATATGTGTATATATATTTATATATATATGTATATATATTTGAAAAAATGCTTTGGGTATGAAAATAGTCTATCTGAATTAAGGCTCTGGTTGTGTGGACAGAAAAATAGGCTCATGTAAATATGACGCTCAGCATTGCTTCTCAGAGAGCAGTGAATCATCCGTACATGTATGGGGAGCAGCAAAAACAGTGAAATCACTCAAAGGCAAACATTTATATAACATTCATATTCATGGCAGAATTTGTGGTAATGGACCCATTGATTAAGAACTCCTTGTCGTGGGAGATAACATTTTTAAAAAGAAGGGTTATTAAAACTGCCAGATTCCATTGCGTAATAAACAAGATTATTGTCCACAAACCCAGGGAAGCTGAAACAGAGCACTTTAAACCTAGACCTTTTTTTGGTATCACTTTCTGAATCTCTACCCTGATGGGCTGTTGAAGTAACACTGGAGTAGCACACTTCTTAAGAATTCTAAACAAGGCTCAGGCTTAAGAGATTTTGGTCTTGGGGTCTAAAAACATAACTAAAGGACCTGGTACAGAAACCCTAAAGACTTCATTTTTCTGAACCATGTCAGCAGAATCGAGCTTTCTTGAGAGAAACCATTTTCTTTTTTTTTTTTTTTTAATGTTTATTTATTTTTGAGAGAGACAGAGACAGAGCATGAGCAGGGGAGGGGCAGAGAGAGGGAGACAGAATCTGAAACGCTCCAGGCTCTGAGCTGTCAGCCCAGAGCCTAATGTGGGGCTCAAACTCACATACTGTGAGATATGACGTGAGCCTAAGTCAGATGCTCAACTGACTGAGCCACCCAAGGGCCTGGAGAAATCATTTTCAACAGGCACAGACCATAAGAGCTTGAAACTGATTGATAACTAACAGAATGATTGCTAGAAAACACCTTTCTGTCAGCACTGAGTACTTGCTGGATAAAAATTATATATATATATATATATATATATATATATATATATATATATGTTTTAAACAGAACATTTAAATCTAATCACTAATGAAATGTAAGTACTAAATAAAATAAAAGAATCATCATTATTTATTCCCCATGCTTGAGAATTCAGTCCTCCCCTTTATTTCTCTTCCAAATACTAATTTTAGTTTTTTTTTTTTTAAGTGACTGTCATTGGATTAAACTTAAGCCTTTAGAAAATAGAAGCTTCTGCTACATGCTTTTCTTTAAACACAGCCTCTAGTGAATTCAATCTTTTGACATTATTTGGCTTTCCAATCCAGTGAGAAGTAACTTTATTTTAAATAAAGGAGGAAGTCTACTTACCCTTATGGAAAAAAAATCGTTGTAGTGGTCTGCAGTCAGATGGCATGCCTTTTAATCAATTTTTCTTTTTATCCATTAGAACCTATAGAATCCTTTCTCACTCAGCAGAGGGAATCTTCTAGAATTGACTCAGAATCTGAATATACCATTTCCATATACTTCAGCATATCTCAGAAATGTACATAGAATCATTTCAATAAATTGCATTTGCAAATTGGTATTCATCATGGAGTAGAGAAGAAGGTTGATATGAAAGTGTGAAATGGGAGAACTTTATGGGAGGTTATGAAACCTAGAAATAGAATTATCTAGTTGAGTTTCTTGGCAACCGAATGCCTGCAGCCTTTGTATTACCATTTGTCAGAATTTGTCACTAGCAACATTACTGTTTCATGGGTAATATTGCATGTAAATGAGTCCCATATTGTAATGTTGAATAGAAGTGGTCAAATAACTGCATCACGATTAAGTGCTATGTCAGCATTAATCTGTCCAGTGACACTGGTTGTTAGGAAAAAAGTGTTGTTACATTTCACAAGTCACCATGGTTTAATCACTGTGGTTACCTATTCTAACATTTTCATAGCAGCAATTGTGAAATAATTGCAAGATACCCAAAAAAAGGACTCTGGTACTTGGAGTCAAAAACCGTGACCACTGACAAATAAATTGGAATGGTATATTGGGCAGCATGTCTACACATCTGTAAGGATACCGGGAGACATATAGAACCCTGTATATGACACAAGCTTCTGAAGCACAATCTGAATCAATAAAAACTTAGATTGTTTATAATAACAGAGGAGATAACTATTGTAGTGTACTTGAATTCTTGGATAATTGGTGACCCATGTACAACATCTGTATGCAAATCAGGATATTCAATTAATGAGCACCTACCTAGTGTCCATACTGGATAATTGAAAACAAATTCCATTAAAATTTCAGCATTAGAAATTAGAAAACTGTATTAGAAAACTGGGGTTATTAAAAGTCAGCAATCAACATTGCTGCCTGAAACATCAGTATCCACATATTTTATGGTTAAGAAAAAGTTTTGCTTTAAAAGGTAGCAATCTTTAGAATATTTTATACTTAAGTTAGTGTTAAAGCAAGGGTCTTTCATTAAACATTGCAATTTCTTGTAATCGCTGAATTGTTATAAAAGCTTTTGTAGGTTTCTGAACTACACAACACTGGGCACATGGTTTCAATCTATCCCTATCTATGTGTAGGGGGTAGGATGGATTTGCGGAAGACGGTAAGTCAAAATGAGTCATATGCATTATTGGCTTCACGAGAACAGTGTTTTTGTATTCCTATTCTTTTTTTAGTGTTTTTTTTTTTTTACATTCATTTATTTTTGAGAGAGAGAGAGAGAGTGTGAGCAGGGGAGGGGCAGAGGGAGAGGGAGACACAGAATCAGAAGCAGGCTTCAGGCTCTGAGCTGTCAGCTCAGAGCCCAACGCGGGGATTGAACCCACAAAGAATGGGATCATGGGATCATGACCTGAGCTGAAGTCAGACGCTTAACTGACTGAGCCACCCAGGTGCCCCATTTTTTTAAATGGTTTTTTTTTTTACATTTATTTATTTTTGAGAGAGAGAGACAGAGCGTGAGCCGGGGAGGGGAAGAGAGAAAGGGAGACACAGAATCGGATTGTATTCCTATTCTTTACAGCCCATGAATAAATGAATCCATAAATTAGAATACATTAGCCCTTATTTTTCCACATTATCAAATGTAGTTTTTCTATGTATTTGCACTGAAGCAAAATATTAACAAGAAATTGGTCAATTAGTTTTTAATTTTATCTTGCTTACAACTTGGTTCAAAACATTTTTTTCTTTCTGGCATTTATCAACAGTTTCTTTATTCTTCAAGCCTTCCATTCATCTCTGCCTTTTTAAAAAAATTTTTAATGTTTATTTATTTTTGAGAGAGAGAGAGAGAGAGAGGGAGAGAAAGAAAGAGAGCATGAGCGGGGAAGGAGCAGAGAGGGAGACAGAATCCAAAGCTGGCTCCAGGCTCTAAGCTGTCAGCACAGAGCCCGACGTGGGCCTCAAACTCACAAACTGTGAAATCATGACTTGAGCTGAAGTCAGATGCTTGACAGGCTGAGCCACCCAGGAGCCCCATCTCTGCCTTATTTTTAACAACCTCTTTTGCTGTGCGTTTTAAAACCTACCATTGACCAGCAGATGGAGTGGGGGTAGAGGCTGGGCTGAGGAGAGAGGTATGGGTTGGTGGAAGATGTGTGTAATATAGGTCAGAAAAGCAATACGCTTTTAAAGCATTTAACTGAAATGTTGCAGCTATCAGACATCAGCCTTTAATACCCAAATTTAGCTACTTGTCTAAATTGCATATGCCTAACTTCAAGAAGTATGTACATTCCTGTTTCCATGTATTTTTGAGAGTCCCAAGGAGCTCTTAATTTTCTGACTCATCTGCCCTAAGTTGCTCAGACTGTTGTCCCACTTTGCTGAGGGTTGTTTCTTGTCCCTCAAGTGCAGCTTCCCTCCCCTAGTATGGCTCTTCTCCACTTGACAAGTTGCCCTTCTAAGCCTGTCACTCAGAGCATAGCTAAATCCAAGATTGACTATCTCCCAGTACTTACTGAAAATGCCAGACACAGGTAAGAATGACTACAACTCAGTTTTAGATGTAACTGCTTTCAGGCTCCATAAGACAAAATGTGGTCCCTTGTTGAGCAAGGGTCCCTTGCTTTGCCTTCAACCATGTTTCATAGGCCAGTTTAACTCTCCTCAATAAGGCTGTCCTTGGGGCGCCTGGGTGGCGCAGTCGGTTAAGCATCCGACTTCAGCCAGGTCACAATCTCGCGGTCCGTGAGTTCGAGCCCCGCGTCAGGCTCTGGGCTGATGGCTCAGAGCCTGGAGACTGTTTCCGATTCTGTGTCTCCCTCTCTCTCTGCCCCTCCCCCGTTCATGCTCTGTCTCTCTCTGTCCCCAAAAAAATAAATAAACGTTGAAAAAAAAAATTAAAAAAAAAAAAATAAGGCTGTCCTTAACCAGGTCACTCCCAAACAGTTTATGAGCACCTATCCCCACCCTATCCCACTGCCCTTAATATGCCAAAGCTTAGCAGAGGAAAGCAAGTTTGCACCTCATTTCCCTTTTGCCCAGTCACAGCCCAGCCCTCATATTCAAATAAAATGAAATAAAATAAAACGGCAGACTTGTAAGTTCATGGAGACAGGAAGAAACCTATCTAAAAATATATCATTATGCAAAATGGTTGTCTCCTAGGTATTATAACACATTTACATAACCAAAAAGCTTATTAAATTTTCTCCCATATCAAGGAAGCATTTTGCACTCAAATAATTCAAAATGCAACCTGTAGAGAAATAAGAAAAGCTGATGGTTTAAAAAGGAAAACAGAAATATATCCTATCTTTATTCCCTCATCTGTAGCCATTGTCAAAATTGGGAGTCCATTCACTGCTAGAAAATCCCATTTTATATGTAGAGAGAACATAAATGGAAGAAGACATACCTCAATTACTTTAAGTATTAAGTACATATGATTATTTATAGAGGACAAACTCTGTGTGTGACACTATTGTAAATCCTCTGTCTACAATAACATAAAGTGCCCTGAGGATGTAATGTAGTAATATGAATGACTGGGTACTAATTATATATTTCCTGTAATTCTGTGTTAATTCAATTCAATTATCATTAGCTGACTATCCCACATTAGCCTGTACCAGATACTGTTGAAAATACAGACATTTATAACAAAGGTTCTAGCTTTTCAGAAATCTATGATTTAATTTTAAGGGTAAAAATTTGTGCATGAAAATTTGAAGTGATAAAGCAAGTAATATATAAATAAATTGCAAGGCAATGCATTATAAGTATTATAAGAAATTAAAATTGGGATATGGAATCAGCTCACTAAGAGATTTTAAGAATTGGCGTAGCCCTAAAAAAGTAATAGCTTTTCAGTTATGGTAGAATATTCCTGAAATATGAAGGCATGAATTGGCAAGTCTCAGAAATATATAGACTAAATAAAGGAAATATGTGAAATGAGAATATGGACCCAGCTGATGGACACTCCTGAGTGTCAAACTGAGCTTTTTCAGTTAAGTTCAACAAGCAACATTTAAGTTCTTACTGCAGAGGGTGTAGGCACGTACATTACACGTTTGATTCTTTTGGGTTGATAAAGTCACGTTTTAGTGAGTAAACCTGGTATAGACTTGCAAAATATTTTGATGACGGGAGAAATTGGGAGCAAATTAACTTCAAAGATTCAGGTAGGCCTTGGGCCATAAGAGAATGGAGTTGGCTTTGGAAATCTTTAAGGAGCTTCTGATGGAAAGTCAAGTAATTTTATTCAGTTTTAGCAGAGTTAGTGTTTGAAGTAGGACACAAGAAACAGAGGTACCTGTGGAAGATGTGAACAGGGTGAGCCTGAATAGATGACAACACATCATCAGCATTTTCATCCGGAACAGTTACTATGGAAAAGGCACCACCTTAGGTGGTGAGGATTGAGTGAAGCATAATACACTATACATTAATTATGGGAGAACAGAATTTGTACACAAAAATGTCAATGACAGTGTAAGGCTAGTATAGTGAAAGTAAAGAAAAATCATTTTCCTAACCTGGTACATTTTAAAAATGGTATGCAATTGACAAAAATAAATAGCCTGGTGCTGGTTGGAGGGGCTCATGAATCCATGCAATGGCCTGAAAAATTTGGTTTGAGGTCTTGGAAGGGTACCAACTTGGAAAGTTTTGCTAGACTATTAGAGATGCAATTTTCAAAAAGCTCAAGGTCATTTTAAAGTGGGATTTAAAAATAAACTGGATGTTATATGTAAGCAATGAATCACTAAATTCTGCTCCTGAAACCAATATTACACTATATGTTAACTAACTAGAATTTAAATAAAAACTTGAAAAAAAAAAGAAATTAAATCACCTTAAATAGAAGGACTTTGGGAATCAGAAAGGCTATATTATTTGTTTGAGGTAACAGCTGAAAATACGAAGTGAGTATAAATCCAGGGGAAATGTGAGTTCTATAAAAGAACAAGTCCCTGGGGGAAAATCTTAGTGTCATATTGTGGTTTGGGTCACTCATTTTGTTAGGAAGCAAGTTTAACTTTTCTCTGGAAGTCAAAGATTAAAGCAAAGGATAAACAATTTATAAAGTGCTTTCAAGTACAATGTGTATTTGATCCTCTTGTTAATCGTGAGATATGCAGGATAGACAGTGTTATCCCCATGTTGGATTAGTAAAATTAGACTTCCATTGGTCTGTGAACACTTTCCCTCTCTGCCAGCCCTCTGGTTAGAGAAGGATCTTGAACACCAGGAAGTGAGAAGGGCAGGGAATTTGGATAAAGGTTATCATCAAATGTAATGTAGAGGCCTAAGGCCTTCCTCTCTCCCATTCACTCCCATCACAGGCTGCATTCATACTACTATACTACTCACAGCTCTGTGCCTGTGCTGTGGGCTCTGAAAGCAAGCACTGTGTTTTATTTGTATTCTTTCCTTCTCAGCACTTAACATAACACCTGATAGGAGATCAGTAAATTTTTATTGTATCTCACTATCTGCGAAGTATTGTTCCAGGAGAATTGAGGAGTAAGAAGTGTATAAAATAGAAAATATGGTTCCTGAGCTCAGAAATCTCATAATCTAAATCTAGAGGAAAATCTCTTCATTTAATATTAGAATGCTTACATGTGGGGTGTTACTTGTGAGAGGAGAATAAGGAAGCTGAGGGAAATTTGAAAAACCACCATTTGAGAATTTGTAGATGTGAACATGGATGGTCTCACTGAGATGCAGAGCAGAAAATTGAGGACTGAGTCCTGAGTCCATGTGATCATGGAAGGAGACATGGGGTGACATCATGACAAGAGCAGCCAGCCAAACAGGCAGAGTATTGAAGGTATGGGAGAAAAACTAGACAAGTTGACTCTAATGGTGTCAAACAGGAAGAGAATCCTTGGAGCATGGGATATGTACATGTCTGCCTGTATGAGTTTGTGTGAGTGAGTGTGGCTGCATGTGTTTGTGGTTGAACAGATCTATAAACATGTTTGCATTTGACACAAATGAGTGGGAGCAGAAGCCAGTTTGTAGGCACTAAGGAGAGAAGAACTGAGAGTCTTGGAATGTCTACATAAATGAGCGGTAGGATCAAGTACATGTTGATGGTAGAGGATGATCTTTCATCCAGGTTATTTATAGATATGATTATCTTAAAAGATATAAAGGAAGGAGACAGACAAATAAGACAAAATATATGCTGCCGTTGATAAGGATAGGTTAAAGTCCACCTCAGGAGGAGGAGACATTGGCCAGGTGTCTAGGAAGTTTTGGCCTGGCTACGCAGAATGGGATGGCTCCATTTTTTGACATTTGAAAGAAGGATAAGAGAGAGGATAGGATAAGGATACAATAAAGAATGTATCTACTGATTGAAGTAGAGAGCAGCTCTAGGAAGGAGCTAATGATAGATTCGATGGTCTATCTGGATTTTTCTTGGAGAATTAGATGGTGGGGTTGCCTGCCAAAGATGAGGTGGATGTAGACCTGAAAGAAAGAAAGTTCAGTTGAGAAGAGCCATGCTGGGGGAGTTGATCATGAAAGATGAAAAAAAGATAATGGGAGTTTGAAGGGAGCAGAGATCAGCCCAGGGAAAATTGAACACTCAGTATTTGAAGGAAGGAGGGAAGAAAAACACAAGGGGGGAAAGATTCAAAATCTTTATGATAGAGAAGAGAAGAGCAGGAACTAAGTGCTTTGTTTGTTAGGCAGTGGAAAGGTTGCAGGAAGGGGAAATATTTTTCTGAAGAATTTACTCAGAACGTTTGCCTTATAACATTGCATCAAAGACTTTCTATTTTCTGATAAACAGTGTTTTGTTGTTTTGTGTCAACCCTCAGAGGGAGACATGCTCCATTTATTTAGCTTTCCACTAAAATAAAATTTTTTAAAAAAATAAGCACTTTAAAGGAAGATGATTCTCAGGTAGAGGAAAACCCTTCTGCCTTTTTCCAAGTCCTTTTAGGAAGAGCTTTTAGAAAACATTGATATATGTGTTCTCTAAGTCTAGAGTTCCGATTAATGGGCATGTTGGCATGTTTCCGCTTCCTTCACCTGCTGGCTAACTCAGCTCTGGGAAATCTCTTCAGGTCAAATTAAGGGTAGAGGACAGAGTACTAATGCCCCAGGAGATGGCTGTATATAACTTCCATTTAAATGCCACCAATGAAAAAATTGCCTTGGTATAATTTAAAACATTTGGTTAAGGAGAGAGTTACTCTATAATTAAATAACACTGCTTCCTTCCTATCCACCCCATGGGTATGAGAGTTAAGAACTAAAACAATTTAATAAGATAATATTTCAAGTGCATACAGTACTTCCCTTTCCATATGCAGAGCACTTTAAATCCAAGGGGAATGGTGTGTGCAGAGCAATATAGAAAGCTAGGCTTGTGGAAGAAAGGGATTGCCTAAATAAATACACAAAGTAGCAAAAGCAAAGTCTCCTTGTTTTCAAAATCTGTTTGATAGAATGGCCATGGCTTATTTTCCTGTAGTGCAGGTGCTCACTTTACTGCAGGCCATATTCAGTACCCAAAAAAAAAAAAAAAAAAAAAAAAAAATCACTGAGGATATACACAGGCTTCCTGTGCTACACAGAGACCAGATGGGAGCTTGGGGTTGTTTTGTTTATCATATGGCCTCTAACGTTGGAGGAAGTTGCCTCAAGGAACAGAGATTGTTTAATTCCAAAACCCTTGGTATTCTAATAGTTGCAAATATACTGTTTCTGCACAGAACACATTTTTACGTTCATGGAGTGATTAAAATTGTTTGGGTATAGTTTTTATCATAGTGCGATGATGGGCATTTAATTACATAACATGTGCCTTCCATTGGTGAAATATCATGGGGCATTCAGCCAAGTTCATGGGATTGTTACCAACTTCATCTCTCATGTCTATAGCTTGCCTTAATATCCCCAAATGGCTGTTGTGTAACTTCTGGTTCTTCTCACACCTTTACACTCTCTTCTTCACACTCCCAGGTTCCTACTGTCTGGGAAGTTAGAAACCGTTTGTTGAGGATTACTTCAGCTTCTTTCCAGTTTGGCCATCTGTATAGTGTATATAGTCATCCCTCCCTTTCTTTGTTCTTTATCAAAGAAGTATGCAACCTCTTTCAGGCATAATCTCTTTTGACCAGAACCCTGCCCTGGCCTTAATAAGAGTCCTGTTTCTCCACCTGCCCAGATGTGTGAGTATTTTCTCTCCTGATTTCCCCATTGCTGTGTTTTCTTCACCTCTCTCAACTTTATATGAACTCTTCATCTGCTTGCACTTTGAAAAAAAAGATTGACTTCATTCTTGGACATTGCCTTTTTCTAAGCAGAGCCTCTGAATTTAGTGCCTGAATCTTGGCAGTTCCCTTATCTCCACCCAATTGCTGTCACTAATTCTTAGTCTAATATTCATTCTCCATTTATTTGAAAATAAAATGCCTTTAGTTTCTAAATCTGTGGCTTTGGCCAACTTAATTATCAGGGCTTTAATCACACACAGTTTCATTTCCCCAGTGCTGTGCCCTTTCATTTTCCCATACGCTCCTGAAATTTCCTTCTCACCTTACAGCTTTCTCTGCAAGCCCTGAAGATGCTTGAGACTCTCCTGTTGTCATAAGGAAAAGAGAAAAAAATAAAATAATCTTATTTTAATATTTTTCCTCCTTCAAAATGACACCCTGTCACTCCTTATCTCCCTAAAAACTCCTGGAGGCTTACCACCAATGTTTCAGTCCCTAGAAGTCTGCCTTTCATGGTTATTACTTAGGGACCATTGACATATCAATGACCTCTAAAGTGATTGATTTTAGCATATGTTTTTAGTGTTTATACCCTTGTTACTTGATTCTACTTGAAGCTTTGACAGAAACTCCTCATTATATCCTCTGATGTTTAGAATGTGTGCCCCTTTTCCATCACTAATGGGACTCACCCTGGGCACATGCACCTTGATGTTTATAGCAGCATTATCAACAACAGCCAAATTATGGAAAGAGCCTAAAGGTCCATGAACTGAGGAATGAATAAAGAAGACGTGGTATATATATACACAATGGAGTATTAGTCATGAAAAAGAATGAGATCTTGCCATTTGCAATGATGTGGATTTAGCTACAGTGTATTTATGCTAAGTGAGATAAGTCAGTCAGAGAAAGACAAATACCATATTATTTCACTCATACGTGGATTTAAGAAACAAAACAGATGAGCATAGGGGAAGGAAAAAAAAGAGGCAGGCAAAACATAAGAGATTCCTAACTATAGAGAACAAATTGGAAGTTGCAGGAGGGGAGGTGGGTGGGAGGATGGGGGTGATGAGTATTAAGGAGGGCACTTGTTGTGATGAGCACTGTTATATGTAAGTGATGAATCACTGAATTCTCCTGAAACCAATGTTACACTATATGTTAGCTAATTAGAATTTAAATAAAAACTTGAAACATAAAGAAAAAAAAATATATATATATGGGCTGTGGAGCCTTACAGACCTATCGTCCCATTCTGGCCTCTGATACTGGGTGACCGACCTTACGAGAACTATTTAATTCTTTCAACGCTCATTTATTCATCTTTGGGATAAATCTGTCCTCACAGATTTGCTGTTAGCATTAGGGGTAAAGGAACCAAAAAAAAAAAAGGTTAGTGATAATATATTAAGTCTTAGCAAGTTAATGAACTCAGTAAGGAATTACTGCTACACCAGTTCCTGACCACTAACTCTTCTGTTACCATCATTGTCACCACCGTCATTGCCATCACCATCACTGTATAACAGTTATCATCACCATCATCATCATCACCTTAATTATCAGCCATCAAGGTTCTCTTTTGTCAGGTTTTCACTCATTTATTCCTTTTTTGACACATCTGCTGCCATCATTAGTGACACAACAACTCTCATGGTGTTGAACATAGCTTCATTGTATCACTTTCTTCCAGTAGTAACCCATTTCTTAGTACTGTGTCAATTCTTTTATCTGTGATTTGTTCTACCTTCTAAAATATTATCCTATACACCTCATGTGTAAGCCCAAAGGATTTCACACGCTTTCAGTTTTATGCACTTTAATTTTTGTTGTCCAGTCAGTACAAAATGTTATTTGCCTATGCTTCCTACACATGCACTCCAGCTGAATTACTGTCTCCTTCTTAAAACAGTTTTACAGCCCTCATTTAGGAATGAATAATTAAATATTCCTCCTGCTATGTTTATTCAGAACTTTTTACAGATTTATGGCATATATGTTACTCTGCTTTGTAGTATAATGAGCTGTTTATGCGTGTACTTGACCACCTTTCTCCCAGTCCTGAAAGCTGCTGAGGGAAACTGCATTGCTCCATTTAGTTTTGAATTACAGCCAGCTTTATCCCTCAAACAGGGTGATTTCTGAGACTGACAGTTTTACATATACCTGCCTGCAAATATTTTATGCACATGATTTCAAGGGTATTTAAATATAGGAAGTGTCCAGAATATGAAATTCTGGGCCATGGACTCTTATGGGCTTGAAGAACCTGCAGGATTATCCCGTTAGAAGAGGCACCCATGATAAAATATCATAAAACAGGCAACCTGTCTTGACAATTTACTTACCTGCTGAGAAAATAATAGATACTGAATTATAGAAAATCTGGATAATTTAAACATATGTTATTTAATGGCTTGTGGCCTGCTTATTGTTATGTAGAGTGCATAGTTATTCACAGCCAATAAAAAAACTTTCATTTTTCTATACATTTGAGGAAAATGAAAAGAAAATATAACTGTCAATAATCTAAAATATTTAAATTAATTTGCTATTCATTTATGAGTAAATAAAATTTACCTATTACTGTGATTTTTTTTGTTTTAGTTATTTTATTCACTTCTTGAAAGATAATGCACATACCTTTACCTAACAAGCCTTATCTTTACCTTACATGTCCTAATTTTATATAAAATGGCTCTCATGAAATCTTTAGATCAAATTGATTCTTTTGTTCCCAAGATGTTTCTAAAAAAGTATTTCCTTAATGTTTTATTCCTTAAACACAATACAACTTAAATATAGAATGTTTCTTATATTAATGAAAATCCTCTCAATATGTAAAAAATAACTTTTCTTTCCAGAAAAATCAAAGAAATTAGGTCAACTGAGAGATGAAAAATGAGGGCTATCGTTAAAGAAAATGAATGTTAATAGCACAAATTATTTCATTACATTATTATATGTTATAAAATTTAACCTAAAAAATCATAAATTTTTATTCATTAACTAAAATCATGTCTTAATTGTTTGAAATTATTTCTTTTTCTTCAGTTTGGGTACTATCCTATACCTTTGGTTTCATCTAGTCAAAGTGTTTTTATTGGAAAATTATATTTAATGACATAATTTGCTAGCTAGGGCATTATTTTTTATTAAATCTTGATTAAAAGCAAAATATATGTTTTATTAGTGTACTAATAATTTTAATCTTGATTAAAAGCAATTCAGTGCATTTGAGCGTCATATGATGTATATGAATAGCATCTCATTATATAAGTCATTTATTCGTTGAAAATCACCCAGTTCTTTATGTCATCAAAGTTGAAGGGAAAATTTGGTATTTGAGTTATCTCTGAGAATGGCAGTTACACACACACACACACACACACACACACACATATCTCAAGGACATTTCTCCCCTAGGGGTGGTTGTCATATGCTTTAGTAATGAAGATTAAATTCCTACTAGTTAGTTTGGATAGGCCTTTTCCTAACAGAGAAGCTAAAATATATTAAAAGCTAATTAGGAATGTATCGGAGGTTAATTTTCCATGTTAATAAACCTTATTAAAATAAGTAATTCAGAAAGTATCAAAAGATTGTTTTGGGCAGAACTAAATATAATGATGCTACCAAGTATTGTTTCCTAAAAATAAAGTAGAAGCTAGAAAAAGCAAGTCAAGGGAAAAACTCAAGTCCAGCTCATCTTACTTTTGTCAGAAGGAAAACAACAAACATAATGTCCACACAACTCTATTAAATAGTGGCTGCTGGCAAAGGATCTGTGAAGTAGCAGCTGTCCATGCAGGTGGACTGCATCCCTTTTAGAATTCTAGCTAGAAAAAATCATGCCATTTGCCAGGATAAATTTTCCCTCAGCAAAATGTAACTGGGTATGAATTCTAGCTAGATTCAATGTCCAATTACTGAGCCTACCACAGGACATTAGAATAGCAGCATGTCCAGTTCTCTGAATAAATGTGTCAGCTGCATCCAACGTGCAATTTAGATATATGGCATATAGTAGGAACCAAGAGGAAATATTCAAATACTATAATTTTTCTTTTTGCCAAACTTACTATTTCTAAAATATATTAGCATCCTTTTGAATCTTGCCTTCTAGCTAAATAGCTTGGGTTATTTCCATGCTGGAAAAATAGAGTTGATTCCAAGGACACCCTTTCCTCCTGCCTCCTACAGTGGGTGTTCTCACGCCTCCTTGGTGATCCTATGGGACAGAGCAGCTGCTGCAGCAGCGAACAGCAGTATAGTTCCTGCACTCCTGGTTCAGCTCACGTGCCCTGTCAGGGCAGTGTAGCCTGTCCTCCCCATCGCCACTTGAGAGACAGCAGGGAGAGGAGAAACCAGAGGCAGGCAGTGCCCTAAATATTCTCAGACAAGATGCTTTATTTACATATTTGTACAAGTTCCCTAAACGTTTTTCTTTGTTGGTTTCCCTCTTTTGACTCTGCACAGGTTTGCAGTTAGTAACTTCTTGTGGGCAGTCTCTGGCATGCCTAGTTAGTCTCAGACCTGAATATCCGCTGGTATTTCTTCCTATACATGCCTGTGTAGCACAGGTTGTACTTTAGTATCCTTGGCAGCTGAGTTCTGTACCTGTGTGGTCTTTGCTTGGTTTTCTCCCACGATCCGCATTCTAGAGAAGCCATTCATTTTCTGTCCTTCATATAGACTATAGTCGGTGCTGTACTGGCCTATTTTCTCATTGCTCTCTTGTTTAGGTTCTGTTACTGTTTGAGGGGAGTGCAAACTTGTTTTTCCTCAGATTAAGTATTTTAAATCTGAAAATGCTAATGTATTTTACTGCCAGATTTTTTGCTCATCAGTGTACTTTTTTGTCTTCCAAAATCATTGAAAATGGAAAATATTCTTATGTTGCCAATTAGATAATGCGTGTGTCAAGTTTGCATATATCAGGGAGGTATTGTACATGACCATTACATTGCCTGATATTTTTACATAAGAATGACAGATTTTTGGGGCGCCTGGGTGGCTCAGTCGGTTGAGCGACCGACTTCGACTCAGGTCATGATCTCACTGGGTTTGTGAGTTCGAGCCCCGAGTTGGGCTCTGTGCTGCCAGCTTAGAGCCTGGAGCCTGCTTCTGATTCTGTGTCTCCCTCTCTCTCTGACCCTCCCCCACTCATGCTCTGTCTCTCTCTGCCTCAGAAATAAATAAACATTAAAAAAATTAAAAAAAAAAGAATGACAGATTTTCATTGTTATTCATATAGTGACTTAAATCATGAAACCACTTAATAATTTAATTTAATTTAATTTAATTTAATTTTGAGAGAGGTGCAAGTGGATGGGGGAGGGGCAGGGAGAGAGGGAGAGAGAGAATCTTTTTTTTTAATTTTTTTTAATGTTTATTTATTTTTGAGAGAGACAGAGATGGAGTGTGAACAGGGGAGGGGCAGAGAGAGGGAGACACAGAATCCGAAACAGGCTCCAGGCTCTGAGCTGTCAGCACAGAGCCCAACGCGGGGCTCGAACTCACAAGCCATGAGATCATGACCTGAGCCAAAGTCGGACACTTAACCGACTGAGCCACCCAGGTGCCCCAAAGGAGAGAGAGAATCTTAAGCAGGGGCCATGACACTGAGAGGAGTTTCATGATATACACGCACACACATGCTTATTTAAGTGTGAAATACCATTTTAACTGTTGTGTTTTAATCATCCAAAAGAATAAACTACTCTCATTTTATTTATTTGATGTCCTGTTGGTAGACATTTATATTGCTCATTGATTTGTCCTTCTACAAATATGTTAGCATGAACATTTTCTTAACCTCTCTTTTAACACATATTGAAGGATTTCTTCCTTCTAGTGAAATTACTGGATGCTATGGAATATACATTTTAAATATTAACTAGATGTTATTAGAAATGATATCAGATATTCATATATTGTTTTTGACTTTAATGAAAATGTATCTGAACATTGACTGTTAATCTCACTTTAGATTTGTTTGTTTTGGAAGAGGAGATACTTCTTTCTTCAGTTGAGGAAGTTACTCTTTTTTTTTAAATTTTTTAAATGTTTATTTATTTTTGAGAGAGAGAGAGAGAGAGAGAGAGAGAGAGACAGAACACGAACACGAGTAGGGGAGGGGCAGAGAGAGAGGGAGACACAGAATCTGAAGCAGGCTCCAGGCTTGGAGCCATCAGCACAGAGCCCGATGCGGGGCCCCAACTCACAAACCATGAGATCATGGCCTGAGCCGAAGTCAGAAGCCTAACCGACTGAGCCACCCAGGCACCCCAGAAGTTATTCTTTTTTAAAAAAAGTTAATATTTTTAGACACAAACAGGCATTGGCTTTATAAAATTTGTCACCCAATTGTCCTCTCATATGATTCTTACAATCAGTATTTAACACTAATGCAAAACCTTTTTTTCCACAAGATCTTCTAGTTCTATTGAATGAAGTTGTGGAGCAAGTAAAAGATAAAATGGTTTAAGTGGGTGAAGGGCATTAAGGAGGGAACTTTTTGGGATGACCACTGGGTGTCATATGTAAGAAATGAATCACTGGGTATACTACTCCTGAAGCTAAGACTACACTGTATGTTAACGAACTTGAATTTAAATAAATAAAAATAAATAATTAATTAAAAAAATAAAAAATAGAAATGCCGTTTGACCCAGGAATTCTGCTGAATAGTTCAAAAAGATATATGTACATCCCTATGTTTATTTCAGTGTTATTTACTATATAGCAAGCTATGGGAGCAACTCAAGTGTCCACTGATAGGTGAATAGATAAAGATGTGGTATATGTTTATAATGGAATATTACTCAGCCATAAAAAAGGAATGAATTGTGCCATTTGTGACCACAGGGATGGGCCTGGAGGATATAATGCTAAGTGAAATAAGTCAGACAAAGACAAGTTTCAATTCTATGTGAAACCTAAAGAACAAGACAAATGAGGAAACAAAACGGAAAGAGACTCAGAAGACAAAGAACAAATTGATAGTTGTGGGGGATGGAGAGGGATGGGGATAGATTAAATAATGGAGGGGATTAAGAGGTACGGATTTCCAGTTATATAATTAATAAGTCATAGAATTAAAAGTACGTGTTGCATGGTGACAGATGGTAACTACAGTTAGCATGGTGAGCATTGTGCCATGTATAGAACTGTCAAATCACAATATTGTACACCTGAAACTAATATAGCATTGTATGTCAACTATACTTCAGTAATACAATTTTTTTTATTTAAAAAAAATTTTTTTAATGTTTTATTTATTTTTACGACAGAGGGAGACAGAGCATGAGTGGGGATGGGGCAGAGAGAGAGACACAGAATCTGAAGCAGGCTCTAGGCTCTGAGTTGTCAGCACAGAGCCCAATGCAGGGCTCGAACTCACAAACTGTGAGATCATGACCTGGGCCGAAGTCAGATGCTCAACCAACTGAGCCACCCAGGCGCCCCAGTAATACAATTTAAAAAAAAAATCTGTTCTTTAAAATTTTGTTCCATTCTTTGCTTTAATAACATTATTCTTGTATCACCAAAATGTTCTTCCAGTAATTCCTCATTACATTTTGATTAGAATTGAATTCATTGACTAATTTAGGTCAATTAACATCTAAATATTTCAGCATGTTACATTGCTTCATTTATTCATGTCTTTTTTTTATGTCTTTCAATATAAATGTGTAATTTCATTTGCAAAATGTTTCACATTTTAGTAAGCTTTATTCCAGTGTATTTTATAAAATTTTATTCCTCAGTTTTTCTTGCTAAAATTTATATTCAATTACTGCTGTTTAATAGAATGTTATTAAATTTAACATGCTGACCTTTTATCCAGCAACTTTTTGAACTCTTATTATTCTAATAGTTCATCTATAGATTCTCTGGGTTCACATCATGATCATAAATACCTATTTTCTGCAAAATCTGTTAATTTTGACTCTGCTTTATGAATCCCATACCCTTTCGTTACTTTTAAAACCTTTCTGCTCTGGGCCACCTAGCTGGCTCAATTGGTTAAGTGTCTGACTTTGGCTGAGTTTGAGCCCCACGTTGGGCTCTGTGCTGATAGCTCAGAGCCTGGATCCTGCTTCTGATTCTGAGTCTCCATCTCTCTCTCTGCGCCTCTCCCCCTTCCTCTCTGTCTCTCTCTCAAAAATAAATAAACATTTAAAAAAATTTAAAAACAAAAACCTTTCTGGCCTAAGAGGGCTTCTAGCATAATGTTGAAAAGCAGAAGTAATAGTAGTTATTCATGCATTGGTTCTCATGGAATGCTTATAAATTTATACCATTAAAAGATGATATTTATTTTAGATTTGTCTGTTTGGGGAAGATGGAAAACTATTTTTCATAGATTAAAGAAGTTACTTTCTACTCTTATTTTTTATATTCTTTGTAATCATGAGTAGGCATTGAAGTTTATCAAATATGTTTTTGCATCTACTGACATTGATCATATTTTCTGTCCTTTATGTGATTAAATTGCATTGGTAGGTTTTCTAAATATGGACCGTCATTGCAAAAACCCTTCTTGTCTGTGATATATAAATATTTTAAATATACAACTAGAGCAGAAGGTTGGGTTAATTATGCTCCATAGTTCACAGTGTGTTATCATTACTGATCCCTGCAAGGTTCTTGTCTTTAATTCATTTTTATTTATAAGTTTGACAAGCTTATAATTTTATTTACATCGTATGCTTTGTATACTCCTAAGATCAAGGTTATACATGTTTCATAAAATTGGATACCTTTGGATTTTTTTCTATACTATTAGTGTATAAGGATTATCCATTTGTTGTAATTATGAAAAAAAAAAAATCCCTGTCAATCCTTCTGGACTAGGTACTTGTTTTTATTCCTTGGTCAATTCTGATCATTTATATATTTTCTTATATGCTTACAAATTTCTTGAAAAGTATTGTTTCTTTTAGGTTTTCAAATCTAGTGACATATTTTAATCACAACTTCTATATTTTATTTTATTTTATTTTATTTTATTTTATTTTATTTTATTTTATTTTATTTTATTAAGTTTATTTATTTTGAGAAAGAGAGTGAGAGTGCAAGCAGGGGAGAGGCAGAGAGGGAGAAAGAGAATCCCAAGCAGTGCTGACAGTGCTGAGTCCCATGTAGGGCTCAAACTCATGTACTGTGAGTTCATGACCTGAGCTGAAACCAAGAGTCAGACACTTAACCACTTGAGACCCCCAAGCGCCCCACAACTTCTATATTTTAAAATCATGAATTTATATGTCATTATCTCTGTTTTACATTTTTATGTTATGTGAGCTTTTATTTTGTTTGTTCAGTCTTGCCAGATATTTTGGGGATTCTTTTTCAAAAAAAACAGGAAACTACTTTAATTGACCATATCAATCATGTTTTTTATTTGTTAGTTTCTGTCTCATCTATTTACTTTTTTCTCTTCATTGTTTCCTCTACATTTCTTGTGTTTATTATGCTTTTCTTTTTTAGCTTATTCCATTGAAAGCTCAGATTATTTATTTTCAATTTTTCTATTATTTTTTTGAGGAACATTTTTTGGAGGTACTGGACTAGCTGCTTCCTACATAGTGTGAGCTTTTAAAAGGACCATCCACATACTAATCATTATTTTATAGAGACTATGCCAATTTATACATATAATAGCTCCACATATGAAACCACATGGTTTTTGATACCACATCGTTCCTAGATCTGGAATTATAGATCTCATAAAAAATTTGCAGTGTAATGAACAAATATAATATGTTATTATTACATTAATGTGACTGCCAAGTTTTCTTAGGTAAGGCTAGTTTGAACATAGTTTTATGTTTACTTGATTAATGTTTTCTTGATGGTTTTTTTTTTTTTTTTTTTAATTTTTTTTTTAACGTTTATTTATTTTTGGGACAGAGAGAGACAGAGCATGAACGGGGAGGGGCAGAGAGAGAGGGAGACACAGAATCGGAAACAGGCTCCAGGCTCTGAGCCGTCAGCCCAGAGCCTGACGCGGGGCTCGAACTCACGGACCGCGAGATCGTGACCTGGCTGAAGTCGGACGCTTCACCGACTGCGCCACCCAGGCGCCCCCTTCTTGATGGTTTTAAAAACTGTTTCTCTTACAGACTATTGTTAACAAGTACATGAAGTGATTCCAATCAGTAGTCATTACATTTTTTAACATTTCCTGTCCCATTCCTCTTTACGTACTTCATAGTCACAAGTCGTACTTGAATGGTCTATTTTTTTTCAATAATTATTTTTTTTTATTTTGGGGAGAGAGAGATGGAGAGAGGGAACGTGTGGGGACATGTGGAGAGAGAGAGAGAATTATATATATACATATTATATATATGTGTTTGTGTATATATATATATATATATGTTTATTTAGAGAGAGAGAGAGAGAGAGAGAGAGAGAGCAGGGGAGGGGCAGAGAGAGGGGGAGAGAGAGTCTTAACCAGGCTCTTACACCCAGCATGGATCCTGGACTCAGAGCCCATCTCCCCACTGTGAGATCATGATCTGAGCTGAGATCAAGAGTCAGATGTTCAAACAACTAAGCCACCCAGGGGCCCCTTGAACAATCTTCAAAAGAGATGTATCTTTATAAAAAAAAATGTTACAGCTTATTCATGATGCAAATATATCCTATCTGCTAATGATAAATATACAATTCAACTACTGATGTAGATTCAACTCAAAGACATCTGATTAAAGGAAAAAATAACCCATTTGTAATGCACTGGTTTATAACACGTGGTTCCCAAGATAAACTGTATCAACACACTCTTCTTCAGGTTTCTCACATATATTTTGACTACACATGGTCATATTTCCTAATGCCAGGTGAAGTACATTCTCTCTGTATTATTTATTTTCTCTGTGACTCTAAACTGTCTTTAAAATAGAAACTTTTTTAAAGGCTTATTTTTAGCTCTTTAGGTGTATGTTTCTAGAAGCATCAGTTATTTGTTTTAGTATGTACGCATCATTGATGTAGAAATAATCAGAGTATGTCAGCCCATTTTTCACATTTTATGAATTAGACTAAATAACATTACAATACTGACTTAATTGCAGTTAAATCAGGAAGTTGCCACTAAAGAGATTTCATGGGCAAAGTTGTACACAATTGCTCCCTTTAAAATAATGGTGTAATATAACTTTTTGCAGAAAAACAAGTGGGTTTTTTTAATTAAAAATTTTAAACTTATATATTTATACTGACAAATTTATTATAAAAATAAATGGCTGTTTTATTTTATATGTGAAAATACTGTAGGTGTTGACAATAAAGAAAAAGAAATAAAATTTCAAAATTTTAGTAAATACAGCAGTTCCATCATGAAGCATATAACATGAAACAAAAGAAAAAGTATTAAAATGTTTTGCTTATTATATTTTAGGATTTCTACCTCACACTAAATTATTTTTCTAGAGATAACAATTGAATTTATTCTAGAATATTTCAAATTAGTTTTACTTTATGTAAATATCCTTTATGTGAAAGAAGGTAAAGTAAAGAGATGTGTTTTCATTGTCAACACTTAAAAAGCTTCATCTAATTAAACTAAAAATGAATATATAAAACACACATGCCAGTTTTTTGTCTCCATTCTAAATGAAAGCATTTGTATGTAAATACAGTAAAATAACATAATATGTTCCATAAATAAGCTTACAGAAGATATTTCAAGCCTATATTAAGAACTCTAGAATAAAAGTTCGTAATTCATTTCTATTGATAAAAATTTTAATCTAATATAATTACAGCATTATTGTTTTGGGGAATATTAAATATTCAAAATTAAGTTTCTTTAAATTTATTTTGCTGTATTTAGGAAATGAAACTGTGACAAAAATTATGAAATTGTATTTATTAAAAAGTTCAAGAGAATTGTAGCTATCACTTAGGTAAGAACTTATTTCTAAACTTTTTCTCCTCGTACTCAAGAGAGATGAAACTGAGAATGCACCATTGAAAGAATGCCCTAAATTTTTAATGATTTCCTATTGAAATTAACTGAAGCTCAATCATTAAAAACATGGCATGACATCTCTTTATGCTTTCAATATTTTGAATTACTCTGGCTGTTGTTCATTTTCAACTGACAATCACTGTCTTTATCATCTAATAGAATGAGAAAAAGAAATCTGCATGCTTTGTTTTCTGCTGTTTTATACACAAACCTCAGTAATTGGATTCTGAGACTCCATGCTCATTTTTATCCCAGGGCTCTTATTGATAATTTGGCCAGTGAAACAGGCACTCTGGAAGGAATATATTAAGGGAACAACAACACTGTCTGATAAGTGTTTGCCAGAATCACTGATGTCGTAATTTTAGTAATGAATATCTCTGTCTTTGAGGTATGAAGTTGAGAATATGTAGACCCTTTTCTCATCCATCCCTGTATGTATTATCTGTTGCCTTTTTGCCTCCTATTACCATCTGCAATGTATTGTGTGCCTAAAAAAAAAGGAAAAAATAACCAAAATGAACTAAAGTTTTTTCATAAAATAGTTGGTAGTCTTTGATATATTTTTACTTGATCCATAACCCTAACATCATACCCGCAAGCAATCTAGATGAAGTAATTAATTTTCTGCCCACATGGGAACTTGTTACCAAACTGGGCTGGAGGTTATTTGCAAGGAGGACTTCCGTTCTGTTCTTCCTGTCATGAAGATATACCTTCATTGTGTTTCTAAAAGAACACATAAAGGTTTGACCTCAATTTTGAGAATGTAATGTGACATTATTCTGTAGATCTCATTTTATTATAATTAGATGAGTGTTTATCAAATATTATCAACCTGTTAACTATAAATAAGAGGAAGCTGAAGTTCCAAGAAGCTGAGGTTAGAAGTAGGGCTAGTGCTGGAACCCATATGTTGTGATCCCTGAGAATGGGCATGGGGTAGTGGCTTCATGGGGAGAGCTGAGTTCTTCCTGTGGTCAGACACACCTGGCTTCAAATCCTTGATTCATTGCTTTGTGACGTTGGGGAATTCATTCCGTCAGCAATTATTTGTGTAAGAGTTCCTTATTAGGCACTAAAAAGTTAGTTACTCCTTCTGAGCTCCCTATTAGCATTCATCTAAATTTAGAGATGGGTTATGTACAGTGTGACTAGCCAGCATGGATGGTCAGTAAATGCAATTTCTGTCTCTTGGTCCACAAACACTAAAGTTTCTTTTACATTGATCAAGTGAAGAGTACAGCCATTAGTGGATCATGGTGAATTATCTTAATGTTTCATTTATATTTTTATTATATAAACTTTTACTTTGAAATGTTTCAGTTTTCATATATCAGATTTTGGTGACTTCAAACACAAAGTAATTGAGCACAGATTTTTTTTCCTTAAGGAGTTGAAAAGTGAGCAGTAATAAAAATCAAATATCCAATATATGCACATATTTAAAAAAAATTTTTAATGTTCATTTATTTTTGAGAGAGAGAGAGTAAGGGAGGGGCAGAGAGAGGGGGAGACACAGAATCCAAAGCACGCTTCATCCAGGCTTTGAGCTGCAGCACAGAGCCCCAAATGGGGCTTGAACTCACAGACCGTGAGATCATGACCTGAGCTGAAGCTGGACACTCAACCGTCTGAGCCACCCAGGTGCCCCTATAATTTGATTTGATTCACCATTTTCTGAACATCTCTAATGTGTCAGAGACCACGCTGCATTCTAAAGGGGATATATAAAAGACATGTGACTATGCTTATATACAGATTACATTCTAATTGAAAATATTTAAATGTGCGTATCTGATTGTATTTTAAAGGCTAATGTGATAGCAGTTCTATTCATCCACTTCTCCAATAAATATTGTTTTGGTTCTTAATCTGAGTCTAGGTTCTGAGAATACAGCAGTAAATGAAACAAAGTCTCTCTACTCAGTGAGCTTACATTCTAACAAGGAAAGGCAGACAATAAACAAGCATGTTAATATTATAGTTTCAGTTGCCCTGTAGAAAAATACAGCAGCATAAAGAGATTTAGAGTGGCATGTCCTGGGCGTGCTAGGCTAGAAAGGATGGGTGAGGAAGGAGTTCTCTGATCACCTTGACTCCTATTGGCAAGGGATGTGAGAGATTGTAGCACAGAAAAAAATAAGTAGAATTTGAGGGAAAAGAGGTTATTTTCCAGGCACAGTTGATCAGACTGTATGGGTTTTGAGTCTTGATAGAGGAGTGTGGCCTTCAAAGAGAGTGGGAAGCCCTTACCAGCTCTGTTTATTGCTTGTTTCTATTTATAAGCAGAGGACTACTATGAGGAGAGTTGTACTTAGGGATGGAATATTGCTCCACGGGTACTTTGTGGGAGGAATTGGAATAGCAGAGAACCCAGCTCAGGTAAACCGGTTAAGAAGTGATAGCAACTCCCTAGGTAAGTGAGTAGTGAGGTTGTAATGGAGAAAACTGATGTGAATCATTGCAGAAGCAAAACTGAAAATGTTCACAGCCTAATGTGTGTGCAAGAAGAGGTAGATGGTAGGAATAAAGGCTGGGAGAACTGGAGTTTCTTCTGAAGTTTTGAACCAGGGTGAGTGAAGGCATGGTGAAGCCGTTAAGGCAGATACGGACGGTGGATAGAGGAGCATGTTTTGGGAGTTTTTAGATTTAGTAATTTTAGATTTGAGCTTTTGAGGTAATGATAGAGCTCTCTATTTGAGATATCCAGGAATCCTGTGCAACTATGGGCCAAATTTTAAAAGAAATTGTGAAATTCAAGGTGCAGATTTGGGAATGAAGATGTTCAGCATAAAAAAAAAAGCCTATCTGGAACATATGATTTTTAAAAATTCCAGGAATTAATTATCATATTAGTAATCAGTTCTGAGAGATCTTTACGTCTGTCACTTGCATTAATGGGAAAAGTAAGATACTTAAACTGAATAAAAATAAAATACAAAAATAAAAATGCAATTCAATAGTGTTGGCAAAAATAGCCATATGCAACTTAGTAATTATAAACACTATATAAGTAGTTGCTTATAGGATGTTAAAAGTTTTTCATTCATTGTCTCAATTTTTTTCTCAACAACAGTCTGTAGATTCAATATTACCATTATTCTTATGTAACAGAGAAGGAGGTTGAGGTTTAAAGACACGATGTAGATTTCCTAAAGTTACCCAGTTTGTATCTGGCAGAATCAGGACTCAAGTCTGGCTCCTCCTACTACTGTGTAGCATTGCCACTCCCACCACCAAAACACAGATTCTGTCTTGTGCCTGTGCTGGACTCACAGAATTGATACTGTTCTAAACACTCCCAGCTCAGAATCTAGAGACACCAGTGAAACTGATACCACCTCTTTGTACTGCTGTGCAGTTCATGAACCTTGACAAAACCCACTATTAGTGCACAGTGAGGTCATTTGTGTTCACTAATGCATCCCTTCATTCAACACACATTGACCTCTGCTGTGCTTTGGGCGCTGGATTAATTCTAGAGATCAAAAAATGAGGGAAAGTGAATCCTTTCCTCACTTGCTTGGCATTCAGTGAAAGGTACAGTAAACAGGCAGGCAGCTGTGAATAGTTTGTGAAAACTTACGTTATGAGAAGTCTGTGGCACTAGGAGAACTCGGGAAGAGCATGTGGGTTCAGGGAAGACTAAAGTGATGTCTAAACTAAAACCAGAAGTGTGAGCTGGGATGAATTGGGTTCGCTGAAGAGGCAGCAAAGCATGAAGATCCAGATGTGAGGTAGAGGAGGAAAGAAAGGCTGTGGAAAGGCCTACTGAGAGATATGTGTTTTGAAACTTAAATGGTAAGGGGAGTGGTTCGCATGTAAACTCCAAGAGGTATAGTGGGGAACACAATGGAAAGCCTTGATATCATCTAAACTGCACGTAAAACCATAAAATTGTATTCAGAGCATTATCTTTAAAGAAGACAGAGTGATGCCTAATACATGTCAGGTTTTTATCATTTTTTAAGTTTATAAACCTTATTACTAAGTTTTAATTTTTATGGACCTTGGGTGAACTAAGGATTTCCTGAATAAGTGAGGTAGCCCTGTGTTTCTTTATATGATAATCTGTTAAGTCACAGGTTCCAAGAAAGGGGCAGAGAAGTAGTGTACAGGGTAGGGTAAGAGTTGGATTCAATAATTCTGATAAACTATTTCTGTGCACTTTGGAGCCTTCTCAGGTGGAATTTCCTGGGTTTCCACTTCGCCTTCTTTTCTTTTTGGGGGGTACAACATCTCTGAAGTTTTAGGTGAATTTATTTTAATATAGGTCTCCTCAGGATTGCTTCCAGGAATATATGAGTTTAGCTCTAACAACCCCCGAATTAAAGTCGATTAATCCCCCTCCCATTTTTTTTATACTTATACACATTTTCAGATATTTTAATTACAGAGAAAGATTATGGGCACTGGGCATGCAGTGGCATGCAGCCTTTTTATGTTTATTACTATTTTTTACTGACACTTCTGTTCAGGAAAAGGTAGTGGTTCAGTAACATTTGTTTCTGAGAAACATTTCTCAAGATTGGAAATACAATAGGAGGCCTAGAAATTCATCCCAGTTGGCCCCCAAAATGTGTTATTTTGAAACAAGTAGAAATTACAATAGTAACATTTTGTCAATGAGTCTATTTATCACAGCAGCAAACGCCTTTCTTGCAAAAACCTGTTCAGGATTTAACAAATATATTCCAGACAGGAAGCAAAATCCTGCTCTATAAATGTGCCCTTATCCTGTAAGGTTTTAAGAGGAAGAGTTCTGGAAGAGAATAAGGCAAGAGGCATTTTCAGTTGTTTAAGAGAGTAACTGAGCAAAAGACATAGGAGTTCTAGGAATGGGGAGAGGCTCATGATTACTGCCTTGCCTCTAATGTAGGAATAAGAGGGGCGCCTGGGTGGCTCATTCGGTTAAGCATCTGACTTCGGCTCAGGTCATAATCTCACGGTTTGTGGATTTGAGCCCACATCACACTCTGTGCTGACAGTTCAGAACCTGGAGCCTGCTTCGGATTCTGTGTCTACCTCTTTCTCTGCCCACCCCTCCCCCCCCCCGCTTGTGCTTGCTCTCTCAAAAATAAACATTAAAAAAAAAAAAGGAATAAAGTAGGAATAAGAAACTTCCTTTGTGAGGATTAATTAAGTCACATAAACCCTTACTTACATATCTTTCACAGCTAATTTCTCGTGGCAGGAAGAGTGGGGGGGATGTGTTAGTTTCTTTTCCTGAACCCACTTCAACTCCAGCCTGCGTTTGTCAGTGGCTCCATCCAGATGACCTGGGGTGGGGCTGGGTGGGGGCTGGCAGTGATCAGCAGGAGTCCAAATGAGTAAGGGACCAGGCAGGGGAAGCTAGTGCTGTCTTACATTTCCTTGACTTGAGAGAACACTACCTGTTGCCCCAGGAGGCTGGAATGTGCTGCCTCTGTGCATCTGGTGACATTTATAGGCCCCAGGTCTCCCTGCAAGTCACTGAGATGGCTTTGGGGAGTGAAAGCCAGACAGTGTTTTCTTTTAGGGAGAAGACAGTAGGACTAAAATAGGAACTTCAACTCCTTTGTGCAAATATCCAAAAGACAGCATCTAGCCAGGAAAAAATTGATGACATACTCTTTAACAGTAGCCCCCAAGTCTTCTACTTACCCTTGATGTCCAAGGTTTAATGAATTAATGTTTATGAAACACTCAGAACAATGGCTGTCATAGAGTGGGAACTATGTAACTGTTTCAAATAAAATAAAAATAAGGAATACAAGGCTTCTTCAAGATTTCAACAATACATAAAAACAGTTATACTCCATTTTGTGCCTTATATCTTATCTTACGTGCCCTAGCGACAACCTTCTCCACTTCGGCCACCACCAGTTGGGACCTAACCATGAGAACCTTTCTCTCTTCTGTCCCACAGTTCATTTTGAATCCAGGCAACCTAGATGACAAAAGAGTTTTTCATTTACTTTTCATTTGTTTCTACTAAAGAAATACCTAGCTGATTTATTATAAAAACAGTTTATCCATAGAGTATTTATTGAATAATATATTGTTGTTTTGAGTGGTATTATAAGTAAAAATTTGGAAGTCAGTGTTGAATTGGGCTGCGTCACTCCAGCATGCTTTAATGTGGCCAAGTATTTTTCTTACGTGCATTAGTGTATACAGAGTGCATATTCAATGATGATCTGGAGATTGAAGCAAACACAGACTCATTGTTCTTCTGATAGCTTCTGTTTATACCACTCCCCCATTTAGTGGCCATTTCACTGCTTAATAGTACTTCAGTTTTAGTTGGATGCAAAAAAATAGGGGGGTAAGGGACTGAGACTTGACATTTTATTCCTGATCGGAAACTCTATTAAGAGCCTTAGTGCCAAAAGTCATGCAAAGAAAAAATTGCTTGCAAAATTAAGTCAGTCATGCTCTTCTTAACCCTCAGCGATAGACAACTGAAGAAGGATTACATATAATGATCTTTAAAAGTGGGATATAGTTTCACCTGCCTGGAGTGGCTAAAAAATAGACCAGGAACTTGAAGACTGGGCATGGATGCAGCAGTTGACCTCTCTGGCTTTCTTTCAAGTCCCTTGATTCCATAATTTGAATGCATAATTTCACATGCATTTATTCAGAAATATGTGCACCCAGACTACTTTCTGCTAAATGCAGACTCCCACTCTTAAACATTGGAGAGAGAAGCCTGTTAACTGACATTTGCATAGGATGGCAACGTGTGGGAGAGAGAACTGCCAATCATTTCTGCCAACATCATTCTCAAGGGGAGTCTAAACGAAGCTAGCATGGTCCAATTAAAAGAAGCAATTATGAATAATGGAAAGTAAACAAATCTAAGAAAAATGATAGTGCCGGTTATAGTGGGTACTCACAATGAAAGGCTGTAGTCTTAAGTGTCACCTTTGTTTTTAAAGCTATTAATCTACTTTGATTTTCTTGCAGGTTTTCATATGAAATAATAAAAAAGAAATTGTTAATCTTCGTTTAATAACTAAGTAAAATTCACAATAGTGGAACAATTAAAAACCTCTTTACAGAGCTTTAATTAGGTCAAATTTCTACTTGGCCTTTGGGTTAGGAAAAATATATAAAGTATTACATTGTGACCCATTTAGCTGCTTGATTATAGAAAATATTGCAAAACAGACTAGTGGACCTACATAATTTTTCCTAAGGTTAAATATAATATGTGAAATCTGTTTTTGTGCTGTAATACAATCCAACTATTACAAAAAGTAGACTTTGATAAGCTGCATCTTTATGCCTTGCCGTATGTGCAGGGGAAATTGAACCTTGCATTGTAATGGCTTGTAAGCGTGTTTTCTTATCTCTGAAAGCATAGTGGTATTTTTACCACACAAACAAACTTTGTGTTAAATTAATTGACCCTCATTCACTTGCACAGTGATGCAATTAACAAATAGCTGCAGACATCAACATTTTGATTGCATTTCCGAAATACAAAAAAAATATCCCTGCCTCCAAGTTCTGGCTGGAATGTAGAAATAATGTTTTTCCAAGTTATTTTCCTTTTCTGAATATCTCTATGGTTGGGTCGTGCAAGATAAATGTATGTTAGACAGCCAAAGTACAAACTCATAGTACCCCCCAGTGATAACCAGAATGATCAGTGATAAAAGGCACAGGAGCAAGGGGAAAATGTCTTTGGACACATGAAAATGGTAGCAAGTGGCTGAAAAAGAAACTCAAGACTTTTTAATACTGAAAAATTGCTAATGGTACCAAAGTGAATAAGGAGCAGAATAAGGAATAGAGGTGAATTAATTGATCTCTTCAGGAGCTAAGAAAACCACTAAAGGTAAGAATGATATGCTAATATATATCTATGGAAGAGATTTTGAACCATCTCTTAAAGGTGTTTACAGCTGACTCCCAATGGAGAGGAGGTGATGATCCAGAAGCCTCGTGCAGAAATGTACACAGTCCGCTTGAAAAATTCTAAATCGAAAGCTGAAGCTAAATTTTGATTTAGCTGATGTCAGGAGCATGCTGAAAAATGCTCTCTTGATAAGGAAGGTAAAGCAAAATCATCCTGATCTAGTAAGCTAGCACATGCTTAAAGTGGTGAAGCAACAAAGCCTGTTGATGCCAGTTTCAGTAGTTACAAGGCTCCAAGTGTGAGTTTACCCATTCCTGTCTATGGAACTGGCCATTTAGCCCATCATGGCCATCACATCAGGCATCCTGAAGTAGATGCTATTTCATTAGCATCACTTACTGCCAGCAAATGACATAGTCTTGGAGCAGAGCCGAGCTACTGGCATGAGAGTTGTGCTAGTGATTCTGGGCTGGATTTCCCCAGGGAATGTGTGACAGCTACCTAGTCTAGTGTTTGGTGAGAGGTGCTATGAGAGACAGATGGAAAAGCTTCATATTCCACATGTTGTTGGGCAAAACTAGGTCTTCTTCAATCCCTTTATTACTACAGAAAGACAATTCCTTGTAGCTTGTTCATGCATGTGCATGCATTCTAACTTAATTCTACCAGCAATGCCTTGTCATGCCCACTTTCCAAATGAAAAACTTGAGGCAATTTGCAGCTATGAAGCAGAGGTATATTTAGAATACTAACCACATGCAGATAGTGACTGTATCCACAGACTTGAACACGTTCTATGTTTTGTGGGTTTGTTTTCAACTCTTGCAGTGTCACGTAGCAGAGCTTAGGTTAGTCATCAAAATATTTTTAATTCAGGCAGTTTCAATTGTTTGCTTTTTTATTTTTGCAGAACAGTTGTGATGAGTTTGTACAAAACACCTACATTTCATTTCTTACTAACCCAACCTGCATATTTATCAGTTTTTCCCATTGCAGAAAATACCAGAATTACATACTTCTATATCCAAAATACTACCAACCACCTCCCCCCTTTTTTTTCCGTCCTGATGCGGGACTGCCATCTGGTGGAACAGGAAGGCACTTCTGGATTGGACCTAACCAAAATTGTATAATCATGGTTTCTCTTTTAGGTTTCCAACGATTCAGCATAGCAAATGGGAACCCTGATTCTGGTCTCAAATGGAAATAAGGTTACAGTGAAGAAAGGAGGCAATGATGATTATTACAGCAGCTGAAAGTCTCAGAGCTACACTGATTATAATGGGTTGTGAATTAGCAAGAAGAGATCACTGAATTTTATTAGTCAAGATTTAAAAAAAAACGTGTGTGTGTGTATTTACAAACAATGTATACATATACGTGCATTTTAAATACATATACATCATGTGTACATGTATGTGTGTGTGTATGTGTGCGTGTATGTGTGTGTATCAGACAAGGTAAGGAAAAAATTGCAACAGAAACAAAGTGGCCCTAAAAGTTAGAGCAGAGATGGTAAAGCCACCTTTCTCCCCTTACATTCCCCAAAATATGTACACCTCATGTTCATTCTCTAGAGCCCCTAACAGGGTCACACACTGCCGATGAGACACTGCCTGGGCAATATTAGGTCTCTGAAGATCTAGAAGATTCAGTGATTGCTGTGCTGCAGCTCTATTACTCTTAGGGATAATGTCTTCTTTGCAGAAGACTTACTCTGACCAACCATGAAATACTGCTGGAGGAAATATTTATCGGTATTTGACATACTGTTCTTGAAGTAAAATTAGTGTGAATTATCAGTGGGAAGAAAGCAGAGTTGGTGCCCAGGTATTTTTCTGAATAATATGTCTACCTCTGTCTTCCTAGTTTTCAGGAAGAGGGCTTCTCATGTGCCAAAAACTGTGCCAAATTCATCTAAGCTCATCACAGACATTAAAAATAACTTATTTTATTTTTTTATATGAGGCACAGAGAGGCTAAGAACTTCCTCAGTCAGACAGCATTCATTTATGTCACAGAGGGTGCTTTCCCCACAACTCTTTACATATGAAGGAGGAAATAAGAGGGAGAGTCTACTGACTTTTTACTTTCCCGACTTCTTATTCTGTGCCTGTGATAGAAGTAACATTTTTGAAGGAGATAAAGTCCCAGGGTAGACACTTTCCTAGCCTAGAGAGCAGTTTTCTTTTGAGTATGTTTGCTTCTTTGAAAAGAATGTCTTTGAAGTTGACAAATTCTGTTGTCTGAAAGAAAAGAATGTATGCATGTTTTTCATCTGGAGGAAAGTCGAAATGGTTGTGTGAAATTACATAACTAGACTCACTGTTAGAGCTGGGGTTGAGGTATCATCCTGAATAACTGCAGGGATCCCTAGACTCAGGGTGGAATCCATCCCTACAATATCTGCAAGTCCGATCTCAAACATCTGCAGAATTAAGAATGGGACTATTCTCTTTGTCCAGATGTTTCTTCTGTTCGTACTACTCAAACTATACACATAAACCTAGAGGTAAATATCATGAGGAACCGATCAGAGCCTCTTGTTTGACTGATAGGTATATGGTCTGTTTGTCATTTTGAAAAGTGAGCTGTGGAGGATTTAGTGACTTGTTGTCCTTGGATGTTCCTGGGGGATGACTGAACCTCAAGCAGAGGAGTTTAAATTACTTGAAACCCGTGGACAAGTGAAAGATGGATCAGAAAAGAGGATAGAACATCACCTGAATGATAAAAGACATCAGAAGGGAAATATGACAACATATTCAATGCATAATGGCTTGACAGTACATGTTTGTGGAGTGATTTAAAAAATGCATAAGTGTATTAGTTATATAGCAGAGTAAGAACTGCATTTCTAATTTCATGCAAAAAGTTATTTTAAGGCTTCAAATTTTGCACTTCAACTTTTTAATGGATTTTTTTCTGCTGTATTATACATCCTCTTGACATTCTAAGCACAGTATTTTTTAAAATTATTTTGAAATAGTTTTGGATTCACAAGAAGTTGCAAAAATAGTACAGAAGAGTTCCTAGCTTCCCCCAATGATAAAATCTTATATAACCAGAATACATTATCAAAACAAGGAAAGTGACTTGGTTCACTACTAACTACAGACCTTGTTTGTATTTCACCATTAAGCAGTTTCTTCCAAAATGGTATTTAACATGTCTTAGGTTTTACTTGCAGTATTGATTAATTATTTTATTGTGATTAATAATTTTGTCTTAATTATCTTATTAATTTATTTAATATCAGATAGCTGCTCTGTAATATGTATTCAGAACTCAAAAATTTACTTGAAAGTTGGAATTCTTAAGCAAAACCTTGCTATCTGCATTTGTATTTTGCTTTTGTTTTTATTTGTGTTGTTCTCAAGTAAGTGGGTAATATAACCTGCCATTGCATGAATTCTTGTGGAGTTTAATATGGTTGCTCATCTGCAAAGTTAAGACTTGCAGCAAAGTCTCAGGTAGCTGTCATCCAAGTGGTTCCTTGTCTGCAGTAAAATCATAATTTTCACTGTTTCTATCAGTATCTTCTGACTTATGAGCTTATAAATTTCTGCTCTGCCAAACTCAGTTATCTTTTAGACTTTGTCCTTCTCTTTATTCAACCATGTAAGTTACAGGCATGGTGTCACTGGAAGACATCGGTATCGCTTAGAACATCACTATTATAGATCAGTGAAATTAAGTTGTTCCTTTTCAATTGAAAATATTAAGAGCAAAATGTTATATTTGTACAACATTTTATAGTTTCAAAATACTGACATGTCCATTATTTTCCTTGATCCCATGCATCAACCCTATGAAATAGGCAGGGTTTTTTTATCTCCTCTTAAACTTTGTGGGTCATGAGAACTAAAGATCAGATGCGAGAGAGAGAGAGAGAGAGAGAGAGAGAGAGAGAGAAAATCCTGGATTTAGCCAGGAAGACGTATTTGTGCCAGATAAATCAATAGAGGGAATTTAATATGGTCATTAGGATTAGATAGAACAGCTGAATGAACAAGTAGAGGAAAGTGAAGCAATCCTAAGGTTAATAATCCCCACATGCTGTCTCCATGCCTAATGCTGGAGGGACAGAGAAGAGGCGCTGTTGCTGAATCCTAGGAAACAGTGGCACCTTGTTAGACCAGTGCCACCCATTGGCCAAACTTCACTGGAAGCATAATGGCAAGGAAGCCAGGGAAACAGTTTTACACCCACAGGTGTTACAAGCAACAGAAGAGAGGTGTCAGGAATTTATCTGAGAGCCAGTGTATTAAATAGTGTTGTGCTGGGCATACTCATTTTTAATAGAAATACTACGTGATGGCACGTTGCTGAGCACAAAGGATAAAGATGAAATGGACTGTATCTCTGCTGTGAAGAAATTTTCGGTTTTATAAGGGAAGACCTTCATGTAAACAATGACCACTATCATTGTTACTGCTGCTAACTCTCATATTTGCTACCATGTAACATTTATTGAGTACTACTTCTATGCCAGGAACTCAATTATTTCAGAATAGTTTCTCATTTAACTCTTTGAATTCAGCTTATTATCACTCCCATTTTACAGATAATAAAATTGAGACTTTAAGAGGTCAAGGGTCACAAGGCCGAATAGCCAAGAGTCTGATACAGACTTTCCAACTCTAAAATCCATGCTCCTTCCCCTGCTCTATGTTGCTTCCTTAGGTATAACAAGTGTTCAAAGTTCTAGGATTACTTCTATATCTAGGACATAGTGTAAGTACAAAAGAAGAAGTGACCAATTTGCCCAGGGGGCAGAGGAGACTTAGAAGAGACTATACACTCAAACGAACTTGCGGTAAGAGTGAGGGTTCTTCAGGTGAACCAAAAGGCGATCACAGAGTAGAGCACAGCAGCAGTATCAATACTGTATAACGTTTTCTAAGAGTCTGGTAAATATGGCTACAGGTAGGTAATATAGAACTATTAGTGCATAGTTTGAGAGGAGGAATTATGAAAAGAGAACAGTCAAGGGAAATAAGAATCATGGCAGGAGACATGTCATACTCTGGAGACACTTCATACAAAAGAAAGTCAGCAATTGTTGATGATTGTGTGGTGGGAGAGTCCTAGCCGGTTTTACTTTAGGAATACTACCCTGCCTGCAGAGTTAGATGGCTACTATGATATGTTTGCATAGCACATGGTCACTGTTTAGGACACTGAGTGAATATTAGGAGGATGCCCTAAAAAAATGAACTTGAGTTGAAATGTTATCCTAATAAAGTAGAAGTGCCACCAGCTCCATCCAACCACTTAGCATTTTTTTTTTATGAAATTTATTGACAAATTGGTTTCCATACAACACCCAGTGCTCATCCCAAAAGGTGCCCTCCTCAATACCCATCACCCACCCTCCCCTCCCTCCCACCCCCCATCAACCCTCAGTTTGTTCTCAGTTTTTAACAGTCTCTTATGCTTTGGCTCTCTCCCACTCTAACCTCTTTTTTTTTTTTTTCCTTCCCCTCCCCCATGGGTTCCTGTTAAGTTTCTCAGGATCCACATAAGAGTGAAACCATATGGTATCTGTCTTTCTCTGTATGGCTTATTTCACTTAGCATTACACTCTCCAGTTCCATCCACGTTGCTACAACCACTTAGCATTTTTTCTCAACTTCTCAATTATTGAAAATCGATGTTCTGGAAAGAGGTTGGTGATATCTGAGCAGACTTCAGCTATAAATGCTTCATTGGGCTCTTTATTAATTTACTTTAAAATTAAAGGCATCTGAATAAATGTAGTTACATAGCTTTACACTTTACCATAAAACTTTCCCATATATTTTCTCATATAATCCTCAAATCATTGTATGAGTCTAGTAGCATAGCTGTATTTGCTACAATTTGAAGATGATGGAAGTGAAGAGCAGCAAGGTGAAACTTTTGCCACAGAGCCAAGACCATCAACTGCCCTATTTGTTCAACCCAGTGTTACTTTTGCATATTTTCATGGTTTTCTTGGTAAGTCAAATTATCTCTTGTCACTCTGTCATAGTTATGCTATGTCTATATTTAAAGGAATTAAACTACCTTATAACAATTTTTCTGTATATTGTGTTTTCCTTTCATATCCACATACCATTTATTATTTCTCAGTAATAGACTTTGTGATAGATTTAATTTTTTTTCCACTGGCAATAGTCTACCTCTCAGAAATGTCACCTGTCAAGTATATCAATTCCTTCAGTAAACAGAAAGCTATTTAATACTTTTATATGAGCTTTAAACTTAGCTTCACCTGGTTTTCCATTATGTTGCAAGGTGCTTTAGAGGTAGAAATGCACTTTTGGTCTGCTCACTAACAGGTGAAAAATTATTTTCCTGCCTTCTTCGATTTTACTTTCTTGTCGGCACTCACTTGAGTTATACATCATCTGCATTAAATGGGGCTGGCTTTGTCTCAACAGCGCAGAAAGAATTCTTAATATTGGAATAGTCCATGTCCTTTTCTTGTTCTCTTTTCCTTCACAGAGTTTAGTAGTGTTCATTTTATTCACTTGAATGTCAACATTCTCTAGGTTACTGTCATGTTTTGTAATTAAAGCAGTCTAGATGGATGGAGTTGAGTAGAGAAGTGGCTGAATTTAATTATGGTTAATAAGCATATGACAAGGGGATGAAATACCATCTGATTCTCATAGAGCTTCATCACCACTGTTTATTTAATAAAAAATTTAGTATTGAAGATGGGGGTGGGGAGAGGGGAAAATGGGTGATGGGTACTGAGGAGGGCACTTGTTGGGATGAGCACTGGGTGTTGTGTGTAAGCGATGAACCACGTGAATCTACCCCCAAAACCAAGAGCACACTGCAATGCACTGTATTTTAGCCAGTTTGATAATAAATTATATTAAAAAAAGAACTTATATTCGAAATTGTCTTGCACCTGATAAAAGAAAAAAACAGAAATCCTTAAATGACAATGTAGTTTCATTAGTATTATCTTCTAACTTGTCAATAGGCTTATTTCAGAGGAAAGAGTTAAAATTGTCAGTATCATGATTCTAAAATGAATATTCATTTATGTCTTTCCACACTGTGGTCATGTGCATGTATATACAGTGATTCATGAATGTGCAGGTAATGAATAGAAAATGTTGCTTTAAAAAGAGTAAAGGGATTATGAATATATGTGTGTGTATGAAATACAAATACATGCCATATTAGTATGATGAATATGGACAATACAAAATGTTAAAGAAGTTAGTTGATGATGATTTTTCTTTCTTTTTTTCCTCCTTTGGTTGCTTTAGTTTCTATGGAAATTGACTATTTCGGAAAATTCAGTTTCCTACTGGGAAAAATTGAATGCTGGGCAGTGTACAGACACTGCAGATTCTCAAGTTAGAAGATTTGGGCTTTACATCTAGCTCTGCGATTAGCTAGCTGGCTGGTTTTGAATGAGGAAACTATGCCTCATTGTCCACATGTGTAAGACTGTGATCATGTCTTCCCAATCTGAAGTGGTTTCTCGAAGATAAATTAAAATATAGCCCAAAAGAGGTTTCGATGAACAAGGTAAAAATATTATTCAAATTATGTGTTGGAAATGATTCTTTTATGTTTAAATCAGGTAAATTAGAAGTCAGTTAAATGTGACAATATACCTTTGTAGCCAAGCCAAGAATATTAACATTATGTTCATGAACAAATTTGTGTGATGGTTTGGAAGGCCCAGAAGGACAAGTTCTAGGAATGAAATCAGAGTCCATACTCTGAAAGATCAAAGCGGGTTTGGACAAGTGCTCAACAAGAGCAGGATTAGTATAACCAGAGAAATAATCTTTGTAAAGAAAGAATTTGGTAAAAAGAGGAATATTGCTTTCCTCCCTTTATCACCTCTAGGCCCTAGAATCTTGGCTAGAAGTGTTATATAAGGTGTTCCAGGGGCGCCTGGGTGGCTCAGTCGGTTAAGCGTCCGACTTAGGCTCGGGTCATGATCTCGTGTTTCATGAGTTCAAGCCCTGCATCGGGCTCTGTGCTGACAGCTCAAAGCCTGGAGCCTGCTTCGGATTCTGTGTCTCCCCCCTCTCTCTGTCCCTCCCCTGCTTGGGCTCTCTATGTCTCTCAAAAAAAGAATAAAATGTTAAAAAAATTTTTTTAAAGTGTTCCTGAATCAGGTGTTTCTAAAGATTATTTTACAAAAAAATATTTTAAATGTCTGTGTAATGGTGAAAGTGATCGACTTCATTCCAGTCTCAGTAATTGATGCGGGAGTACAGCTTATTGTTTGTGAACCTGTGTGTGTCTTCCTCTCTGAGGAGATAGCACAGAGTAACCTATGAGCAGGAGAGATGAATTCTGGTTCATTGAGTATCCTTACCAGTGACTAGCAGTGCTCCTGTCCTGAAAACTAGAATGCCCAGTCTCGTTTCAGGGCTCTTATTGCTAAGTTATGGGAGGTGTCTAGCTTCTTTTTAAGTGGTCTTTAAATTCTGAGTGAGGCCTTGCTTTTCTTTCCCTGTGATCCAAAGTGACGGTTGCCCTGTGGTTCTACAGCCCTCCATCTCTGTGACCTGAATTGTGTCACGTCTGTGTCTGTGCTGTCCTGGCAGCTTTATTTGCTCTGCACAATCAACGTTTCCTCTCACTGTCAAGAGCCCTGGCATTTTAAACCCCTTTTGGCAGAAGCAGTTTAAGCTTGGAAACTGCACTGTAAATATATCTCTTGTTGGGCAGAAACAAGGATACTCTGATGATGCTATTTTCCATCAATAGTCACCAACAACCGCTCGCCCTTACTCCCACCCCTTACCCTTGCAGTAGCTCAGATGCAGCACTCCTTGCTCTCTGCTCTCCTTTTATGCATCCATGGCATTTAGGAGGACAGGTCAGATTTTCAAATGGTCTACACGAAGCTCCAAGACCACCAGTGTGGGGAGGAGAGAAACAAAAGTGAAAATACCTCCCTGTATAGTCCATTATAAGGGTCCCCACAGGCTCTCAGCTGAGGTTACCGCTGTCATCCTGTTCTAGTGTACTTCTTCCTCTCATCCTCTCCCTCTGTTTAGGCCCAGGACACCTCCAAAAAAGCCCTTTTTCTGATCTTAAAATGTTAATACAGGAATTTCGCATAGAATACTCTTACATTAATAACTAGGATACTTAGCACCCCAGATAGAAGTGTTTACATTTAGAAGCCTGAGAAAACACCTAGACTTACCCCATGTGTGTAAGACCTATATCACTGAAACGAGCCAACGAAATAATCCCTGCACAAATACAGTTCTTTACCTCCCCGAAGCACATTTCCAGCCATTTTAGATAGCTGCTTCTTTTCATTTATTCGTTTCTGTTCCCTCATTTCTTGTTATCAAGCATTCAGGATTATTCCTGCTGTTTTTTTCTATTTTCTTTAAAATATTTGGCTTAATGGTTCAGTTGAGGATCTTTAATAAGCCCAAGGCAAGACTTTATGGATACTTACTTATAACTAAGTAGAGGGAGACAGCACAGGTGTTTGTGCAATGGGTCTTCTAGGCCTTTTTCATATCCTGGTAATATGCTGCTGAGGCACTCCACCCTTGTGGATTGATAGCTGGATTTTGATCTTTAAAATTTACTATATCTTTTGATTTGTTTGTGTGTGTGTCTGTGTGCACGCACGCACGCATTATATACAACATCTATAGCCATGGATTATCCCTTTATCTGCATAGCACAGTATGAATTACTTTCTTACCTCTATGCATGCATTTGTTCTTAGGACATTCATAATTTTCTTCAAGGTTATACTCTGTCTTTTAAATTTTTAATTGGATAAAATTATCACCCTATTTACGAATTAGTTTATGTTAGGTACCATCTCATTCATCATTGATAATCCTTCCTATTTTAAATCTGGTAACTATGTACAGTTAGTGTTACTTAACCGCCCTACCATCCATGACAGAGTGAGCCTTTCCACTTCTGCTTTCTCAAGATGCATGTAAAGCTGTCTCATTAGGACTCTAAGTATTAAAAATTGCCTGTGCAATTTGGGACTTGTATGTGAGAAGCAGTATTTCAGCTTAAATATCTTGTTTCTTACTTTCTACAATATAACCAAACCAACATTGGGACTCCTAGATGGTAAAATTGCTTATGTATATTAGCAAATTTTATGTATCCTTTAAATTTGGAAATGACTCAAAGCTATAGCCAAAGCATATGTGGCTATCAAAATATAATCCCTTAAGGGAAAGCCATGTGACGTTAACTTATCTTAATATTTTGATAATGTGTGTGCACATGTGTCTGTGTTATTTCATACTAATCCATAAATATAGATTAATAAAATATTAGATTTATTAAAGCTGTGGAATCAGTTTGAAATGCAAGCCAATTCATTTTATTCTTCTATAAAACGAGATGCAATGCAGGGAAGAAATTTATGCTGTGGTAATAGCTGCAGCATATTGAGCTCATATCATGTATCACTTTATATGTTCATCTACTTAATATTCACAACAACCCTATAAAGCAAGCACTATTATTATTTTCACTTTACATATAAGGTGAGGCCTGAAGAAATGAAGTAGTTTACTCAAGATGTGGCAATTAGCATGTCTACAACCTGGTGGTCTATTTTGGTGGCTTTATTTCCTTTGTAGTTTTGAAGGACGTAAGTACTACAGTGATGTACCATATCCCTGTTAGGGATGCAACTCAGTAAGAGGCTGAACCAAGGATTGGAAGCTCTTCTCCAACCATTAATCCTCTCTGAGAGGTCTGTGTGCAGAAAGGATCACAAAGGTATTGGAGTTCTGTCGCTTAAATCTGGCTTGATCTTGTCCTCTATATGTCTGTTAACTGTGCTCAGATAATTTAAAAATTTTAATATTGGGCACTATTGGAGTCCTAAGATAGCAGAATATCACATTTCCTCCTTCAATTCACATGGATCAACAAGACTGTTCATGATTTCCTAGGAAGTTCTATGATTTTTTTTAATAAAATCTGTTATTCCTTTTTTTTATATTTATTTATTTTGAGAAAAAGAGAGAGAGAGAGCAAGCAGGGGAGGGTTGGGGTAGGGAGAGAAAGGGAAAGGGAGAGACAGAGAAATAGAGAGAGAAAGAAACCCAAGCAGGCTCCTCACCATCAGCACAGAGTCAGATGCGCCACTTAAACTAATGACTTGAGCCAAAAGTTAGACACTCAACCAACTGAGCCACCCAAGTGCCCCTAAATTCTGTTATTCTTAATTATTTTTGCTAATTTTGAGAATATGTAATTTATTGACTAAAGCCATAGGTACATAAGTGGAGCCCAGTAATGAGAATTTTTGGTAATATGTTCATGAAAGTGAAAGTGAATGCACGTATAGTATTTAAAACTCCAGGCCCCCTGAACTGTCAGGTGTGTTCAGTGATATCATCTATTAGCTGTTCTTTCATGCGTATGCCATTGGAAACTCGTCACTTTAACAATCACAGATCTTAAGTCCTGTAATCAGCCAATGGCATTTCAAAAGAAGACAGATGAAAATAGGAAGTTAAAGTTATCTTTTATAAACTATGGGGAAATTATTGTAGAGAGAAAAAAATATATCTTGAAATAAAGTATATAGTATAGAAAAGCACAGAGGTCCAAAACAAAGAAGATATTTTCTTTCCAAACAAAGATTGGTAAGACATGCAAGAAGCTAAAAGTTGCTATGAAAAACAGGAGCAATTATATGTCTTCTTAAAATAATCAGATGCAAAGATACAGTGATAAAAATGCAAATCGTAAAATACTCTTAGCCAGCTAGAGGTCAAATCAATGTTTTTCCTCAAATCAAAACATCAGAATTTTTCCTCAGTCAAGTTTTAATTTTTAAAGGTTGAATATTTATGGGGAATCTAAAAGCTAAAATTATTACAAGTCCTTGGAAAAAGGTTAAGATTTAAGTATTAGGTAAACATGAAATGTTCATGAATGAACTTGAAGGTGTCCATGAACACCTTGAATTAAAATGCAAAGCATTCTGAAGGGAAATTTTTCATCAAATTTCCAACAGAGTCCAAAAATTCTTAATAATTATTTTCATAGAGCAGTATTTTTCTTTGTCTTTTCGTTTTTAAAAACCTATCCATGAAGTAGACAGGCTCATAGGCTTTATACTTAATGTGTGTTAATGGCTTTATATAAAGTCATAGAATTTCAGGCTCCGTCCTCATGAATCTCTTCTGGTTTTGCTGCCAAGTAAATGATAAGCCTGTGCTTAAGAATCACTGGTGTGAAAGTGTAAAAAGAAGCTTTGGAGCCAAGGAGATTTGAGTTCAAAGCTTCCTCTGCTACTTGGTCAGGTTTCATAAGCTTCTTGAATCTTACTGTTCTTCACTTGTAATAATGATAATTATATATCATAGGGTTGTAGTGGATTAAATGATGAAATACATATATATATATATATGTATATGTATATATGATATACATGACATATACATGTCATATACCATTTGGCATCTAGGTAGAACTCCCTGTTAGTCCAAGATATTTTATTCTGTGTTTTACCACCTATTAGAATATTCTTCTATATACTATATTATTGAATAGAATCTGTCTAGATATCATTTTCCTTCAATTTTTTTGAAGGCTTGTATTCATACAAATCTAAACCCTATTTTGCCTGACAACACCTCCGTTCTTTGTATTCTCATTATCTTTGCCATTCTTTTGAGAATTATTCATCTGTTTTATGCCAGAGTGTCTATAGTCATTCTGCTGCTAGCCTTTCCAAGTGAATTCTGAGAATTTCCTATTTTGTCTGAAAGTTTTGGTTAAGCACTTGCTGAATGCAGATATTCTGGGAATATGTTTGGCCCATCTTTGAGGTTCACTGCTTAGGACTCAGGTTGTCTTGGTGACAGTTCTACGATTAGGACACAAATTCAGGAAACTGTAATGAAATGTTTGCTTCTGTAACTTCTGATACAATCAGTCCAGGGAATGCCTTTGCCCATTCATAACAATTTAAGCACAATTCTTTCTGTAAGTGAAATAAAATAGGGTGAGTTGCCAGAAACTAGGGTGAGATTTCTTAGGTACCTATTTGTAGATAGCCTCTGTAGAGGAAAAATAGTTAGAAGAAAAAGAAAAAAAATATGTAATACTGTATCTGTGCTATATATCCTGCTTTGTAAAATTAAGAGAAGAGAATCTCACAGGTGATGATAAAAGCTGTTTGAAAAATATTTCTAGAGACATAAAGAATATCTGTTTCCCTAATTTCCTTAGGGTTTGTTTGGGAGAAAACATTCTATGACTGGAATGTCTACTTCTCTTTACCTCAAGGCCTATCTAGCAGCTGAAATAAGCCAGCATGTACAAATGAATGAGCCATGAAGATACCCCTTATATTTATCGTTTCTGTACTTATCTCTTCTACACATCTGCATTAAGTGTCTAGTATCAGTCAAACATCATGATGGAAGCATCTGGTACATAGAGGAGAAGAACCACATGACTCCTACTCTCTCACTGTCTAATAAGAGGAGACAGACATATGAACAAATAAGTTGTGGACAACAAATTGTGTGCAGAGATGTTCAGTGCTTCCTGAGGCTATATAACGGAAAGCTTTCTAGGAGTCTTATCAGGTGAAGAGCCGGGCCAGAGTAGGACATTTCAAACACAAAAAGCTATACTTACAGAATTGAAGAGAGATACCTGCACACACTGACACCTATAAGCTATCAGGTCCCACTGGAGAGTAGGGCTCTCGGTCCTTAGGAGTCATTTCCCCATTTTACAGAAGTGAGAATGGAGGTTCAAAATAGTTAAGGGCTTGTCGTAGAGGCTCCTATTTAATAAACTAAAACACTGACCTGGGCTGAAGGCTTCCTGCTCCTGATCTACCAAATGCTTCTGCTTGCTTTGGCTATCTAAAGACAAGGAATCCTTCCTTTCATCAAGACCTGCTCCTGAGATTTGTATTTGAGTTTTCCTTCATTCATTTATGCTTTCACCTCTGTTGGACAGTAAACATTAAACAGGGAAGCTGAGGGGTGCCTGGGTGGCTCAGTTGGTTAAGCGTCTGACTTTGGCTCAGGTCATGATCTTGTGGTTTGTGAATTCGAGCCCTGTGTCGGGCTCTGTGCTGACAGTTCAGAGCCTGGAGCCTGCTTTGGATTCTGTGTCTCCCTCTCTCTGCTCCTCCCCACTCGTGCTCTGTCTCCCTCTCTCTCAAGAATAAACATCAAATTATTTTTAAAACAGGGAAACTGAAATCAATGTAATATATTTGCTTCCTTAGTAAATCATATAAAATCATTTCAGGTTGACTGGTTCTAACTAGTCACCAATGAATATACCTATGTGCCTTTTCTATTCTTACCATGCTTTCCTTTTTCCTACTTGTAGTTTCTTATTGTGATGTTCCCATTGTTCTGATTTCTAGTGTGAAGCAATTCTCTACAAGATGCACTTTAAAGTTAAAGAACATCTTCCTGTTATGCCCTCCTCAGTGACAGACTTACTTTGCAAGTCAAGGGATGGGAGGTTTAAATAAAATTTAAAATAAACTCGTTAAAATGGATGGTTTATTGAAAAACAACTATACATAAGTTTATGGAAGTGTATTTTCGAGTTCAGCAAATATTCATGTATTCACAAGCCTTCTGTGCTTCAAGTCTGTTCTAGGTCTTCATCTAGAGGATTAGAAGATGAATAAAACATTGTGCTCACCTCTATAGGGCTCTCAGATTAGTAGGGGAGGCAAACATTTAAGGTAATGATTCGAACACCGAATACAGAATGCAATCATGGAAGCACATTTAAAATACAGAGATGGAACTGAAGAAAGAGCAACTCTGTCTAGAGACTAAGGATAAGTTTCCTGGAGAAACAAACCTCAAAATTGTATTTTAAAAGCTGCAGGGAGTTTTCTAGGAGGAACAAGATAGTGGGAATGGGATATTCAAAGTAGAAAGAATATTCTGTGCAAAGACGTTGATGGGTGAAAGCTTTAGACACCCACCTGATTGCTTAGATGTCCCTCTGGGCTGTGGGAAGGCTACAGAGGGGTTAGAGCTAGGAAGATAATTGAACAGACTCACATAATAGAAAAAAATGAATACTTTTTCATTTTAAAGAATATAGTGATGGTATAAAGGGAGAGGAAAGGAGTGCAAATTTAGGAAGGAAGACTAGTGAGGAAATTGTTACAGAATCAAAAAATAGGTGATAAAATATTAAAACAGAAACACACAAATTTAGTGCCATAGAGAATAGAGGAGAAAATTATTTAGGAGGGGGAAATCTTACTAGAAACTAGTGGCTCATTGGATTTGAGTAGTGAGGAAGACAGGCCAAAATTACTTGTAGGTTTTGTGCCTTGGAGGAAGAATAAGAAGTGGTACCACCTACCAAGACAGGGAATGTACTTTTGTACAAAAATACAATATAATATAATAAATATAATAAATATGATATGATATGATACAATATAATGTAATATTCAATTCCAGGTAGTCATAACATTTATAGAGAAAACTAAAGCAGAGAAGCAAATAAAGGGAGGTCTTACACTGACAGTGCTATTTTAGATAAGATATCACCTCTGAGAAGGTGATATTTAATTGGAGAAATGAATGAAGCAGACACCTGCACGAAGATCTAGAAGAACATTTTAAGCAGAGTGAACATTGACTACAAACACTGTGAAATAGAAATGGTTTTGGCATGGAATGGAGAGAGTCAAAGTGGGGAAGTGGGGTCAGAAATGAGTTTCAGAGAGATAGGAAGTGACCTTGCAGTAGAGAAGAGTTTGGATTTTCGCCATTTGAAATGGAAATCCTGAAGAGTTTGACCATCAGAGTGACAAGCTCTGATTTGTATCTTTAAAAGGTCATCCTGGCTGCTGGGCATAGAGAATTAAATGCAAGAGGCAAGAGTAGATACAGAGAGACTAGTGAAAAAGGTACATCAGCACTGTAGGAGGGATATCATGGTGTCCTGGACTAGGGGGATGGTGAGAAATTGAGAAGTGTGTATTTTGATATATGGATATACGGATGGATTCAATTCAATGTGTGGAAAAAGAAGATCAAGGAGGAATACTAGATTTTTGGCCTGAGCCGTTAAGGTGTGGGAACAGCAAAGTTGTGGGGGAATACGGAGGAGGGAAAATTGAGTTCGTTTTTGGATATGTTTAGCTTGTGATGCCTTTTGGACATTTGGTTGGGTGGGTGGTTGCATATCTTCCTGTGGAGTTAGGAAAGAGTTCCAACTGGAGATAACATGGGAATCCTCAGCATACCTGCCATTGAGATCACCTAGATTAGAGGAGGACAGAGGATGAAAATGGGCAGAAAAGCATGAGCCTGGAGGCATACTACATAATCAGGATCAGGAGGACACTAGCAAGGGGAGTGTGAAGAAACAGGAAGAGATTTGGGGAATCTTTTTTTTTTTTTTTTTTTTTTTATGAAATTTATTGACAAATTGGTTTCCATACAACACCCAGTGCTCATCCCAAAAGGTGCCCTCCTCAATACCCATCACCCACCCTCCCCTCCCTCCCACCCCCCATCAACCCTCAGTTTGTTCTCAGTTTTTAACAGTCTCTTATGCTTTGGCTCTCTCCCACTCTAACCTCTTTTTTTTTTTTTTTCCTTCCCCTCCCCCATGGGTTCCTGTTAAGTTTCTCAGGATCCACATAAGAGTGAAACCATATGGTATCTGTCTTTCTCTGTATGGCTTATTTCACTTAGCATTACACTCTCCAGTTCCATCCACGTTGCTACAAAGGGCCATATTTCATTTTTTCTCATTGCCACGTAGTACTCCATTGTGTATATATACCACAATTTCTTTATCCATTCATCAGTTGATGGACATTTAGGCTCTTTCCATAATTTGGCTATTGTTGAGAGTGCTGCTATGAACATTGGGGTACAAGTGCCCCTATGCATCAGTACTCCTGTATCCCTTGGATAAATTCCTAGCAGTGCTATTGCTGGGTCATAGGGTAGGTCTATTTTTAATTTTCTGAGGAACCTCCACACTGCTTTCCAGAGCGGCTGCACCAATTTGCATTCCCACCAACAGTGCAAGAGGGTTCCCGTTTCTCCACATCCTCTCCAGCATCTATAGTCTCCTGATTTGTTCATTTTGGCCACTCTGACTGGCGTGAGGTGATACCTGAGTGTGGTTTTGATTTGTATTTCCCTGATAAGGAGCGACGCTGAACATCTTTTCATGTGCCTGTTGGCCATCTGGATGTCTTCTTTAGAGAAGTGTCTATTCATGTTTTCTGCCCATTTCTTCACTGGGTTATTTGTTTTTCGGGTGTGGAGTTTGGTGAGCTCTTTATAGATTTTAGATACTAGCCCTTTGTCCGATATGTCATTTGCAAATATCTTTTCCCATTCCGTTGGTTGCCTTTTCGTTTTGTTGGTTGTTTCCTTTGCTGTGCAGAAGCTTTTTATCTTCATAAGGTCCCAGTAATTCACTTTTGCTTTTAATTCCCTTGCCTTTGGGGATGTGTCGAGTAAGAGATTGCTACGGCTGAGGTCAGAGAGATCTTTTCCTGCTTTCTCCTGTAAGGTTTTGATGGTTTCCTGTCTCACATTTAGGTCCTTTATCCATTTTGAGTTTATTTTTGTAAATGGTGTGAGAAAGTGGTCTAGTTTCAACCTTCTGCATGTTGCTGTCCAGTTCTCCCAGCACCATTTGTTATCAAGACAGCATGGTATTGGCACAAAAACAGACACACAGACCAATGGAATAGAATAGAAACCCCAGAACTAGACCCACAAACGTATGGCCAACTCATCTTTGACAAAGCAGGAAAGAACATCCAATGGATTTGGGGAATCTTAGCCATGAATTTCAGTGATAAACATTTTAGCAGGAAGAGGGTATGGACTAACAATGTCAATTGCTATTGACATGTCAGAGAAGTTAAACACTGTTAATGCAGAGTTTTAAAAACTAACATGATTCTTCCATTTTTTATTAAAGATTTTGTTTTTAATTTTTAGAGAGAGAAAGTGCGACCAGGGGACAAGGGCAGAAGGAGAAGGAGAGAGAATACTAGGCAGGCTCCATGCTTAGCGCAGAGTCTGATGTAGAGCTCAATCCCATGACTCTGGGATCATGACCTGAAACAAAATTAAGAGAGAGGCTCAACTGACTGAGCCACCCAGGTGCCCCGTCAGGGTTCCGTCTTTGTACTAGCTCAAAAATTATGAGTTAAGACTAGCTTATATGAAATTATTGTACAAAAGGAAGAATATCATTGCAGGTGCAAATAGCTGTCATGGAAGCATAAGAGGTATGTCTAAATGGGAGAAGGGGGAGGGAAGAATGAGCAGCTGACTTTAGAGCCAGACGTGCCTTTGGCCAAGTAGGATTGCTTATATCCCACAAACTGTTTAATATAAATACTTTATTCTGAGACGGAAGCAAAAAGGATTGTGTGCTGCAGATGAGATCATAATCAAATTTAATTTCAGTTTTCTCTAGCTCCATTGGTCCATGTTTATAGACATAATTAATATATATAGCATTAATTTAATTATTTTTCTTGCTTGTTGCCCATGTGTATAATGGAAAAAACTTGGTCTGTTCCTCTGCCCTGTGTTATTTCCAGGAGTTCCCAGGGCCTGTGTTCATCGAATGTTCTGTTCTTAACAGAAATGTTTCTCTCCCCTGCTTAGTGTCATGCTTTATTCTTAGAGGCTGTAAGCATCACTCTCCTTCAGATTGGGATTTCAAACAAATTTCAAAATCAGAAGAAAGAGAGTCTTTATCCTATCCCTTCCATTTTTGGCCTCCCCAATAATTATTAACCAAGAGCACAGTGTTCACCCTTTCTTTGTTAAGCCGAAGAAGGATACTCACATGGAATACATAAATCCACTCCTCTCCAGTCTGTCCCATTAGGTTGACAAATATGTCCAGACATGTCTGAACCACAGCAGAGGACACAGCCTATGATTAAGTTGGACCTTTTGACACATAGATTATGGGATTTACCAGAGATTGAAAGCACACAATAATGAAACAGATTTTAAAAAATGAAGAGTATTTTAGAGCCTCAGGCAAGGAAAGGAGATAATCCAACTCCTTTATTTCTTCCACTCGAAGAAATTGAAATCAAATAAATTTAACTGATACATCTAAGGACACAAAGCTCAATTTTGTAGAACTCAGACATGTACCCAAGTCTCCAAATCTCGGACTATTTTTCTTTCCAATAAAGTAAGACACGCAAACACACACACACACACACACACACACACACACACGTACAGAAATGCCGTGGTAACTGAATATTGAATACGGTTTAAGTCCATTGAGTAGTTAGATTAATTTTACTATACTCTTGGAAACAAGAGGACTATTTGAGATGGGAAGCAAACATGGCAATGTGTGGATGTGTCATATTATGGATGCAGACAGAAAAGTAGGACGCTTGGTTAATTTCTCTTTGTGTTACAAATTGCAAATTGTATTCACTTGTAATGTGGTAGTTTTGACCACATATGCTTAGAGGATGGGGAACTCAGTAAATGTTAACAAGGAATGTAACATCTTAATATTCAATTTCTGAATGTTCATGAATCTTGTGGAGAAAATCATAGTATAACAAAAAAGCTCATAGTGATGTGTATTTACTGAAACAACTGGTCAACTGAAATGAAAATCTCTAATTGAACTAATTATTTGATTAATGAACCAACTTACTCAGTTAAACCTATGGTTTGTGTAAAGTATGTTAGTTTTCAGAATTGGTGTTAATGGATGAGAATTAGATTTTCTAGGTAGATGGTTACATAAATACAGTCTCTATCAATCCAGTCTGGGTTTCACATTCCCACCACAGACTTTACCTTTTAAAATCTTCTGTTTAATTCAATCCCCTTGTTAAAAGCCTTTTCCTTTATTTTCCAAAGAATGAATTTCAAGCTTCTTTATGTGGCAGTCAGGGTCCTCTCCATCTACCTCAATTTTGTCTCTCTAGTGCTGTCTCTTATTCTCTTTTCTAGCCATAATCTTTTCCCCTTCTTTTTAATATTGTATCATATACCTTTTATTGGACAACTGTCCCCAAATTATTTTGCCCATAAATATGACAGACTTAATCACCTCTAGGCCTTTATATTTATCTCCCTTATTGAAATGACCTTGTCATCTTTCTTTACTCATTGAAATCCTATGACTTCTTCAAAGACACAGATCAAATGTCAACCTACCTGAGAATCCAGCAACTACGTATTGACTCCAATAGAGCTCATGGTCTCTGTATTCATAGGACCTTCCAGGGTACTCAATTGTCCCTTTTCCTATCCAGAATGCCATAGTTCATTCATTCCCCAAAGCAGCCAATTCAAATCTCACTACTTTTTTCAACCCTTAAATGCTACTACTGTACTGCTCACTCAACTAACTCAATGAAACCAGTTGCTGGGTGTGAACTCTACCAGATTATACCCTTCAACCTCCAAATATATCCGTGTCCTCACTTCTCTCTCTCCCAAAAAGCAGTGTCACCTTCCAAATCTTACACCTGTGTTCTCAGTTGCTTTCCTTTCCTCACCTGGGATTTTGCCATATTTCTCTCTCATACCTTTGATATCCTCTTTTCCACTGTCTCCTTCCTGTCATCTTACACTTCGATTGTTTTGCTCTTGTTCATTTTAAACAACAGTGTTTTTCAATATTTCTGCCTCTCTTTCAAACAATTGCCACATGGCTCATTGTTTGTTTTTTATTTGATGAGCAAGTGTATGAAAATGTTAGTTGATACACATGAATTTACTTTTGTTTATTCTTCAATTCCATGCATTCAAGTTTTAACTTCCATTGCACTACTGAGATGGTTCTGAAGTCCAAATAAATGTTCTTCATCTCCATTCTCAGTTTCTTCACTGTTCTCCAGTACCACTGAGTACTTGTTCTTTCGTGAAATATGACGTTTGGATTTAAGGGTATGGGTCTTCCAGTAATCTCTCCTTTTTTTTTTTTTTTTTTTTTTTTTTTTTTTACTTTTTTTCCTTGTCTGTTAGGAGCTCAAGTTCTATTTGGACAGATCATACCCTTCATGAAATCACGTCAGTGGCTTTCCATTACATGCATAACAAACTTCATGGCCTGTCCCAGTCTTCATACAATATAACTTTAATATAACTTTTTTAGCAGAGACACCAGAAGGCCTCCAAAATATCACATACATTCATACCTTCAGGCCTTGGATTATGCTGTTGCTTTCTGTCTAGAATGCTGTTCACACTTTGCAACTTGAGAAAGTCATGCATATCTTGGAAATCATCTCCCAAATGTCATTCCTACTGTGTCACTTGCTTCCTCTGATTATTACATGGAAAATTAGTAACTGCTTCTGTGTTGCCTTTAGGACTATTTATGTGCATTAAAGTTTTGCAGTAATAGTACATCATATATTGACAGTATTTTGAAAACTTTTTTTCTGTTTTCCACTGCACTATTTCCTCAATTAGGTTAGGGTCTACATTAATCTTTGCGCTCACTGTGCTTAGCACAGTGTAAGTGATCACTAAGTATTGATTTATCTGATGATAGTCTTTCCTTCATCAAAGCTGTTGGTGAGGGAAATTCTATAATATTCCTTCATATGATATTCATATAGAAGCAACTAATGAAAGAAATTGAATTAAAAATAGTTTCTCTGCAATTTAAATGGTGATTTGCAGTAATTAGGGGGAATTATTTATTATCATAATTATTGCAACAAAATTAAATATTTTAAATCAATATTTTAAAGTACAATATTTCTCAATGTTTATTTTGCATGTTAGATCATTCCCAATTCAATTAGTACTAACTGTAGCTCTTGTTTTTTCATCTTTAATAATTTTTAATCTTTGACTTTTCTCTGATTTCTCATTCTGTTTTAGTGGGTAGACCATGATTCTGAAAAAGTGCCATCTTAAAATGAGTCTATACTCTGAATGCACACTCTACAAAATAGAATGTGAACATTTTGTAAATTCTTCATCTCCCCAAAACATTGATCACTTATTTAATAGCTTGTTTCTTTTCTCGGTCTATTTTACTTTATTTATGTTATTGAACTCCATCCTGTTAACGAATGTAATTGAATGGTTAAGAAAGCCTCATATGGGCGCTGGAGGGAGGCCAAGATGGCTGATAAGATCACCAAGGCTCACGTCACCTGGCCTGATGGCGACACGATCTTCTGGAAAGATCATTCACAAGGAAATCCCAGGCAAAATCATTTTTGAAGATGACCAGTGTCTTGCTTTCCATGACATTTCCCCTCAAGCACCAACACATTTTCTGGTGATACCCAAGAAACATATATCCCAGATTTCTGTAGCAGAAGATGATGATGAAAGTCTTCTTGGACATTTAATGATTGTTGGCAAAAAATGTGCTGCTGATCTGGGCCTAAAGAAGGGTTATCGAATGGTGATGAATGAAGGTTCAGAAGGGGGACAGTCTGTCTATCATGTTCATCTCCATGTTTTTGGAGGTCGGCAGATGAATTGGCCTCCTGGTTAAGCATGTTTTAGGGATAATTTTCCCTTCTCTAGGCAATGGTCAATATTTGCAAGTTCCAATATGTTAAATAGTATATTTGTTTTTACCTGTGTATGGAGAGATTGAGGGAATAATTTTAAAAGCCCATACATAATAAAAGATAATGTTTCATGGTTAAGAAAGAAAGAAAGAAAGAAAGAAAGAAAGAAAGAAAAAGAAAAAACCTCACGTGGAGCAAATTCCATCTTATTTTACACTAACCCATGAAAGAACTTCCCCTTCCACAAGGGATATTCTGGAATTCTCATTCACTGAAGGCCTTGAGACCAGAAATAAAAGTTCATATTATCTGTGGCCATTGAACTATCGGGGGGTGGGGGGAGGGGGTGTTTGGAGCCCATCTTCACCAACCAGATCATACTGTTCAGTTGGCAGGGACTGTCTTATGTGACTGAATAAGGAACTTCTGTGCCAGATCTTACCACAGTGCCTGTATATCACAGACGTTTGTAAATGAAGGAATGATGGCCATGGTGTTTATTTTCCACACTTAAACTCATATTTCCTGTGTAGTTTTAGAATTCTTTTGTCTCTATCTCTTTTTTTTTGTTGTTGTTTATTTATTTATTTTGAGAGAGAAAGAGAGCATAAGCAAGGAGGGGAAGAAAGGCGGGTCGGGGAGAGAGCCAAGCAGGCTCTGCACTGTCAGCATGGATCCCAACACGGGGCTTGAACTCACAAACTATGAGATCGTGACCTGAGCCGAAGTCAAGAGTGGGATGCTTAACCTACTGAGCCACCCAGGTGTCCCATGTAGGTTTAGGATTCTAAGAGTGTTTGCAAATTCCATGTTTATGATTGATATATTTAAGGTATTAAGGTTTAGATGAATTACTTTTTAATTCCTGGAATTTGCTTTTTTCCTTTTAAAAATATACAGACATCATGCCATTGTCTATAAGCAAATATAAATAAGACATCCAGCTGATTACACTTGTTAACTTTTAATCTAAAAAGTTAGGCTCATGTAGTCACAGCCCACATTCTACTTTTATAGTCAGTCAGGCACTTACCCATTTACCAGATGTTCAGAAATAAATAACTACTGAATGTGTGAACTCCAGGACAGGCTTTTCATATTTATAGATTATGATTTTGGATGTACACACCTGAGCTCATACTTTTTTTTTTCAAACAACTTTATAATAGTATTAACATTTAAAATGTTAAAAAAAACCCTCATAATTCTAGAATCTAGTACTTTTGGCATCAGTGTTCTATGTTCCATTCCAGATAACTTTTATAACACAAAGTTGGAATCTTAGCAGATATACAATTTTGTGTATTCACATATTGCCAAACAGAATTGTTTATGTTGCTAAAATATTTAAAAATTTTATTTTAATTGCAATTATTATAGTCTAGAGATTTGTTATTCTAACATTTACACAATACTCTCATTATTGTTTACTTACAAAATACTCATGTTTATTGTAGAGATATAAATCAACAAGCAGCCTGAAGTAAAAAAGGAAAAGTACTTACAATTCCATTTCCCAGAGACAATAACTGTTACTACATTAGAATATATCTTGAAAATTTTAAATATCTAGCTGTCTTCCTTTCTAACTATCTGTACAAACATGTGCATGTAAATCTGTTATGTGTATTTTTTAAATATGGCCATATAATACAAAATAAGAATATAAAAATTATAATCAGAAATTTTATAATAGTACATTTTGACCAATCTTCACATCTGTAAGTCAGAGTTATCTACATAATATTTCCTCTTTGGAATATATAATAGTTTTAAAGTAGTCTCTGTTATTGCACTTTTATAATATATTTAATTCATTGCATAATATGGTGACCATCTATATCATTATGCAGTTGTCTTTGTAATTACTCAGAATAAACTTTTAAAACGATGTTAAACGTATGCTTATTTTTAATGCTTTGATATTTATTGACAGGAAACATCAAGAAAGGTTTATATAGAGTTCTATTCTAACATCAATGATATAACACAAGTTAGCCTTTTTGACCTTTTTTTTAGAATAAAACACCATTTCAGGTGTTTAATTTAGTGATTCAACACTTACATACGACAGCCAGTGCTCATCACAAGTGCCCTCCTTAGTACCCATCACCTATTTAACCCATCCCCCACCCAACTCCCCTCTGGTAACCATCAGTTTGTTCCCTGTACTTAAAGAATCTGTTTCTTGGTTTGCCTCTTTCTTTTTTCCCCTATGTTCATCTGTTTTGTTTCTTAAATTCTATACATGAGTGAAATCATATAGCATTTGTCTTTATATGACTTACTTGGCTTAACATAGTGCCCTCTAGATTCATCCATGTCATTGAAAATGGCAAGATTACATTCTTTACTATGACTGAGTAATATTGTATATTATAGATATAGATATTGATATAGATGATATAGATATAGATATATGCATGCCACATCTTCTTTATCCATTCATCAGTTGATGGACATTTGGTCTCTTCCTATAATTTGGCTATTGTAGATAATGCTGCTATAAACATTGGGATGCATGTGCCCCTTCTAATTAATATTTTTGTATCCTTTGGGTAAATACCTAGTAGTGCATTTGCTGGGTCATAGGGTAGTTCTATTTTAACTTTTTGAGGAAGCTCCGTACTGTTTTCCAGGGTGACTGCTCCAGTTTGCATTCCCACCAACAGTGCAAGAGAGTTCCCCTTTCTCCACATGCTCACCAACACCTCTTGTTTCTTGTGTTGTTGATTTTAGCATTTTGACAGGTATGAGATGATATCTCAATAGAAAAACTCTTTAGCTTGAGTTGCTGAATTTGCTTAAACATGTTATAAAATACATCAAATAAAACTTACTTTTGGGTATAAACAATGAGATAATGGTTACATTGAAAATGTTTCTTTCATATCACATTGAAATAGTTATAAACTTGCCTTAGCCTGACGGTCAGTGATATATTCTGTTTGTCACTTGATCATAAATTTCAAAATAAAAATAGAGACAGTGTGATAATGATGCACAGGCAGCAGCATCCCCATTACCAGTATCTCATAGACAGAGTTCTTTCAGATTACAGCATTTAAAAATGTTTATGTAGATTTCACTTAAGTTCAGAAATCTGTGAAACATTAAGAAAATCAACTAGAGGTTTTTTTGTTTTGTTCTGTTTTTGTTTTTGTTTTATTCTAGGAGATACTCTGCCACTCTGTAACTGGAAACACTGAAATAGCTCAGTGGTTAAACTTGTCATTAGCTAATAGTTCAGTTGCGTGGACTGAGAGCTATGAAAACATTTATTAAGTATGCTACTTCCCATTTGCTTTTCCTTGACTTCAGTATCTAGTCACAATAACATTTTTGTGCTTTTAAGAAAGCTCTAAAATATTTGTAAAATTAGTTCAATAAGAGTATTTCAAGGTCAGATGGATCTAATTTCCTTTTTATCCCTGCAAAAATAGAGCCAAATAAAATTAAATCAGGCTCCGTGGATTCCAGTATGGTAGTTTCTGACCTGACATTTAGTGGTGTCAAAAGGGAGAAGTGCCTGTTTTGGTGATATTATTCATCACCTTGTCAGCTGGATCCGAAGTAAGGGATTTGGCTTCTAGTTCAGATAATGTCATTGGAACAGTTCTCTCGGTCCCACAGGCTTGTTACCAATATACTCTGGTGAGAGAAAAATACCACACATTTCAAGACCTTTCATTTGCTACTCCTAACTAGCATATACATTTAAGATTTTTTCAGTGCTAGTTCATTTTCAGTACGATGCAGATTGTATCTTTTTTATTCTCCAAATAGTCCTTATTTTGCATATAAGTACTAAATGCTATGAATGGATAAAATGGAATATCAAGTTAGACTTCAGCTGTAATAATTATATGTGTCATAGTATCTCTCAGCATGCACTAACATCCAAGAGATACTATACAAGATAACTCATATAAAGTACATGCCATATTTATTCAATGGAGAATATCATCTGGAAGGAAGAGGAGAAAGGGAAGGATGTAACAGAGGAGATGAGAAGGAGACAAAGGAGAGAAAAAATATGAATGTTTAGTGAATAAAAGAAGGTCCTCACATAGGTAGCTGTTATCAGAGAATTAACTACAGCAGCATTTTTCCATGTGTGATGCAAAGACAACCTGGAATAAGTAACATTGTGTGCTTGCTAAAAGTTGAACTTCCCCTATGTTACTCCATACCTGCTAAGTCTGATTCCCTTGAGATGAGGCTCAAGGATCTGTATTTTTCATGAGCACCAGAAATGATCTTGTACCAATGATGTTTGAAATCTGTTGAATTAAACTGTAAAGTTAATTGAAAATTCTGACCTGTGGCCTGATTGAAAAAATTGTATTGGCTTAGAAAACCTATTAATATATTATGGCTTGTCATTAAGCATTAAGAAGAGTATAGAACACAGAACACTCTAAGAAAATAAACTTTTTATGGGGAACACACTGGAAAGCAGAAGTTCCTAAGGATTTATTCACCCTGTTCTGTTCACTACTTTTGGAAAGTACATCCTTAAAACGCCAGCAACATAATTTTAGGATATGATGAATTTTTACTTACAGAGTGATTTTATTTCAAGAGAATCTACATGATGAGTGTAATTAATGTTTAAGTAACACAATAATTAAGCTGTATACGTATAGCCTCTCTCTGAATTACTGAAACATAAAAATTGTTTTAAGAATTTGAATACCAACACTGTTTGCATGCCAACATATTTGCTATAAATCTTTTGATGTTAAAACATATTTTGTTCAGGCAAATATTGTAAATACAATCCGAATAATAGATGATGGTGCTTGATCATTGTTAATAGTGATTTTCCTTAAATTAAAAAATACTTTTGGGGTCATATTTTAATTATGACTTCTGAGAGTATAATCCTAATTCTCTATTTATATAATTTAAATAAATTTTCTTACTTAAGGAAAGAAATTAACATAAAAAAGCAAGAGATGAATTCCCAGTCTCAAAGGTCAAATGCTAATTTTGGATATTCTTCATTTAAAAAAAATATTACCAATATCAGTGTTGAAAATATTGATTATTAATGAAAAAACACATTTCCTATGGACCTCTTTTTGACAAGTACATTTTAATCTGTATTAAAAACATATTAATCTCTGCCTCTTTTTCCCTCTAATGTTTGAAGTTGAATTGCAACACGAGGATATTATGCAAATCAAGACAATTCTTTTCAAAGCTTTGAAAATTTAATGTCAAAAAATACATATTTTAGCATATATTATTTAGTGAAAAGTTCATTTTTATTTTTTCTGCAAAAGTGCTCTAAGCCTTGGAGTAAGAGAATTTCGTGGGTCCCTGGTTATACCATATGTTTTAGAAGTTTTAGCTTCCTCATGGGTATCCAAGGATGTTAATATTTGACTGTTTTCTAGCATTGAATCAATTTCATTTTCATTCTGTTATTATAGTTATTATCTTATGTAGGAGCATAAATTGAAAATCATTCCAAAGATCAATGATCGACAACCATCTTACTTAAGTTGTGTTGGGAAACTGATTCCTGTGAGGAGTAAGACTGAAGTCTGGAAAAATCAGTTGATTTTCTCAGACACTTTGATTCAGAGAAAATCAAATGATTTTTCTAGACTTCAGCTTTCTCCTTTGAGAAGAAGTGGTCCAATTGGGGTAGATGATTTTGAATGTTTTTGCAGGTGGCACAACATACACAAGGTGAGAAGACAAAAATGTGTGGTGATGAGATAGACAATGATTAGATCACAATGAAATTAGGTGAATGGATATTAAGAAATGATAATTAAGTAAATATGAAAAAGTCTAAATATGAAACATGCTTAGGACAGAAATAAAATAGGTAGAGTGATAACAATAAAAAACAAAGGAATTATGAAAGTATCTTTAAAAGTATAAGGAAATAATGTCTCAGCCAGTTGTGTCCAACTCTTGATTTTGGCTCAGGTCATGATCCCAGGGTCATGGGACCAAGCCCCATGTTGGGCTCCAACATCCATGTTGGGCTCTGTGCTGAGCGTGAAACCTACTTAAGATTCTCTCTCTCTCTCTCTCTCTCTCTCTCTCTCTCTTTCTCTCTCTCTCTCTCTCTCTGCCCCTCTTCCCCACTTGTGCTCGCTGTCTCTCAAAAAATAAAAAATAAAAAGTATAAGGAAATAGATACTGGTAAAAGGATCAGGTAAAAAAGAAAGAATAGTAGTACTTTCCACTAAACTTGTATGTGAGTAGTTAGAAAGCACATTAATAACATGATATTTTAAAATGTGCTTTTTTAGCACATCTGCTTTAGGAATTTTAAGTATGTTTTGAAAATTTTTTAACAAAAATAACAATGTGACTTCATTTTGTAGTTTTTTACCCTTTTCTTTTTATGAGGACTATTTTAAATATAAAGATATCTTCCAAATTGATAAAAAACAAATATCTCCATTTAACCTCACATGGCCAATAGATATATAATGCATGAATATACTACTCTACCTTAATATCAACTTGACAGTTATATCTACTTCCGTTCTTTTGAACTGTGCTCTTTTATTTATATAATAGCAATTTGGGATAATTTTAATTCTAGCCTCTTGCATTTGCTGTGTATTGGAAACCTGTTGAGTTTTTTACATCTGTATGTGAACAGACAAATTACCTAAGTTCATATATGGCATAAATCTATATGAAATGGACCTGACTAGGGTTTGTATTTCCTGTTTATCATTATTATTGTTGTTATCATTATTGTTAGCGTTGGACTTTTCAGCATGCCACATCAGTTCATTTTTTTAAACAGTTGCTTATGGAGCATCAGAATGGACAAGGCACTTTCCTGTATGCTATGGCATAAATGTGATATAATGTAGATATAGAGAGAGATAGAGGATGGTAGATAAATAGACACATAAAAAACTGATATGGGGCACCTGGGTGGCTCAGTCGGTTAAGCGTCCGACTTCGGCTCAGGTCATGATCTCACAGTCCATGGGTTCGAGCCCCGCATCGGGCTCTGTGTTGACAGCTCAAAGCCTGGAGCCTGTTTCAGATTCTGTGGCTCCCTCTTTCTCTTACCCTCCCCGGTTCATGCTCTCTCTCTCTGTCTCAAAAATAAAATAAATGTTAAAAAAATTTAAAAAATAAACTGATATAATATTAATTATATAAATGTTATTTGAGTCATTGAGTCAGTGAATATGAATTTAGTTAGGAAGAGATAATATTTAGTTGTAGTAGATAAAGATTATAATGGGGAAGTTAGAATTGTTTCGCTAGTGCTTTTATGGATTGTAAGATTTGAACATGTGCCAAGAGGTGCAGAGGGAAAGGCATGAATGAAAGTATGAGTTTACAATGTGTAAAGTATTTTGGGGGGACACTGAATAAATTAGTAGACTAACCTAGATATTGCAGAAACCTTATATGAGTAGTGGTGTATACTACCATATAATTGGTTGGGACCCAATTATTAAGATTCTTAAATACCAGACAAGTAGACTTTGAAATTTTTCCTGTGGGTAGCAGAAAGCTTATAGATAATAGAAACATTTACATTATTAAATATGCTTGAGAGTAGCATCTGCCTTAATTCTTATTTCTGATTTAACTGTTAAAAAAGAACATGTACTTTGTAAACATGTGTTTCAGACAGTTTAAATACTTTTGTATATTAGATTATTTTATTAATTTCCAATGGGAGTAGAAGAATTTCAAGTACTTTGATAGTACTTTATAGATAATAGTAGCACTGTCATAGTTCTTTTTCCTTTGTGTCTTGCCTAATGTGACCAGTTCCTTTGGGAATGATTATACACATCAGTGTGGCCTGTATAATACGTTAAGGCTTATCCTCATTGCAGTCATTTATTAGGTGCTTAATTGTGAATGTTGCTCCCACCAGGCGATGTACAAAGATTGCTATATAGGGGTTCTTTAAGAATTGAGTCCAAGGAATCTAATTGCTCTTAGCTCCTCAATATAGAACACCACTTTTGTATTCACTGGGCTAAATTGTGCTTGGTGTAGTGTCAGCTAAATATACTAAATAGCCACAGTTATACATAGGCTTCCAAACATAACAGATACTCAACCTGACAATACCATGTAATAGCAGAGATGTAAACTCACATTAACTTAGAGCATGCAGGAACCAGACAGTGAAAAGAATTTGACTTGCCATGAATAATGGAATGTTTTATTTTTTTCACAACTGTTATCCTGTCCTTCAGGCCCTTTGGCTCAGATGCTTTGAGTGTTCAATACAGAGTTTGAGTTAGAACTTAAATTTCAGTTCTTAATCTTTTCCCCTGTTTATGGTGTTCACAAACTAAATACTGAATCTGGGCACATGGGCCTTATTTAGTTGTAAATCTTTATATCAGGTAATTATAGCATTGGTCTAATTAGCCAGCAGGCTAAATTTGTCAAAGTAAACTGAACTTGCCTAAAATTTGTGAAAGAAGTAAAAGAGAATTCTGTGTAATTTTATTGATATAGGAGATCCTTCTTATCAACTTCCCAAAGAGAATATTTAGTTTCTTTGTATTTATTAATCCAGAAATACTCTTAGTACTGAACGTTTATCTTTCAAGATACCTACATATGACTAATTTGATTATCAAGAATACATATATATGTGTGTATATAGTCCCTGTTTGAGATAGTAGGTCCATGAAAACTCTTGAATTGTGAAATTCAGCCAAAGAGGAAAACACTCATGGGCCTTAAACACATTTTGTGTATATAATTGCAAAAAATAGACATAGGTTAAAGATATACAACCAAGAATCTTCCACAAAATCTTAATATTTGCATTGCTTTACATATTTCCTAAAATGATGTAATAATTTGGTTGATATATGTTATGCTATATTCTGACTTTCAAAAATATAATGCACAATATTTGTCATACTCAAATTGATATATTCATTCACCACACTCTTAAAATCATTTTATATACTGTGTTTTAGAACAGAATTAAGCTTTTCAGCTGTAAAATGTTATCCTCCTCAGAATAAAGAACTTCTAAAATCTTTTGTAGTTTCTCTGAAATAATAATGGCCCACCATGTCATAATTTTAGGCTATAAAAGTGCTTTGGAACAAAATATTTTAAAAATAGGATATGGTAACAGGAGAAAATTACCTTTTGACATTATAGTTTATCTAATACAATTAAGTCTTTAAAATAGGATCCATTCATGTTTTTCAGCTTCCTTTTCTATTTATTGGAGCATGTGTGCTTTGGTTTTAATCTGATTGTGATAAAACTGTATATTCTGAAAGAAAATATTTGATAGTATAGGCAGATATAGGGAGGAAGCCTTCCAGCATCTTTTCTTCTGTTTTTAGCTCTGAAAGGTCTCAGAGAAATCAAACAAGGATCCATCCTTGGACAAAATGAATAAAATCAGAAATCAAATAAAATTACAGACAGTGAACAAAAGCTTCCACTTGAAAGTACACAACATTAGTTGGTATTATATAAGGGGAAAATAATGTTATTTCATTGATTTTAAATTTGAAAACTAAATTAAATTGACTTTGAATAACTAATTTAGGTACTCTTTAATATCCCAAGATGTGTTAAATCTGAAATAAACCTAGAAATATTTAGTTTAGAACAAATAGTCAGTGATTATTGAAATAAAAGTTACGATTATTTATTATCATGAAAACTATTAAGAATCTGTATTGTTATGACACTGTTAAAGGAAGAGTTATTAGAAAACATAACAGTATTAATATCTAATTATATAAAATTGATTTGTAATTAGCTCTACAGGAGTGCAAAAATAATACCTGCTGTATTAATGACAACCAGATTAAAGAGGAAAGCTTTTTTCTCCTTGCTCTAATTAGTTTGGTTTACGCATTCTTATTTATGAAATAAATGTATTATTTATTTTCCTCTAAATGTTTATGGCTCTCAAGCTACCTTTTCTACTTCATGAAAGGTTCAGTTGTGTTGTCATTACTTTGCCTTAAAATTATTAATGTAATCACACAAAGGGTATGGCAAATGAGAGAAAGAAAGGGGGAAAAAAAAAAAAACAGACCCAACCCTAAACCAGTGTGTGAATTATTTGTAAATGTTGTTTGGTGCTCTCTTTCTTTATTCCCTTTAATTGTGTACCTCAGTCCCCTTCCAGTGTTTTGAGCCTTCAGGGTGACTGGCTGTATTAGCACCATCACCTCCACTACACCCAGCCCTCTCTCCTCAGCCCAGACCTGAGCTTTCACTTCTCATGACTCCAGTACCTCACCTAAACTCAGCTCTGTTGAATACCATTCCATATGTCTTTCTAAATTTCCTGTTGGCAGCTCACTATTCTGATGTGAAACTGCTAAATGCCATCCTCTCAAATATTATTTGGGAAGTATGTAGAGGAAATTTCCTAACCCAAAGAGACTTGTTAAGATAAGCCTTGGCTTTAATCTTCTCAACACCCAAGATCTTCTAAAATACGTATTTGGATTCCATATCTTCCTTCCCTGCTGGACTAAAATTTCTGAGTGTAGAACATCTGTTTTATGCACCTTTGTGTTCCTTCGAGGCTGATCCAGTAACATTGCTATGTGCTTGGCCACTGTTGGTATTTTATAAATATTTGTTGAATAAAAGAGTGGAAGAAAAACTCAGTAGCTAGTATTAGTATCTCAATATTTCAGTAACTTGATACAAAGTTTATTCAGTTATTACTGAATTATTATTATTATTAAGTTATTATTCAGTTATTAATAAACACAGTTTATTCAGCTTTGAGGTATTTAATGGTCAAAAGATACTTTTTCCATTTGTCCTTCTATGTGTGAAATGTGTGATTTTGTATTTCACATTCCTTCCTTATAAGGCATTAGTTTTATTATCCTAGCTAGCTCCCCCATCCTCCCCACATCTGAATACTCTTTTCCAGCTGGTACTCCTGTACAGTATAAAAAGTATGTTGTAGAACTGCTTCTAGAATGCTTGAAGAGTACTTGTAAGTTAAAGCATTACAAACATTGTGTTTAAATAATACATAGTGACATGCCCAGCAACATCCAAAATACTTCTGTAAAATGGGCCTTCTAATAATCCTTAAGATAGTTATAAGTTTTAGTAAAAGTGTTTGTATGGTAACTGGGATAGTGCCAGCTTCCATGGTAGGCCCTAAATAAATTGTAGCTATGCTTATATTTCATGCTGATTTTCAAGAGAAATGCATTTGCAAGTAGCAGAGAGGCAATTAAAAGAATAATTATGATACATGTAGGAAAGTTATATGGGAGAACTTTGAGAAAAAAATGTGGTTTCACAATTTTTGTTGCCATGTGCCTGTTCATTACTGTAAAATAACTGTTGTGCTGGTAGTTTAAATGTTTAGTGTCATGATATGTCTCTTTGGCTGGAGTTAAGGAGGTTAGAAAAGAAAATGAGTCACGGAATTATTCTCTCCCTCTCTCTTTTTCTTTTCTAAAGCAGCCAAACTGAGGGAATAGAACAGCTTTTTGCATCTGGGACCAATTCCTTCTCCTTTGCTGTTACCTGAGAGAGAAGCTCACAGACCAGAGACTTCAGAGGAGAAAAAAATGCAGAGTAAACACATGGCCCTCAGCCTTCTCCATCTGCATACTCTTTGCAATCTGGGTGGAAACAAGCACTGACTTGTTTAGATGCAGTTTAGGAATTAGAGGCAGTTTATTGGCTCATACCTGTAGTGTCACCACACCTTCATGTAGAACCTGAAGCCCCGTGCCCCTTCCTTTAATGAGGATTGAAGGAGCCTGGACTGGGACTGATGAACATCCAGCGGTATGAATGGCCCACAGCAGATCCTCAAGTCCCTCCTGACTCCTCTTTCCTTTCCCAGAGCCCTGCCCAAGCAGTTGTGCTGTGTGAAAGCGCTGATGGAGAACTTCAACGACGTGCAACACAAGAGAGGAATATTTTAACTTAGACTCATTGGCACAACTAGTGTGAAAGCTTTACTGGAAAAGACGAAAAGGTTCAAGTCTTTGCTATGTCCCACCAGCTATGTAAATCTCGGTCGCTCAAAACTTTTTTGAATCTCGGGGCGCCTGGGTGGCTCAGTCGGTTAAGCGTCCGACTTCAGCCAGGTCACGATCTCGCGGTCCGTGAGTTCGAGCCCCGCGTCAGGCTCTGAGCTGATGGCTCAGAGCCTGGAGCCTGCTTCCAATTCTGTGTCTCCCTCTCTCTCTGCCCCTTCCCCGTTCATGCTCTGTCTCTGTCTGTCTCAAAAATAAATAAACGTTAAAAAAAAAAAAAACTTTTTTGAATCTCATTTTTCTCCCATAGAAATATAGATTTAATTATTTGTCACTTGCAGCTCTAATTATCTGCTATTCCATAATGAACTATCAAGTCTTCTTATCCTCAGGCAGATAGACCCAAGAAATGTTATGATATTTTGCTAATACAAAAAATTGAAGTACAGAAAATTCAAGGACAAGAAAGCCTCTCCATTCTTTATTTAATCTTCAAACTTTCTCTTTCAAATTCTTAAAGAAAACCAACTCTCTGAGGAGAGATACATTTCAAAGAAATCTACAGTGTTTCTATGAAAGATTGATAAGTGCATGTTTCAGTATATAAAACATTTGAACTTAGAAGGAACAGTGCTCATGGCAGATGCTTCTTTATCGAGAAATTTCACAGCTGTCATCTGTTGTAGCAATGATGATTGAATGAGTGGAATATTGTTTATTCCACTAAGGAAATTATCCAGCCTTCAGTATATAAAGACTTCTTTCATTTTTCTCACCTTTATATCTGAAAGCAATGGAACACACCCATCTTTACTTGTAACCAGCTGCTTTTTCTTTTTTTTTATTTCAATATGCTTTTATTTTTTTTATATATATGAAATTTATTGACAAATTGGTTTCCATACAACACCCAGTGCTCATCCCAAAAGGTGCCCTCCTCAATACCCATCACCCACCCTCCCCTCCCTCCCACCCCCCATCAACCCTCAGTTTGTTCTCAGTTTTTAACAGTCTCTTATGCTTTGGCTCTCTCCCACTCTAACCTCTTTTTTTTTTTTTTCCTTCCCCTCCCCCATGGGTTCCTGTTAAGTTTCTCAGGATCCACATAAGAGTGAAACCATATGGTATCTGTCTTTCTCTGTATGGCTTATTTCACTTAGCATTACACTCTCCAGTTCCATCCACGTTGCTACAAAGGGCCATATTTCATTTTTTCTCATTGCCACATAGTACTCCATTGTGTATATATACCACAATTTCTTTATCCATTCATCAGTTGATGGACATTTAGGCTCTTTCCATAATTTGGCTATTGTTGAGAGTGCTGCTATGAACATTGGGGTACAAGTGCCTCTATGCATCAGTACTCCTGTATCCCTTGGATAAATTCCTAGCAGTGCTATTGCTGGGTCATAGGGTAGGTCTATTTTTAATTTTCTGAGGAACCTCCACACTGCTTTCCAGAGCGGCTGCACCAATTTGCATTCCCACCAACAGTGCAAGAGGGTTCCCGTTTCTCCACATCCTCTCCAGCATCTATAGTCTCCTGATTTGTTCATTTTGGCCACTCTGACTGGCGTGAGGTGATACCTGAGTGTGGTTTTGATTTGTATTTCCCTGATAAGGAGCGACGCTGAGCATCTTTTCATGTGCCTGTTGGCCATCTGGATGTCTTCTTTAGAGAAGTGTCTATTCATGTTTTCTGCCCATTTCTTCACTGGGTTATTTGTTTTTCGGGTGTGGAGTTTGGTGAGCTCTTTATAGATTTTAGATACTAGCCCTTTGTCCGATATGTCATTTGCAAATATCTTTTCCATTCCGTTGGTTGCCTTTTAGTTTTGTTGGTTGTTTCCTTTGCTGTGCAGAAGCTTTTTATCTTCATAAGGTCCCAGTAATTCACTTTTGCTTTTAATTCCCTTGCCTTTGGGGATGTGTCGAGTAAGAGATTGCTACGGCTGAGGTCAGAGAGGTCTTTTCCTGCTTTCTCCTCTAAGGTTCTGATGGTTTCCTGTCTCACATTTAGGTCCTTTATCCATTTTGAGTTTATTTTTGTAAATGGTGTGAGAAAGTGGTCTAGTTTCAACCTTCTGCATGTTGCTGTCCAGTTCTCCCAGCACCATTTGTTAAAGAGGCTGTCTTTTTTCCATTGGATGTTCTTTCCTGCTTTGTCAAAGATGAGCTGGCCATACGTTTGTGGGTCTAGTTCTGGGGTTTCTATTCTATTCCATTGGTCTGTGTGTCTGTTTTTGTGCCAATACCATGCTGTCTTGATGATGACAGCTTTGTAGTAGAGGCTAAAGTCTGGGATTGTGATGCCTCCTGCTTTGGTCTTCTTCTTCAAAATTCCTTTGGCTATTCGGGGCCTTTTGTGGTTCCATATGAATTTTAGGATTGCTTGTTCTAATTTCGAGAAGAATGCTGGTGCAATTTTGATTGGGATTGCATTGAATGTGTAGATAGCTTTGGGTAGTATTGACATTTTGACAATATTTATTTTTCCAATCCATGAGCAGGGAATGTCTTTCCATTTCTTTAAATCTTCTTCAATTACCTTCATAAGCTTTCTATAGTTTTCAGCATACAGATCCTTTACATCTTTGGTTCGATTTATTCCTAGGTATTTTATGCTTCTTGGTGCAATTGTGAATGGGATCAGTTTCTTTATTTGTCTTTCTGTTGCTTCATTGTTAGTGTATAAGAATGCAACTGATTTCTGTACATTGATTTTGTATCCTGCAACTTTGCTGAATTCATGTATCAGTTCTAGCAGACTTTTGGTGGAGTCTATCGGATTTTCCATGTATAATATCATGTCATCTGCAAAAAGCGAAAGCTTGACTTCATCTTTGCCAATTTTGATGCCTTTGATTTCCTTTTGTTGTCTGATTGCTGATGCTAGAACTTCCAGCACTATGTTAAACAACAGCGGTCAGAGCGGGCATCCCTGTCGTGTTCCTGATCTCAGGGAAAAAGCTCTCAGTTTTTCCCCATTGAGGATGATGTTAGCTGTGGGCTTTTCATAAATGGCTTTTATGATCTTTAAGTATGTTCCTTCTATCCCGACTTTCTCAAGGGTTTTTATTAAGAAAGGGTGCTGGATTTTGTCAAAGGCCTTTTCTGCATCGATTGACAGGATCATATGGTTCTTCTCTTTTTTTTTGTTAATGTGATGTATCACGTTGATTGATTTGCGAATGTTGAACCAGCCCTGCATCCCAGGAATGAATCCCACTTGATCATGGTGAATAATTCTTTTTATATGCTGTTGAATTCGATTTGCTAGTATCTTATTGAGAATTTTTGCATCCATATTCATCAGGGATATTGGCCTGTAGTTCTCTTTTTTTACTGGGTCTCTGTCTGGTTTAGGAATCAAAGTAATACTGGCTTCATAGAATGAGTCTGGAAGTTTTCCTTCCCTTTCTATTTCTTGGAATAGCTTGAGAAGGATAGGTATTATTTCTGCTTTAAACGTCTGGTAGAACTCCCCTGGGAAGCCATCTGGTCCTGGACTCTTATTTGTTGGGAGATTTTTGATAACCGATTCAATTTCTTCGCTGGTTATGGGTCTGTTCAAGCTTTCTATTTCCTCCTGATTGAGTTTTGGAAGAGTGTGGGTGTTCAGGAATGTGTCCATTTCTTCCAGGTTGTCCAATTTGTTGGCATATAATTTTTCATAGTATTCCCTGATAATTGTTTGTATCTCTGAGGGATTGGTTGTAATAATTCCATTTTCATTCATGATTTTATCTATTTGGGTCATCTCCCTTTTCTTTTTGAGAAGCCTGGCTAGCGGTTTGTCAATTTTGTTTATTTTTTCAAAAAACCAACTCTCGGTTTCGTTGATCTGCTCTACAGTTTTTTTAGATTCTATATTGTTTATTTCTGCTCTGATCTTTATTATTTCTCTTCTTCTGCTGGGTTTAGGCTGCCTTTGCTGTTCTGCTTCTATTTCCTTTAGGTGTGCTGTTAGATTTTGTATTTGGGATTTTTCTTGTTTCTTGAGATAGGCCTGGATTGCAATGTATTTTCCTCTCAGGACTGCCTTCGCTGCGTCCCAAAGCGTTTGGATTGTTGTATTTTCATTTTCGTTTGTTTCCATATATTTTTTGATTTCTTCTCTAATTGTCTGGTTGACCCACTCATTCGTTAGTAGGGTGTTCTTTAACCTCCATGCTTTTGGAGGCTTTACAGACTTTTTCCTGTGGTTGATTTCAAGCTTCATAGCATTGTGGTCTGAAAGTATGCATGGTATAATTTCAATTCTTGTAAACTTATGAAGGGCTGTTTTGTGACCCAGTATATGATCTATCTTGGAGAATGTTCCATGTGCACTCGAGAAGAAAGTATATTCTGTTGCTTTGGGATGCAGAGTTCTAAATATATCTGTCAAGTCCATCTGATCCAATGTCTCATTCAGGGCCCTTGTTTCTTTATTGACCGTGTGTCTAGATGATCTATCCATTTCTGTAAGTGGGGTGTTAAAGTCCCCTGCAATTACCACATTCTTATCAATAAGGTTGCTTATGTTTATGAGTAATTGTTTTATATATTTGGGGGCTCCGGTATTCGGCGCATAGACATTTATAATTGTTAGCTCTTCCTGATGGATAGACCCTGTAACTATTATATAATGTCCTTCTTCATCTCTTGTTACAGCCTTTAATTTAAAGTCTAGTTTGTCTGATATAAGTATGGCTACTCCAGCTTTCTTTTGGCTTCCAGTAGCATGATAAATAGTTCTCCATCCCCTCACTCTCAATCTAAAGGTGTCCTCAGGTCTAAAATGAGTCTCTTGTAGACAGCAAATAGATGGGTCTTGTTTTTTTTATCCATTCTGATACCCTATGTCTTTTGGTTGGCGCATTTAATCCATTTACATTCAGTGTTATTATAGAAAGATACGGGTTTAGAGTCATTGTGATGTCTGTATGTTTTATGCTTGTAGTGATGTCTCTGGTACTTTGTCTCACAGGGTCCCCCTTAGGATCTCTTGTAGGGCTTAACCAGCTGCTTTTTACTGGTGAGATGTGCTCTCCCTGACACGCACCCTCTTATAAATCCGGCTTTCACCCGTTTCCCTCCATTAAACTACTCATCCCCATTGCAACGACCATCTAACTGCCTGACCATTTTTCACCTCTCTTCTCCCCAATCTCTGTACTATATGGTGCTTTCTCTGCCCTTCTTCCGCTCTACATGCTTCTTTGAACTCCTTTGCACTGTCTTGCACATACCCTCCATTCTTTGCCTTCGTGATTAGCCTGCTTTCTTGTGTATACAACCAGATTGCACCCTCAGAAGATGGCTCTTTGTATTAACTCTCCTTGGTGTATTCATTCACTCTCATAAATTGAATTATTAGCACCTCTAGGGCCGTGACTCCCAAATCTCTACACGTAGTGCTGACATCGTCCATATATTTCCAGCTGCTGTTAGTTATTTCTGCCTGAGGTACCATTGGGCCCCTCAAAGTCTCAAGTCCCAAGGCAAAACTCACTGTTTGCCCATGGAGATTTATTTCTTCTTTCTTTTTCTGTTAATAGATATCGGCTTTAAAAGTATAAAGCAATATTTTACTTTCTCATTCCCTTTTGCTTCTTGTTTGTTTTGTGCTATAGAATTTTCCTTCATGAGGGCATCTTTTGGGATGAGCACTGGGTGTTGTATGGAAACCAATTTGACAATAAATTTCATATATTAAAAAAAAAAAGAAAAAAAAGAGAATTTTCCTTCATGACTTTTTTTCAAAGTCACTATGTTCTTTTTTCCCTACTGTCACCATCCAACTTTTATTACCTTTATGTTAGCCTGAGCTATTGGAATACTCTTAGAGTTGGCTCCGCCTCATATCTTTTCTTATCCCAATCCATCTACATCTCTTCTAGGATAGAGTTATTAAATATTCATATTGATTGTGTAATTTTTCTTCAAAATACTTTCCTTTGCCTTCTGCATTCACCTAGAATTTAAGGCCTTACACAGAAAAGCTGATCTAACTAACTCCCAACATTCACCCTTCTGTTAATTTAATTTAACCCAATCAATTGTAGCACGACTATACACCTCTCTATACCTTGCTCATGTTTTTCTTTATGAATCTCTTCCTTCATTCCCATTACAATAGTTTATTAAAATAATTCTCCCTTTTTTCCTTCATTCCCCATTCCTCCCTTCCCTCCTCCCTTCTTTCCTTTCCTTTTTTTTCTCCTCTCTATTTTTTAAATTCACTTGCTTATCCTTTTATTTCCTCATATGTACACCTATTTGACGAAAAAAGATTGAGCACTTATTTCATTGTGTGCCTGGCATAATTTTGGATGTAGAGAATAGAATGTTAGAGTAAAACAAAGACCATACATGCCCGGTTATTATCTCTTACAGTTGAGACAAAGACATAGATGATGACCAAATAGTCACCTCCATTGTGGTCAGTACTGAAAAAATGCAGTACAGTAGAATGTGGAGCTGTCCTTTAGAGGCTGCTCTCTTGTTCCAGTCTCCCATCAAATGTCACCTTCTTCAGGAATCCCTTTCCAATTACTTGGCCAGGATATAAATTTTTTTTATGCCCATAAGAGCACAAACTTCATTAAGACAAGGATTTTTTTTTCATTTTTGGTTTAGTTTTTATATTCTAAGCACCTTAAGAAGAAGTAATAGTGAATGCTTTATAAATATTAATCAAATGAATAGATGATTGAAGCTTTTAGTTCTTTGTTTTTACCTTGTCTTAGGGCACTTATATTACCATGCTTGATGCAACATTTATTTGTACATTGATTTTTATCCTCCTTTTGTCTATAAGCACCCAAAAGGGACATATTTTACTTATATTTCTAATCTGGTGGTGGCTGTCCCAATGTACAATACTCTGAAGTGTTTATTGAATTGACTAAACACTATTCATTCAAAACTATCTTAATTAGGTGTCCCTGGGTGGTCAGTCAGTGAAGCATCTGACTTTGGGTCAGGTTGTGGTCTTATGGTTTGTGAGTTCCGAGCTGTGCATCGGGCTCTCTGCTGTCAGTGCAGAGCCTGTTTTGGATCATCTGTCCCCCTTTCTCTCTCTGCCCCTCCCTTACTCATTCTCTCTCTCAAAAATAAGCATTAAAAATGATCTTCATTATTTTTTTATTATTTAGATACAAATATTAGTCAAATAATCTTGCCATGTATTGATAGTGGTCTCATTTTGCCATCTGATAACATATTTTTCAGTGGCATGCCTTAATGGCCTGACCCATTTATTCATTTCTAAAAATTATACATGTTGAGTGAAATGGACCATGCGTATAATCTGCATCTTATGTTTTAAAAATATTTACAAAATCCAGCATAGCATCATATAAGCTGAAAGGGCTAGGAAAATAATTACTAATATTAATAAACTCAAATGACAGCAAAACCTCATCATTTTATTTCAACTTTTGTTGCATGAGTGAAGTTATTTATAAATTCCTGGCATTTATTAAGAAACAAAAGAATTTAGTTCCATGATGCAATTGGATATTTGAAAAAGCTGCAGATAATGCCAATACTATGTATGCATCTGACACTGTTCTTGAGACAGATATTAATCCATTTAATATTTTACAACAACCATCGGAAACGGCACTGTTACTCTTCGCGTTTATAGATGGAGAACCTGAAGCACCCAAGAGTTTATGTAAATTGTCTAACATCAGAGAGCTAGTGAATTCAGTAATTCTGATTCCAAATTCTGTGCCCTGAAGACTGTTGCTGATATACTAGCTCTCCTAGATATGTATGTGCCTGTGACATGAGAAAAAGGAATGCTGAAGGCATTTAGAAAATAAAGAGAAGAGAAACTAATCTCAAGTATGTTCCTAAATATGTTAAATGCAACTTACTAGACAGCTTCTTATGTAACCAATCCCATCATCCCCAAAATGATAAATAATGAAATTAAGAAGAAGGCATAAAAAGAGGAAATTAAGGGAGAAATGAAATAATTATTTATAACTTGATACACACAATTTTAGAATTATCTGAACACAATGATCAAAAGCAGCCTGGTGAGATCTTTTTGATATTAGAGAATGTAGCTCCTTTTTGACTGTTTCCTTCTTTTCTCATATTTTGTTCCATTTGAAATATCCGTTATTTAATATATATGAGATGCATTGTCTTAATAAGAGCAGTTTAAAAGCTTTCTCCAAATAGAGTTATTGTGTCATCTGAAGGCTGATATTCCTATTGTTTTTCTTATAAAAATTCAAAAGCTGCCATTCAGGGTCCATCTGATGTCTATTTGAACCACCAGATCTCATCCTGAAGGAATAATTCATCATGCAGACTTAAAAAAAAAAATGTTTCTTGCATAAAGTTTCAGTTTCAGAGCCTTGGACTATACCTTAAGAAACTCTATAGTGATCTTCAGATGTAAGAATTGTCATCCAACCATTTTATGAGACATTTCATTTTAGACTCTGGTTAAATGGGTCTCTGGTGATTATAGTTAGTGACTGTTGGAAGAGGCTATGCCGCCACTAAGTAAGGAGTCTTTGGAAGTATCGTTTCCTTTTATATCCAACAAGAAAGCTTTAGGCACAAATATAATTGCTACTGTCCAGTAATTTATAGCAACTGAAGAGATCCTCCACAGCAGCAAAGGCAGGCAAGTTTTGTTTATTCACATGGTGGAGTATTATGTAGCCAGTAAAAGGCGCTATCATGTTAGTTGAGAGGCTGACAACCCAAAATTCTAGAGTCAATAAGATCATGATTCTGAAATGTTGTGCACAGGAAGAAAATAGAGCAAATCAAGTATGGATACTTTGTATGTTTAGTTTTTTTTTTTTAATTTTGAGTGAGAAATTGTTGCTTTATAATAAAAAAAATGGATTTACTTCAAAATGTTATAGCAAGTTCTCCCATCTTACTCTTTACTAGTTTACAGGTTAGATACAGAGAAAGATAAGTAGATACCAATATTCTATGATTTATTTAATAGTGGAAATACTTATTACAGTAATGCAGAAGAAAATATGTTTTCCTTTCTGTGCTCTTGTCCTTTTTTTTTTTTTTTCTTGAGACACTTATAATAAATAATGATGAGCATTTTTTTTCCTGTCACTGAAATGTCTAGTTGTACATGGGAAGATTTTCTTACTACTACTCATATTTTGGTTAGTCTTTATACAAAACTGTTCATGCGTGGTATGGTCTGTTAGATGATGCACATAGAAGTCTGAAAGATATTTGGAATATGTGAGTCATGTTATGATATAGGAAATAGAACCTAGTTGCTTTACAAAACTAAGTAATCCTTACCTCTTGCATAACAATCTTTCTCACACTTAGAAGTGTCTTCAGTGAGTTCTGTTAGTGGTAAGCTCTCTTAGGTTTCAAATAAAAATGTCAGTAATTTCTTCATTCCTGTATGATCATTTAGATATTCGATTCTATGTTATTTTTCCCTTAAAACTAAATATTTTTACTCCATGACCCTCTGAGTCCTGTTGTTTCTGTGTTGTCTAACGGTTATTCCTTTATAGTATTTTTTTCTGACAGCTTTTAATATTCTTCAAATTGTCCTGGTGTGAAGTTTTACTGCTGGGTGCCTAGCTGTGGAATCTATGTATTTGTCTGACTGTGGTAGGTTATGCCTACTACATCTGAGATCTTTTATCAGTTATGAGAAATTTGTATCCTTTTTTACCTTGAGCATGCCGAGTCCTGCATTGTATCATTTTTCCCACTGTGAAATCTCCTGTTAGAGCTAGGTGGAACTTATATATTCTCCACATCTCTTACACTTTCTTTTGTATTTCCATTTCTTTATATTTCTGTGAAGAATTTTGAGCCATTCTTCAGTTCTATCTTCTAAGTCATTTACTTTCATATTGTGATTAATCTATCATTTTATACCGTCTTTTGCATCTTTATTTTCAATGACTATGTTTTTTTCCTTCTATAACTTTCTTTAAAATCACCTTTATGGGGCACCTGGTGGCTCGGTTGGTTGAGTGTTCTACTTCAGCTCGGGTCATGAGTTTGAGACCCACATCAGACTCTCCAGTGACAGCTCAGAGCCTGGGGCCTCCCTCGCTCTCTGCCCCTCCCCCACTCACGCGCGCGCGCGCGCGCGCTCTCTCTCTCTCTCTCTCTCCCCCCCATCTGTCAAAAATAAATAAACATTAAAATAAGTAAACAAATCACCTTTATTGAGTATAATTTACATAAAATAAACTTAACTAATTTAAAGTGTACAATTCACTAGATTTTGATATGTATATACAGTCATGCAAACACTACTCTCATGGAGCACATTTCTGTCAGTTCTTTTTGCTTTACTGTCCAATATTTCTCATCTTTTTTGATAGGATATTATTGCTTTCACATATGTTTGTTCATTATTTGTATCTTTAGCTATTTAAATGTGTTTATCTTATGATACGCATCCAGTTAGTTTTATAATGTGAACCTCTTGTGGTCTAATTATGATTTAATTTTTGGTTTGGTTTGTTTTTGATAAATTATGCCTATGGTAGTTTTGCTTCTTGTGTGCTTAATAAATGTGCAGTGTGAGTGCATATTTTTGCACATTTTCATCTGATGATGAAATGACCTTTATTGTATGTTCTTTAAGGGAAGATTTGCATTTGCTTTTCCTAGATGTTCCACAGGTATCCAAGACTACTTAAAAGTTTTGTTGCGTGGCATTTCACATTTAAACAGAATTTTCCTACATGTAAGGGAATACATACATATATACATAATATGTCATATGCAAATAAAACATGATAATGAAATTAATACATTTATTCTGTCCCCATAGATTAAGAAACAGAACTTCATATTAACACTTCTTACAATAATTTCTTAGGACCTAACTATCTGTTCTGGTCAGTTTTTTCCCTGATTTTTGTGCCAGCAAAATTTTCTTATGCGGAAACTATTCATTTATATATTCAGCACATAGCTACTGGATGCCCATTATGTGCCAGATACAATCCTAAGTACTAGGAACACAGAACTGGCAAACCAGAGAAAATCCTCTGCCCTTAAAGAGTTCACATTCTAGTGGAAACAGGACAATAGTTTAAAAGAGTAACTAACACATAGTAATTCTGATTGTGATAAATGCTTTGGAGGGAAAAAAACAATTAGGGAAAGAGTGTAGATAGTGTTAGTGAGGGCAAGAATCATACTTTGAAAAAGGGAATCAAGGAAGGCCTCTCTGTGAAGAAAAACCTGAAGTTGAGGAAGTGAGTAGTGAAGTTATATGGAAGAATAGTCGAGGTAGAGGGAACAGTAAAAACAAAAGCCCTAAAGTGGAAGGATATGCACAAGGAAAGCAAGGGAGTCAATGTGGCTGGAACCAAGCAATTATGGAGACACAGGTGAACTCAGAGCTGTAACAGCAGCCAGACCGTGCAGACACTGGAAGAAATTTGGCTACGGTTAAAAATGGAACTGGGAGCTTTCGGAGTGCTTTGAGAAGATAAGTGATGTCATCTGATTTGTTTTTAAAGGGATCTACCTGGTTGCTGTTTTGAGATATACTGGAATTGCTCAAAGATAAAGCAGGAAGAACTTCCAGGAGGCTATTGTCGTTACCCAGATGACAGTGGTGGTGGTTTGATCAGAAGTGACACAAGTGGAGGTGGTGATATGCAGACAGATTCTAGATATCTGTTTAAGGTACAACCAACAGGATTTGTTGATGGACTGGTTGTGGGCTGTGAAAGAGAAGAGTCAAGAATGTTTTTGGTCTGAACAATTGCAAGGATGGATTTACCTACCATTAGCTACCATAGGGAAGATAATAGGATAAGCAGAATTTGGAGAGGAAGGTCAGTTTTGGAGATGTTAGGCTGGAGATGCCTATAAGACATCCTAGTGGAAATTTCAGATAGAGCAGTAGCTCAGGAGAGAGGTCAGGACTGGAGCTATATATTTAGGTGGCATCAATATATAGATTCTGTGTAAAGCTCTGACATTGGATGAGCTCCTTAATGTGGTATGGCTATAAAAGTATGGCTATGTTTGATTCTGGGAGATGAAGAGAAACCAGAAAAGTGGATTGAAATTGAGCAGACAATTGAGCAGGAAAACCAGGTGAGTGTAGTATCCTAGAAGTGAGTACAGCGACGGAGTGATCAAGAGAACTAAGTGATGTGGACAGCATCACACCGAGGACTATAAGTTAACCATAGGATTTGTCATTTGGTGGACAAGTTTGAGGCTAATTGGAGTGAGTTCAAGAGAGAATGAGAAGAAAGAGAAGTGATTCCTTTTTTTTAGCAAAACAAGAAAATGGGGCCATAGCTAGGAAGAAAAGTTGGGATGGAAGAGGGTATTTTTTAGACGGTGAAAATAATAGCATGTTTGTAGAGGGGAAAAATGCTGATACAGGAAAGAAAAGGGAAACTCCTGGGGCTTTGCTCTGAAATGGATGTGAAGGCATGGATCTAATGCAGCATAAGTGGAGTTGCTGGCCTTTGCTAAGTGCCCAGAGTCACTTGGGTTTAAAAAGGATGTTTGTTTTAAGCTGTTTCGTGGGTGGGTTTTCTTATATAGTCTACAAGATTGTCAGAAAAGTCCATATATTTTTACAAATGTAACGCATCCTCTTTGTCAGTGTAGCAAAAGTGCCCCACGTGGTCCAGCCACAATGGCCTTTCGTTTCTGAAAGTATCATGCTTCCCTTTACCCAGAACCTTTGCACGTGTTGTTACACTTGCCTTCAAGGGCACCCACTCTGTGGTTTCATTCAGACCTTCAAAGCACTTCGCGCAGATTTAACTTCGTCACTTTTTACCATTAGGATTTAATCAGTCTTTACCATTAGGCTTTAATGGTGTGAGCCTGGGTCCGTATCTCTTAAATATAGAGAGTACACAGGATACTGTGTAGCCAACAATGACATTCATCATTTATGGATTGACAAGCATATTATGAAATGAATATATTTTATTCCAAAAATGTACTCAATTTATAATTATATGATACAAAGTAAATAACTCAGGTGCTTTCGTTATTCAGTTTGTCTGCCTAGGTGGTATATAGATTAAGTAGATAACTGTAATTAGTCTGTGCTGTCTAGATAATATAGTTTAGTGAGAAAAATGTAATCCCCCTAAAGCAGCAAGTAGTTTACATTGGAAGAAGATTTTCTAGCACTATGTTCAAAAGAAAAGAATGATTCATACAGAAAATGGTATTTAGCCATCCAAAACTAAGCTTAAATTTAACAACTTTTAATTGTGCTTCTAAAATTTAGAGACAGCACTACCTCCAATGTGTATAATATTTACTCACTAAAATAAAATGTTCACTGGTCTCTAGAAACATGTTTTTAGCAGGGCATGTTGATGTTGAGTTTGAAGTTTGGGCAGTACTATGGCAGCAAAGGGTTTGGAAATCAAATTTAAACAAAATAAAACTGAATCAGTGGCTCCATGTAGATTCAAATGCATATACAATCAAGAAAATGAGGTTTAAATATGTGTGGCTAAAATATTTTATTGACACTCAAAAATCAAAAGACTTTCAATAATAATTAAAACCTAGTAGCATAAACTATTGCATCAAATGAGGAAGCAAATAAAATGAGTGTTTGGTCCTAACTCTTGCTACTTCTGTGATTAGCAAAGTTTGGGAAATACAGACCTCGATTCTGAAATGAAGGAGGGATACTGCAGACCACATCATTTTACATGTGCCCACTGGATGACGAGATTACAAGAGAGCAATGGAAATTGCAAGTATGAAGTTCTACAGAAAGACATTGCCTACTATTACCCTATAATTTTTAAAGTTTCCATCAATAAATGTGCAGCCTCAAGGTCCATACTATCCCTTTTGTTGATGTCCCAAGTAGCTCATAGTTCAGGTAGAACAGACCAGGTTTTATGGACCTTTCAAATAACTGTTACAAGGTCATTGCTGCCGTACCAAAATAAAATTTAGTCCTAACAGTTTCTGTCATAAAATGAGTGGAGAATTTTATGATACAAAGTCAAGGGAATGAAGGAATTAAGGTGGGATGATGAATTGTATAAAGATGCTTGGATCTTTAATGTAATACTCTATGTTATTTTAGCATTAATAGAAGCAAGAAAAGAAAACATATATTCTGCAACTTGGAACAATATAGAATTAATTCAGCATTTTAGAAATAATTTATGTTTTTTTCAAAGATGTGGTAATTTTGGCAAGTTGAGTGTTGTGGTGCATTAGGCGCCAGGTTTAATTCTTTGACTTATTTCGGCTCAAAGTGAAGAGCATCAAAATTCCAAAATCACCTTGCTTATTTGTCACATCTTGTTGGAAGTTAATAAACTGAGAGTATGAGAAAATATCAATTATTTAGCGTGATCTTAATAGGGCTGTATTAATATCAAATATCCTATTTTTGTTGAATATAAAACAGGAAAAACTTTTATTGACAAATATATTTAGTAACTTCAGGTACTCCTTTCTTAGGATCTGCATTTGAATTGAAGGGTAATCAAAAGAGCTTACTCAAAAGTCAGATGATTCAGGTTAATTGTTATTAATTTTCTATATTCATATTTAAATGACTGTCACATAACAGAAGTCCTATTTTGCACATTGTTTAAAATAGAAAATAATGTTCTGAATGGAAATTTACTACTGTTAGAAGATGAAATGAGGTCATCTCATATGAGATCTAACATAATGAGAATAATGAGTATTTGAAAAGCTACCTCTGCTTTTCAGACCTATGGAGTTTAAAAAATTATCAGTGAGTAGAATTATACCTTGTTTAAGAGAAGGAAGAAACAGCTAAGATCTTACTATCACAGCAGATGTAATAAGAGCTCTCTAAACTCCCACCTTCAAACAAAATAGTGGTAGATAAGGCTTGTTTTAAAGAAAATCTCGATTTCTTGTGAGTCATAAGTACTTCCATAATCAGAGCCAGCTAACAGTATCTATTAACAAGTGTTATTTTTGACATTTTCAGATGTATGATGGTATACCAACTGAAAATACCTTGCTCTTTACTGTCGCATGGACCAAAAAAAAAATGCTAGATAAAAATGAAAAAAAAAATCAAAGTAAGCAAAGATTCATATTCAGAATTGGAATTTATAATGCAACCCAGCTTCTCCTCTAATCTAATCTTTTGGTTCAAGCTACAAATTCGTTGTCTAAAGGAACTTCTGGCATACTTCTCTTGGGTACATATTATTTACTTTAACAGATGTAGCATTAATGTCTTTCAGTTTAAATGAAAACAACCGGTATGTTAAAATTTAAAAAAGTAAAGTGAGTTCCCTTCCTGAATTATCTTAATTTCGTTGACAATTCTTGTGCCCAGGTGGCCAGAAATTACATATGTAAAAATACCACAGAACTGAAAATGTCAGTTTGGGCAGAATGACTTTCCTTGACAGGAAAGGCATATTAGAGAGGGGCACTTTTGAAAACGTTGTAAAGACACAGTAGGAACAATGGTGATGAACTAGGTATGAATATGAACAGGACAATGGAATACTACTTGGCAATGAGAAAGAATGAAATACGGCCTTTTGTAGCAACGTAGATGGAACTGGAGAGTGTTATGCTAAGTGAATTAAGTCATACAAAGACAGACAGATACCATATGTTTTCACTCTTATGTGGATCCTGAGAAACTTAACAGAAGACCATGGGGGAGGGGAAGGGGAAAAAAAAAAGTTGGAGAGGGGAGGCAAACCATAAGAGACTCTTAAAAACTGATAATAGGGGATCCTGGGTGGCTCAGTCGGCTAAGCGTCCGACTTCAGCTCAGGTCATGATCTCGTGGTTTGCGAGTTCGAGCCCCGCCTCTGGCTCTGCGCTGACAGCTCAGAGCCTGGAGCCTGCTTCAGATTCTGTGTCTCCCTTTCCCTCTGCTCCTCCCCTGCTCATTCTCTGACTCTATCTTTCAATAATAAACATTAAAAAAAATTACAAACTGAGAATAAACTGAGGGTTGATGGGGGGGTGGGAGGGAGAGGAAAGTGAGTGATGGGCATTGAGGAAGGCACCTGTTGGGATGAGCACTGGGTGTTGTATGGAAACCAATTTGAAAATAAATTTCATATTAAAAAAATAAAAAAATGAAAATAGGTAAAATTAAGAAAAAAAAAAAGGACAAAGATACCAAAGATGACCACAAGGTTTCTTTCTCATTTACTCAATGGAAAAATGATGAATGTTAAAGAAGACAGAAGGAAAGACTGGTTTTTAAAATGTTTGAATATGCTGAATTTGAAGCATTCCAGACTTTTATGGAATATTTAGGTGCAAGGTTATTCAGCAGTTGAAAAAAATGAGTATAGAACTCAAGAGGGAAAACTGGGGTGTGTTTATTAGATTACTGAAAACTGATTTTCTGTCTATGGGATATGCAGGTCTATCTTCTTAAGGTTTCAGAGTCATTGAATACAGATAGTATTGAATAGAGCAGTGGATGAGAGATCTCTTAGGCAGAGCCTGTGAGCTGAGGCAAGAAGACAGTCAAATGTGAAACACTGAGAAAAACATTAGCTGAGAAAGTCATCCGAGACCTAAGAAGAGAATACGGAGAAAAAGGTAGACTTGAAAGTCAAGGGGGAAATCATTTTAAGAAGAAATAAATAGTCAAAAGGATCAGCTTGTTCAGGAAACCAAATGAAAAGAAAAATAAGTTGTGCCCTAAAGTTTGGGGAAATTAGTTATCTTAATTATATCCTAAATTACATTTTCTCACCTCAAATGGAATGCCTATCCACCCATCGTTAGAGTGCCAAACTCTCAGACCACACATAAATTTTAACTCCCACCCTATTTAACTCTTTTGACTCACCCCACAGTGTTCTGAGCCCGAATGCACTTACGAGACTTACAGAGTCAATGATGACATTGCTAACAGGATTATTGGCAATAATTAAGTATGAACTTAGCAGCTACCTATTTTTTCAAAGTTCCAATATTAAGGAATTTAAATCAGAATATTTCATTTTAATTGCCTATATATTAAGACATATATTCTAAGTTGGACTTTGTATCCAAAGTATACAGAATCTACTAGGATTGAACAAAATTAACATTAAAATCCCTAAGGTTATTTGACTTAAATAAAATTGTTAAAAATCCCAAAATATTCTGAAAATATTTTATTTTTTATTTTTTTTATCAAGTATAATCAATATACTGTGTTATATTAGTTTCAGGTGTACAATATAATTATTCAACAATTCTATACTTCTCTCAGTGCTCATCAAGATAAATGTGCTCTTAATACCATTTTTCTGTTTCACTCATTCCCTGCACTTCCCCTCTGACAACCACCAGTTTGTTCGCTATATTTGAGAGTAAGTTTTTTGTCTCTTTTTTTCTTTGTTCATTTCTTTTGTTTCTTAAATTCCACATGAGTGAAATGATATGATATTTGTCTTTCTCTGATTTATTTCAGTAGGCATTATATACCTTAGGTCCATCCATGTTGCAGGAGGCAAGATTTCATTCTTTTTTTTATGCCTAATTAATATTCCATTGTATGAATACAGTATATTTTCTTTTTCCACTCATCTACTGATGGGACACTTGGGTTGCTTCCATATTTTGGTCATTGTAAATAGTGTTGCAATAGACATAGAGGTGCATATATCTTTTCAAATTAGTATTTTCATTTTCTTCTTTTTCAAGTACCCAGTAGTGGAATTACTGTATCATATGGTAATTCCATTTTTAATTTTTTTGAGAACCTCATAATGTTCTCCACAGTGGCTGCACCAGTTTCATTCCCACCTACAATGCACAAAGATTCCTTTTTCTCCACATCCTCCTCAACACTTATTTCTTGTTTTTTTTTTTTTTTTTATTTTAGCCATCCTGACAGGTGTAAAGTAATATCTCATCGTGTATTTAATTTGCATTTCTCTGATGATTAGTGATGTTAGGTATATTTTCATGTGTCTGTTGGCCATCAGTATGTCTTCTTTGGAAAAATGTATATTCAGATCGTCTGTAATTTTTAATCAGATTATTTGGGTTTTTGGTATTGAATTCTATCAGTCCTTTATTTATTTTGGATATTAACCCCTTATTGGATATATCATTTGTGGATATGTTCTCCCATTTATTAATTTGCCTTTTCGTTTTGTTGATGGTTTCTTTTGCTGTGCAAAGCTTTTTATTTGGTATAGTCCCAATAGGTTCATTTTGATTTTGTTTCCCTTGCCTGAGGAGACATATCTAAAGAAATGTTTCTAGGGCCAATGTCAAAGAAATTACTGCCTATGTTTTCTTCTAGGAATTTTATGGTTTCAGGACTCACATTTAGGGCTTTAATCCATTTTGAGTTTATTTTTGTGTATGATGTAAGAAAGTGGTCCAGTTTCATTCTTTTGCACATAGTTGTCCAGTTTCCCAACAATAGTTATTGAAGAGACTGTGTTTTTCCATTGTGTATTCTTGTCTATTTTTTCATAGGTTAATTGACCATGAAAATGTGCGTTTATTTCTGGACTCTATTCTGTTCTATTGATCTGTGTGTCTGTTTTTGTGTCAGTACCATACTGTTTTGATTACTACAGCTTTTGGTATCTCTTGAAATATGAGATTGTGACACCTCTGGTTTTGTTTGTTATTTTTTTAAGACTGCTTTGGCTATTCAGTGTATTTTGTAACTCCATACAAATTGTAGGATAATTTTTTTCTAGTTCTGTGAAAAATGCTGTTGGTATTTTGATAGGGATGGTGTTCAATCTGTAGTGTGGTTATTTCAAATAATATTTGTTTTTCCAAACCATGATGATGGGATATGTTCCCATTTGTTTGTGTTGTTTTCAAGTTCTTTTTTTTTTAATTTTTTTTTATGATTTATTTATTTTTGAGGGAGAGAGACAGTGTGGGCAGGGAAGGGACAGAGAGAGAGGGAGACACAGAATCCAAAGACAGGCTCCAGGCTCTGAGCTAGCTGTCAGCACAAAGCCCGATGCGGGACTCAAACCCACAAACTGTGAGATCATGACATGAGCCAAAGTCAGACACTTAACTGGCACCCCATACCTTCAAGTTCTTTCAACAATTTATAGTTTTCAGAATACAAATCTTTCACCTCCTTGGTTAAGTTTATTCCCCTTTTTGGTGCAATTGTAAATGAGAGTTTTCTTCATTTCTCTTTCTGCTACTTCATTATTAGTGTACAAAAACACAACTGATTTATATATATTAATTTTCTATTCTGTGACCTTACTGAATTTATTTATCAGTTCTAATAGTTTTGTGATGGAGCCTTTATTTCTATATATGGTATCATGCCATTTGCAAATAGTGAATTTACTTCTTCCTTACTGACTTGGATGCCTTTTATTTATTTTTTCTTGTCTGATTGCTGTGGCTAGGACTTGGAGCCAGTACTATGTTGAACAAAAGTGATGAGAGTGGACATCCCTGTCTTGTTCCTCATCTTAGAGGAAAAGCTTTCAGTTTTTTATCATTGAGTATGATGTCATCTGTGGGTTTTTCATTTATGGCTTTTATTATGTTGACATATGTTCTCTCTAAGCCTACTTTGAGGGTTTTTTTTTTTTATTAAGAATGGATATTATACTTTGTCCAATGCTTTTTCTACATCTATTGGTAATGATCATATGGTTTTATTCTGTCTCTTGTTAATGTGATGTATCACATTGATGGATCTGTGACTGTTAAAGCACTTTACATCCTTGAAACAATCCCACTTGCTTGTGGTGAATGATTTTTTTTAATGTATTGTTGGATTCAGTTTGCTAATATTTTGTTGAGAAATTTTGCATCTATGTTCATCAGAGATATTGGCCAGTAATTATCTTTTTCTGTAGTATCTTTTCCTGGTTTGGTTATCAGGGTAATGCTGGCCTCATAGAATGGATTTGGAAGATATCATTCTTCTTTTATATATATATTTTTTGGAATAATTTGAGAAGCATAGTTATTAGCTCTTCTTTAAATCGGTAGAATTCACTCATGAAGCCATCTGATCCTGGACTTTTCTTTGTTGGGAGCTTTTTGATTACTGATTCATTTTCATTTTGGGTAATCAGTCTGTTCAAATTTTCCATTTCTTTCTGCTTTAGTTTCGGTAGGTTATATGTTTCTAGGAACTTATCCATTTTTTCTAAGGGGTCCAATTTGTTGGCATATAATTTTTCAGAATACTATCTTACAATTATTTGTATTTCTGTGGTGTTGATTGTTATTTTCCTCCATTTCTGATACTACTTGTTTGAGTCCTCTCTTTTCTATTTTTAATGAGTTTGGCTAACAGTTTCTCAATTCTGCTCTTTTCAAAGAGTCAGCTCCTAATTTCCTTGATTTATTCTATTATGTCTCTGTTTCATTTATTTCTGCTCTAATCTTTATGATTTCCTTCCTTCTAATGGCTTTGGGCTTTATTTGTTCTTTAGCTCTTTTAGGTGTAAAACTAGACTTTTTATTTGAAGTATTTTCTGCTTCTTGAAAAGCTATAATCTTCCCTCTTAGAACCACTTTTGCTGCATACTAAAGATTTTGGACTGGTTTGTTCTTATTTTCATTTGTCTCCATGTATTTTTTGATTTCCCCTTGGATTTCTTGGTTGACCCATTCATTGTTTAGTAGCATGTTCTTTAACCTCCATGTATTTGTGTTCCTTTCAGATTTTTTCATGTAATTGATTTCTAGTTTTATACCATTGTGTTTGGAAAATATGCATGATATGATTTCAGTCTTTTTGAATTTATTGAAACTTGTTTTGTAACTAAATATGTGGTCAATTCTGGAGACTATTCCATGTGCATTTGGAAAGATTGTGTATTCCACTACTTTAGATGGAATATTCTGAATATATCTGTTAGATCTTTTGATTAGAGCAATTCATCCATTTGCATTCAAAGTAGTTATTGATGGCTATGTATTTATTGCCATTTTGTTACTTTGTTTCACAGGTTTTTTTTTTGTAGTTCTTCTCTGTCACTTTCTTCTCTTGCTCTTTTTTTTTCCTTATGGTATGTTGGCTGTTTTTAGTGGTATGCTTGTATTTCTTTCTCTTTATTTTTTGTACATACATTACAGGTTTTTGATTTGTGGTTACCATTAGGCTCATATATAATATCTTATGCATATAGCAGTCTATATTAAGTTGATGATTGCTTAAATTTGAACCCATTATAAAAGCACTAAATTTTGACTGTCCCCATGTTTTATGTGCACGCTGTCATATTCTAAATCCTTTTATTTTGTGAATCCCTTCACTGATTTTTATAGATATAATTGATTTTACTGTTTTGTGCTTTAACCTCCATACTGGTTTAGTACTTGATTAATCTATTACTTATATTATGTTTATTTTTACTTGTGAAATTTTTTCCTTTCCTAATTTCTCACTCCTGCTTATGGCCTTTTCACTCAAATAATTTCCTTGTAAGGCTGGTTTAGTGGAGATTAATTCCATTAACTTTTGTTTAGGAAACTCTTTATATCTCCTTCTATCCTACATGATAGCCTTGCTGGATAGAATATTCTTGGTTGCAGGATTTTTCCTTTCAGAATTTGAAATATATCATGTCACTGCCTTCTGGTCTGCAAAATTTCTGCTGAAAAATCAGCTGATAGCCTTATGGGTTTCTCTTGTGTATAATTGTTTTGTTTCTCCTTCCTGCTTTTAAAATTCTCTCTTTATCACTACTTTTTGTAATTTTAAATATTAGGTGTCTTGATGTGAACCTTCTTGGGTTGATTTTGTTGGGGGCTCTCTGTGCCTCTTGGATCTGAATGTCTGTTTCCTTCCCCAGGTTAGGGAAGTTTCAGCTATTATTTCTTCAAACAAATTTTCTGCCCCATTTTGTCTCTCTTCTTCTGGGATCTTTATAATGTGAGTGATATTAACTTTATGATTTCACTGAGTTGCCTTATCCTATTCTCAGTTTTTATTACCCTTTTTTTCTTTTTGCTGTTCTGCTTAGTTGCTTTCCATTACTATTTTCCAGCTCACTGATCTGTTCTTCTGCAAACCCCTGATCTAGTTTTGACTCTCTCCAGTATATTTTTAATTTCTGTTACTGAGTTCTTCATGTCTGATTCATTCTTTTTTTTATATTTTCCATCTCTTTATGGCGTTACTTTGGATCCTTTATCAGGCATATTGTTTATTTCCATTTCATTTAGCTCTTTTGCTGTGGTTTTGTCCTGTTCTTTCATTTGGGACATATTTCTCTGTCCCTCATTTAATGTCTCTGTATTTGTTTCTATATTTTAGGAAGTCAGTTATGTCTCCTGATCTTGAAAATAGTGGCCTTATGAAGAAGTTATCCTGTGGTGCCCTGTAGCACAACACCCTCTGTTCACTAGAATCTAATGCTTCATCGGTATTTCCTATGTGGATGTGTGCCTTATTGTTGTAGCTTAGCCTCATTTGCCTTCAATTCAGTTGGCTGCAATGACCCATTCTGCCTGTTATCAGCTGGGTTTAGCACCTGAGCTGGTAAGGAGCCAGTGTGGGGCTGCTGTGGGCTTGTATTTGAATGGTATTAGCAGTCAGTCCAGATGCGTGCCCTTAGCCTGTTAACTGGGCTGCTGGGGCTGCAGTTGAATTGGTGTGTGTGGTTATTTTCCCCTCTTCCCAGTGCAGATATCACTTTGGTGTGGCGCCAGCCCCTGCTGGGACTGCTTGCAGGATAAGACCAAGCAGGAGCCAGTTTAGAAGGACTCTGGCCACGGGGGGCATGTTGAATGGGGTGGATCCATAGGAGAACACAAAGGTGGGGTGCACCATGTTAGCAAGGTACCTGGAGAGTGTTTGTGTTCCTTCCCCCCAAGTGTTTAGCTATCTAGGCTCTGCAGGGGAGTGAGAAATGGCACCAGCCAGCTCTTTTGTTCTTAGAGAAGTTTCCTAAAGCTCCCTGCCTCTTCAACACATGCTCTGAGATTAGTAAATAAATCTCCTTCATGTATATCCCAGGCACTTTTCAAACTGCTGCTCCAGCGCTATATCTCGGGGGGGTTGCTTGCTCTGCTGTCTCTTTGAAGGTGGGGAGTCAGTTTCCTATGGCCCTCCCAGCCCTTCCAGCTCTCCCAGAGGTAAGTCTGCTGATTTTTTAAAGTACCTGGAGCTAAGCCCCATTAGTTGTAAAAATGCACAAAGTGAAGTCCCACTGATTTTCAAAGCCAAATGTTATGGAGACTTGTCTTGCCAGGGCATGTCTGGGATGCCTGGTGTGAGTTCTGCTTCCCTCCCTTCTGTGTGTTTGTGGTGTCCCTCTCAGTTGTTGGTAGTCTTGCTGGGAGCTTGGTTTCTGACTGCATCTCTTCCCCTCCTCCCCTTTGAATGTGGCCTCCTGTCTTGATTAACTGTGGAATGCCTGTTGTGGCAGTCTCTGGAGCATGTTCTGGGTTGGATGCACTAATGTGACTGTTATCTAGGTGTGTCTGTGGGACCAGGTGAGCTTAGGATTCTCCTACTCTGTCATCTTCACCAGCAGTCCTGGAAAGTATTTTAAAATAATTATGAAACACTTAAATCTAGCTAAATTACTAAAATAACTATTTACATGATTAAAGTATAATGCCGATTATGTTTGCATTTATTCTAAGGTCTATATCATTATAGTCTCAGTAAAGACATTTATCTTTTTTTAACTTTGTTTTATAATTGTTTTATTAGCCATTTTACCTCTTCAGCTAAACTCTTATTTTACCTGGCGAGAGGACTCATGTCTGACTCATTCCTGAGTTTCTCATATTGCTTTGCTTCCAGGCCTAAGTCCAAAATTGAGATGCAGTAAATATTTTATCAATGTATCATATCAACACAAATGATATACCACATATCTGGTTTGATGAGATTAATTTGGGGTAGTGCCTCAATAACAGCTAACACTGTATTTTACAGTTCTTCAAATTATTTTATTTAATCTAATTTTCTCATGTCTTTGGCTGATTATTAGATTGGTTAGAGTAACGTGATTTACTAAGGGTTTGAATTTTGTGTGGGAATTTTAGCTGTCTTTCTCAGAGCCACAAATTCACTCTTAGCCTCGGACACATTTGCAACTATGCAATATTGGTTTAAATGAAGGAGCAGTAGGTAGACCAAAGTGGGAAAATCATTTCAAATCCATTTATATCCCTGGAAAATGAGAACAAAGTACATAATCTATTCTGTCTGGATCAGTAAGACGTTTATTCTTAAGGGAAAGCACATTTTTGTCCTGCCCTGAGATCTGAATCTGCTGTATTGATGACCTCCAATATTGACCTGTTAGGTTCTGCCCACCAGTGTACCTTCCTATGTGCTTTTACGAGCAGAGTGCTCAGAAATATAATCAGCCCACACTTAAGGAATATAAGCCTGTCTCAGGAGGACTTTTAAAAGACATATTTATTTCTAAAGCTTATGATTTTAAACCAAAATAGCCATTCTTATTCTCTATAGGAAAGAGCATATGTAGGCAATTTAAAAATCTAACATACCCTACTGTGTCTTTTCTTAAATATTTATTTATTTTGAGAGAGAGAAAGCACAAGCAGGGGCAGGGCAGAAAGAGAGAGAGGGAGAAAGAGAATCCCTGGCAGGCTCCATGCTCAGCATGAATGGAGCCCATGAAAGGCCTTGATCCCATGACTGTGAGATCATGACCTGAGCCAACATCAAGAGTGGATGCTTAACTGACTGAACCACCCAGGAGTCCAATTCCCTACTGTTTCTTGATTCAGTTTTATATTTGTAGCTATTTATGTTGAATTATTTTGAGAAAATTATTTTATAAATGGAACAAATTACTAGATAGGATGCAATTTTTTTCATTAAAAATGAATTTAAAACAAACTAAACAATTAGTGAATATGAGAGAGCAGAGATTGAAAATATTATAGTTATTTACTTTATACTGTAACTCGTACTATAAAGACCTTTCAGTGTCAAAGGAGCACATTGTATCAGTCATTCAGTTCATGGCTTTGATCAAGTCTAAACTCAAAATCTAATTGTTGAAATAAAGTGCTATTACACTGTTTGTATTTTAAAGTGGTTAAAAGAAAAAAAGTCTCATCATTTTAATGAGGTTAAGTATTCTTATGTTTTAGGATAAAAAGGTATTAAAATTCAGTATTCTCATTATTTTCCTATTTTCCTGAGATCAGTCTGTAAATTAGCTAAATATTATTCAACTTACTAAAACAATAGAAATTCATTAATATTACTGCAAATTTATTTAAAATAGATAACTTTTCTCAATTTTAGTCTTCTAAAAGAAGTTAAGAATTTACAAATGATTTAACTCCAGAATTACTGGGAAAAAAATTCATATTCACTGTCCCCCAAAATTAAGGCAAGTATTTTTCTGGAATTAGAAAATATAATAAAAGAAAATGTCAATTTGTTTGCTAGGATAACTAAACCACATCTTTCCCTTTATACAAGAAGGTGAGCTCCATGCAGACAAGGATTTTGTTTGCTTCGATCCCTGCAATATCCTCAGCACCTATAGCAGTGCTTATATATACAAGTAATTGATATGAATTGTTAAATGAATTAAATGTGAATCTGATAGGTGACCAACTCCTATTTATAAATCAACATAATTGTGCTATAAAAGGAAAAAAAAAGTTAAGTCAGACTACAGAGTAAACTGTTTGGTGTCATTTTGCACAACTCTGGTCAATATTCTACTCTATACAATACCCAAAGCCATGTGCCATTACAAGAGTATCATGAGGTACTCTTCTGCTCTCTCTAATTCTTAGTATATAGACATCAAAATTTGGACCAAATGAAGGTATGTGTGGATGAGCCCAAAGCTAGTATAAAACCATCATAGATAGATAGATAGATAGATGTATAAATATATGTATATATGACTATATATAGTTGAACTGAATTCAGAGTTTTAGAACAAAGCAACTTAAAACAAACAAACAAACAAACAAACAAACTACTTAGTATGGAAAACTAGGAATCTGGAAGATGGCAGCCAACTTGAAATTCTCCAGGAGAAAACTTCAACCCAATATTTCAGCAGTCATTTATATCCTGAGTTAGGTTTTCTGAATTTATTCATGGGTGTTCCATCTGTTTAGTGTGGAGAGAGCCTATAAAAACATGTTTATAGGTGTCCTCTAACTCCAATCTGGTGAGTCTCTAAAGCAAGAAAGTACTATGCCCGAATTCACCAGGGTATGTGAAATACTGTTTATAAAATAAAGTTCAAGATTTTATTTTGAAGAATCTGGGTCAGACCTCTAGCCTTTAAGTTTTGGACAGATCAGGCATAATTATGTTTTCTCAAACTAAAAATTACTACTGAGTTAAACTGAAAATATATGAGTTGAGAAAACCAAAATTTGGGTCATCTAATAATTATTGAACTTATTTATTTATATAATGTCAACCCTTAAAATATTTGACATGCCCTATTAGAGAATTATAAGAGATTATAATTAATAACATTTAAAATACAATTAAAAACAATTAAAATTACTGTCAACTCCTAAAAGAAAATACAGGCAGTAATCTCTTGGACATTGGACTTGGCAGTATTTTCTGTATATGTCTCCTCAGAAACAGGAAACAAAACCAAAAATAAACTATTGGGATCACACCAAAATAAAGCACTTTTACATAGCAAAGGAAACCATCAACAAAATTAAAAGGCAGCCTACTAAATGGAAAAAGATATTTGCAAATGAAAAATCTGATAAGGGGCTAATATCCAAAATATATAAAAATTTCTCCAACTCAACACCAAAAACCAAAATAATCTTATTAAAAAATGGGCAGAGGACCTGAATAGACATTTTTTCCAAAGAAGACATACAGATAAAAGACAGATGAAAATAATGCTCAATGTTACTAATCATCAGGGAATGCAAATCAAAACTACAATGAGATACCACCTCACACCTGTCAAAATGACTAGGATCAAAAAGACAAGAAATACAGGTGTTGACCAGGATATAGAGAAAAGGGAACCCTTGTACATAGTTTCTGGGAATGTAAACTGGTGCAACTATGATGGGAAACAGTATGGATGTTCCTGAAAAAATTAGAACAGAAATACTGTATGATCCAGCAATTTCATGTGTGGTTATTTACCCAAAGAAAACAAAACACTAATTTGAGAGAAAGAAAGAAAGAAAGAAGAAAGAAAGAAAGAAAGAAAGAAAGAAAGAAAGAAAGAGGAAGGAAGGAAGGAAGGAAGGAAGGAAGGAAGGAAGGAAGGAAGGAAGGAAAGAAAGAAGGAAGGAAGGAAGGAAGGAAGGAAGGAAGGAAGGAAGGAAGGAAGGAAGGAAAGATATGTACCGCTATGCTTATTGCAGCATTATTTGATATAGCCGAGATATGGAAACAACCTAAATGTATGTGTGTGTATATATAGTGGAATTTTCATCAGCCATAAAAAAGGAATGAGGGTACCTGGGTGTCTCAGTCAGTTCAGTGTTTGACTCTTGAATTTGATTTTGGTTCAGGTCATGATCCCAGGGTCATGGGATAGAGCCCCATGTCAGGCTCTGTGCTGAGTGTGGAACCTGCTTAAGATTCTCTCTCTTCTTCTGCACCTCTCCCCTGCTCATGCTCTCTCTCTCTCTCTCTTTCTTAATTTTTTTTTTTAAATTTTAAAAAAAGGAGTAAGGTCTTGCCATTTGTGACAACATGGATGGACCTAGAGGGTATTCTCTAAGAATATAGAGAAAGACAAGTACCATATGATTTCATTTATATGTGGAATGTGAAAAAATAAAGTAAGCAAACAAACAAAAGCAGAAACAAACTCATAAATACAGAGAACAAACTGGTGGTTCCCTCAGAGGAGGGTGGTGGAGGGTGGATGAAATAGATTAAGGGAATTAAGAGGTACAAATTGTAGTTATAAAATTAATAAGTTATGGGGACAAAAATATGGCACAGATAGTCCATAATATTGTAATAACAAGATGGTAACTATACTTGTCTTGGTGAGCATTACATAATGTATATAATTGTCTAATTATTATGTTCTACACCTGAAATAAATATAATACTGTATGTCAACTATACTTCAATAATAAAATTTTTAAAAAATTGTCAACATCAGAACACTAAACTCTGACCTTATACAGTCGGACTTCAAGATAAGGTGTTCGTTTTAGTCTGTTAAAATAAAAAGATGTTATTATTTTTAAAAATAAATTTATTTATTTATTTATTTATTTATTTATTTATTTATTTATTTTTAGAGAGAGAGTGTGCAAGAGCACACGAGCAGGGGAGGGGCAGAAGGAGAAGGAGAAAGAGAGAATCCCAAGCAGGTTCCACTGACTCGGGGCTCGAACTTATGAACCATGAGATCATGATCTCAAACTAGTAGATGGATGCTTAACTGGCTGACCCATCCAGGCACCCCAGGAAATATTATTTTAAACACTTTCCATGTATCTACCTACTGCTTTCTAATGCATAGACCTTGCCAGACAGCACAGAGAGACCAACAATTTGGTCACCATGGACTGATGCAATTTTCCTGATTTAGCCTGAATTTATAACACTGGCACATTTGAAGAGGTTGATCTTCTGTGATTAGAAATGGCCATTCTTTCTGTAGAGTTTATATTTAGGTGAAATGTATGCAAATGATGTGTGGTGCGTCCTTGCTCTTATTTTTATAAGCAAGTGTGTATTATGTTTCTTTTTCAGTTATCTAAAAAAATAACTATCCTAAATGTAAGTGAAAATAGTCTGGATGAATTATTAAGGAACCAAACCACATCCCAAACCCATATGAATGTGACGAATGATCCTATTATCTTTTTTTTTTCTTTGTCATTTTTACTCTGGCTTTTCCAGCTCAAATTGCATCTCTTGTTCATGCATTAGAGAAGTCACAACTTATATAATGTCTTAGATTTCAAGGAGTCTGTTTATAGTTTCTTGTCTGTTTTACAACATGAGTTTTCTATAGATTTTTTATCTGCCTTTATTTTTCATGTCATTCTCTCTCTCCTTTTTTTTGTGCCTTTTAAAATTATTTTTGGTTTTGGTTTTGGTTAAAATCAGTTTTCTTCCTGAGTACTGTTCATCATTCAGTGGAGGTTATCTTTTTCCGGGCCAGCAATTTTGTAAGTACAACATGGGGAGATGAGCTGGTAAGGTATTAGTTTATTGCTGCTATGACTGGACCTTCTTAGGCCTCCACCCTGCAAGGAGACCACCTCTTCTCTTGGCTAACAGCTTCCCGGGCTAGCAGTGAATCATGCATTGCATTTCACCATTCCTGGGCATTGCATGTTACTTTTCTCTAATGCACAGCTCACGTGTTCTCCAAACACAAAGGTGACATGCTGAATGGCTAAGTTGTATCTGAGAGCCTGTGAACGTATGTTTTCTCATCTGGCTCCACCCTCTCTGCAGCCCTTTAATGAGACACTCACCTGCCCAAACACGTGGATCTTGTCTTTCCAGACAAGGGACACTGGCTGGGCACAGAAAGTTATATGCTGCCTGAGAGCTGCAGTGCAATGGGTTCACTTTTTTTTTCTTTTCTGGACCAGATCCAATTTTCACTCTTTTGGCAGCCTGTCTTCCTAGATCATGGGTCAGGATTGTGGCCATTTTCTAGTTTTCACCCAAGATGTGTTTTTCTTTCCTGTTTTTGCATTTGGTTGGTTTCAGAAGGAAGAATCAGGCTGGGACAGCCTAACTTCAGTATCTTAAACTGGAAGTTTCAGCATTTAAACATGGTCAGTGTCCTTTGAAATTCTGATGAGCTTCTTGCTGCAGATACTGATAGATGTTTAATCTACCACGGAAGAAATGATTTGTTCCAGTTTGTTGTGAACAACAATGCATAATTTCTTACCTTAACTTCAGGTACCTTATTTTAAGAGTAAAATGTCTGTGAAAGAAGATATGTGGAGTGAGGGTAAAAGAAGTCATATGTGAAAATATGGTGCACGTGAGTTCAGACATCATTTTCATTTGATTGTGAATTCAGATTATCAAAAGTCCATACATCTTCAAAAAAGTAACCTCCCTTTTGAGGATCCTAATTTAAAGAAATTGAAAAACTGTTTAGCTCTACCCTTCTGCAGTTCTCCACTCACCCATCAAACTATACTGACCTTCCCCACCAGCTCTTCCCTACTCAAAAACCTTTGTGGAAAGAAATGCATTATTTCATAGAACCATAATCCATTTACCGCAAAACCCAGGAAGTGGATGAAAAATGAAACAACTGAAGAGCTTTTCTCTGTATATAACTAACTTGCTTACTATCTTCCTGGGGTGCAGGAATTGATTTAAGAATTTTGATTCTTAGGACCGGTCTTTTTGATGCTTGCTACACCATGAGACAGGTGTGAATATAAGAGTAAATAAAGACGGTAGTAATTCATACTATGACAATAACCACAAATATGTGTAAAAGTCAATAATAGTTGATATATTTTGCATTAAAATGAACTTTTACACAATAAATTTATTTTGAAATTGGCATTAACTAGAAATAATGATATTTGTCCAGCTATTCAAATATTCTTACAAAAATATGGTGAAATTAATCTGTAATTTGTGTGGCATAAGGTAGATAAATGCAGGAATTTCTGTAAGGTGCATGTCCTTTGAAGAAAAAAGGTTGTCAGTAAAAAGTGTTGTTTGCTCTTTTTGAAGATTTCACATATGTTGGAGACATATCACTCAGGGATAGTTTATGGCCCTAGCCTGCAAAATAGATACGGGCTTAAAGATAGCCTTTCCAAGATGGGATTATAGTCTTCTCACTTGAAAAATTGGTTTGATGACCCAGGGGTCTATTGCATGGCTTGTGAAGGTCTGGTTTCCCTCTGAGTGGATTTATCATTTAGAGAGCTACCTATGTACTTGGACTCCCACTTACTCTCTTCAAAGAGAATGCTGCTGTCTGAGGATTTAACCAGATTTTAAAGCTGTTTGTAGTAGCAACTACAGAACGGTATCTCAGACTGAGCTGTAGGAGAGCAAATCAAAACTAACTTCCATGGCTCTTCTGATAATCATTGCCTTCACTCTGGATCTTAAAATTTCAACATGTAAGTTTTACTTTCATGTGACAAAAAATAATCAGAGGGAAAAAGCAGTATTCAGAAAAAAAAAAAACAAAAAAAAACAAAAAAAAAAAAACATAAGGGAAATACCAGCCTGGAAAATGATAGGTAAGGAATGCCAGAAATTCTACAGTAGTTTCCAGGATGCCAGAATCTGGCTTTAGAAACCCATCAGGAGATGTTTGCAGTAAAGGGCTTTACAGAATCTTCATGCATTATTAGGGCTCATTTCCCAAAGTCTCCTTAAAACCAAAGAATTAACATTGGCTCTGTCCCCGACAGTTTTCCTTTCAGAACAGATCAGAAGGACTCCCCAAACTGACTAGATGTGCTGCTCTAACCCTGGTTCCCCTCCCCTGTGGCTCATGTATTAACCACAACATTTGCAGAAATATAACTCTTGGGAGCATATGCAGCAATTTGCCTCATTTTCTTTTGTCCCTTTTAACAACAAACAATAACAAAACCAACAAATTTCCCTTCCTGAGATGAACTGGCTTTACTTCATTTCTCCTTTTCTTTCCTTATTCCACAATTACCCCCTTTGCAAAATATTACCAATTTAGATTGGATGTAACAGTAAGTAATAATATATGTCTTTTATTTGGTAAATAGTTTCATTAGTAAAATTAAAATTACTGTGGCATAACCAAATGAGATAATGGAAAGAACATCAGTGTAAGTAGGACTCAGGATCCTAAGTTCAGAGTTCTAGATCCCCATCTGCTTTATGTGAGTGGCTTTACTTCTCCTTGCCTGGTATGCTGATTTGCAAAGTGGATATGCTGTCTCAGCTTATACAAAGGGATGTTTTGCAGATTATCTCCTCTCTCTGTGTGTTTATTTTTTTCATGCTGCTTTATTCCAAAATCTGTTTGAAGTATCATACAGAGGTATATAAAATATGAACAAATAGGTAAAACAAAATTAAGTCAAGGCATAGAGTAGACCGTGAGGCTAAATTGACTCTCAGTTCCTAGAAATCAAAGAAAAACTGAAATGGGTACAGGATATGAAATTCTGTCTCTCCACCTTGCTGTGACTAGTCATGAACAGAGTTGTTCAAATATGAAATTTGGTCTTCATTTGCGTGCTACTATAAATATGCAAGTACCTCTTCTGTCATCTTCTCAGCAATTTCAACACCATCTAGCTTTTCACAAAGTCAGGTTAAGTTATATTATTCTGCTGTCCTACTGTAGTGTCATAGCACATTTTAGTCAAAGTTTATCTGAAACCATGAACTACAGAATGTACAGCTTCTTATATGATGACTTGATTATGTAGAATGTTAAAAGTCAGCACCATTGTAAAAGGTCAAGTTTACCATTTCAATGTGAACAGTCCTTATTGTCCTGGAAACATTTGCTCTGTCATTCTTTCAAGTACCTAGGAATAAGACTTCTTGATGAACTAACTTTAGATAGATGCTACCCTTCTAGGGGGATAGTTCCAATGTCCTCCTGGTGGTTTGGACTTTATTTATAGCCTACTCCCCACTGACCACTGTTAATGCATATGAAACGAAAAGGTATAACTAAAGTATAAAAGCCATGTTAAAAGGAACTAGGAGAGGGTTACATTTGTAAAAGAAAAGAAGAAAAACAGGAAAAAAAATGTTAAGAACTTGAAGTATACAACTGAGAAATTAAGTCCAAAAAAGATATCAACATAAAATAGTTTTTAAAAATCTGAGAGTTTTAAATGAGGAAGAGTGAAAATTTATTAAACATATTGTAAAATTAAGTAACAAATCACTAAATAAAAATGAAAAAAAGTTTATAAATTGAAGGGATTAGAACATTTAAAACATAAAGAATTATGGAGCAATAACTATTATAAACAACAAAAATAAAAAGAGCCATAAAGAGAGGTGTTAAAAAACAAAATTAAACTGAATAAACTTGAAAGATCATATTAACTTTATTCATGAACTGGAAAGGCAGCATCTCGTCTAGCAAGTAGAAAGGAGCTCCACAGAGCTGTACATGGTAGGAAATTTAATTGGCAGAAGGGGGCAGGGACCAGAAAAGAGCAGAGCATGAGTCTCTCTGGTGGATTACCCCACCAGTGCTGACCAGGAAACTCCAGACTTCTGGTTTAAGATTATATTCCTGGGAGAGGTTGAAATTGCATTTAGGTTAGGTATTAAGTCTTGATTTGCTGATACGGAGTTTAGCACAAGTGACTCGATTTTGGGCCTATTCTCTCTCTCGCTTTTTTTTTTCTTTTTCTTTTTCTTTTTTTTCATTTTTTTTTAACAGAGGTAAGATTAAAAGCATAAATCTTCTATGTTAGATATTCAGTCCAAAGCTCTATTCACTTTACCTTGCACTATGGTAAATACTATATAAATAAAAGACAATTTATTATTCCTGTTAACAACAGCAGCGATATAAACTTCTAAAAAGTAGAGGCAGGGGCGTCTTGGTGGCGCAGTCGGTTAAGTGTCCTACTCTTGATTTCTGCTGAGGTCATGATCTCACAGATTATGATTGAGCCCCACGATGAGCTCTGTGCTGACAGCATGGAGCCTGCTTGGAATTCTGTCTCCCTCTCTTTCTGCCCCTCCCTCACCTCTCTCTCTCTCAAAAATAAATATTTAAAAAAATAATAAAAAAGAAGTAATAAGAAGAGGGAAAAATGCTAATCTTCACTCTTAAGAAATACTAACTAGGAAGACAGGTAGAAACTCAAGTTTTAAATATTTTCATTTAAATTTGGCTTTACCTATGAATATGTTGACTCTTGTGAGTAAAATAGTATTTTTATAAACTATTATTTACATGAACAAAGAGTGACAATTGTTTTGCATTGATCTAAGAAATTAACTGCCAAATATTTGTATTTTTAAAGGGTCTTTTCTTTATCTGCCTCATGACATTTTTCCACCATGTTTTATATAATTTTACTAAAATACGTTTATTTTTTTATATTTTATTAAATCTCAATGTCAAAATCAATAGGAAAAGAGAAATTCTGTAATGTAAGTCATATTCTTATTTGTTTTGCCAAAATTGGTTTTGCCTTAAAAGTTGTTATTCTCTCAATGATCAATCCTCTCGACATTTAATAAAACTTAACCATTTCACATATACTAACATTTAACCCATTTCCCAAGTTGATAATATCAATCAATGACCTGTCCGTTGACTTTTTTTTAACTTGTTTTATTTTTTATTTTTTAAATAGACATCCAAATTAGTTAGCATATAGTGCAACAATGATTTCAGGAGTAGATTCCTTAGTGCTCCTTACCCATTTAGCCCATCCCCCCTCCCACAACCCCTTCCGTAACCCTCAGTTTGTTCTCCATATTTATGAGTCTCTTCTGTTTTGTCCCCCTCCCTGTTTTTATATTATTTTTATGTGTATTCATTTTTTCAAATTCTCAAATGATTTCCTTCCACCCTCCTTTTTTTCTTCTCTAATCTGTCAAACCACTTTCAACATCCAGACCATTGACTTTTGGACACGGACAGCTCAATTCCTAACCCAATTTTTTTTTTTTTTAATTTTTTTTTTCAACGTTTATTTATTTTTGGGACAGAGAGAGACAGAGCATGAACGGGGGAGGGGCAGAGAGAGAGAGGGAGACACAGAATCGGAAGCAGGCTCCAGGCTCTGAGCCATCAGCCCAGAGCCCGACGCGGGGCTCGAACTCCGGGACCGCGAGATCGTGACCTGGCTGAAGTCAGACGCTTAACCGACTGCGCCACCCAGGCGCCCCTCCTAACCCTATTTTTGATGTTTCTTCCTAGTGAAGAGAAAGGCCAAATCTGAACTTTACTAGAGGAAGACAGATTGCTCTCCAGGGTTGCTTGTTTATTTATTTATTTATTTATTTGAAATGTTAATACTCACTCAGATTGTGGTGAGTGAAACATTTGAGTTGTTTATGAGGAAGGTTTTTAAAATAATTAATGTTTGTTTTGATCTTTGTGTGAGAAGTTCTTGAATCATGGAAAAGAGCTACTAGAAAACATCACTGTAGTTAAATTAAATCTTTCCAAGTGGGAATATTTTATATTTTATTAGCATCATTTCTAAATCTGTATCTGGGGATTTTTCAGGAGAATCCAAAGAATGACCAGAATCAGTGACTGACATCTAAATTAAAAAGGTTGAATGAAAATTAAAATGATCTTTTAGTTAAGAAAGGAAATATCAAGGGATGAATAACTAAACTGTATACGCATATGTGTTAAACATACAAATTATCCAAATCAAACCCGTGAATAATCTTCAATTAAGACTCAGCTCTTGAAAATTAGAATATTAAGCTTTTTGTACACATTTGCTTCCAGTTTCAAAGAAGAAATATTTCATTGTTTTTAGCAAAATTAATTATATGATTAAATGAATACAAGTAATACTAAAAATTTGAGATGAAAAATTAAACCATAAGAATATAAAATGACCATTTTTACTGTTAGCTGAACACTATCCCATATGTCTCTTATGCACCAGTTCCCTTCTGTCTGTGCAGAAACACCTAAAACTGTGGACACATGGGTGGGTAGATGGACAGATAAATACATGGAAATAATGTATAATATGAGAATCATAGTATAGATGCATTTCTAAATTAAAAACTCAAGTTAGGTTTTATTTAAATTTCATCAAAGAGGTTGTCATTTTGGATTCTGGGAAGATGGCGGCGTAGGAGGACTCTGGGCTCACCGCGCGTCCTGCTGGTCACTTAGATTCCACTTACACCTGCCTAAATAACCCAGAAAACCGCCAGAGGATTAGCAGAACGGAGTCACCAGACCCAAGTGCAGACGAGAGGCCCACGGAAGAGGGTAGGAAGGGCGGCGAGGCGGTGCGCGCTCCACGGACTGGCGGGAGGGAGCTGGGGCGGAGGGGCGGCTCGTCAGCCAAGCAGAGCCCCCGAGTCTGGCTGGCAAAAGCGGAGGGGCCTGACGGACTGTGTTCCGACAGCAAGCGCGACTTAGCGTCTGGGAGGTCATAAGTTAACAGCTCTGCTCGGAAAGCGGGAAGGCTGGAGGACAAAGGGAGGGTGAGCTGCGGAGCCCCCGGACGACAGAGCTCAGTTTGGCGGGGAACAAAGGCGCTCGCCAGCGCCATCTCCCCCGCCCATCCCCCAGCCAAAATCCCAAAGGGAACCGGTTCCGGCCAGGGAAATTGCTCGCTCCGCGCAAACACCCAACTCTGTGCTTCTGCGGAGCCAAACCTCCGGCAGCGGATCTGACTCCCTCTGGCTGCCACAGGGCCCCTCCTGAAGTGGATCACCTAAGGAGAAGCGAGCTAAGACTGCCCCCCCTGCCGCCCGCCGTGCACCTTGCCTTCCCACCCCAGGTAATACGCCAGATCCCCAGCATCACAAGCCTGGCAGTGTGCAAGTAGCCCAGACGGGCCACGCCACCCTACAGTGAATCCCGCCCCTAGGAGAGGGGAAGAGAAGGCACACACCAGTCTGACTGTGGCCCCAGCGGTGGGCTGGGGGCAGACATCAGGTCGGACTGCGGCCCCGCCCACCAACTCCAGGTATACACCACAGCACAGGGGAAGTGCCCTGCAGGCCCTCACCACACCAGGGACTATCCAAAATGACCAAGCGGAAGAATTCCCCACAAAAGAATCTCCAGGAAATAACAACAGCTAATGAGCTGATCAAAAAGGATTTAAATAATATAACAGAAAGTGAATTTAGAATAATAGTCATAAAATTAATCGCTGGGCTGGAAAACAGCATACAGGACAGCAGAGAATCTCTTGCTACAGAGATCAAGGGACTAAGGAACAGTCACGAGGAGCTGAAAAACGCTTTAAAGGAAATGCAAAACAAAATGCAAACCACCACGGCTCGGATGGAAGAGGCAGAGGAGAGAATAGGTGAACTAGAAGATAAAGTTATGGAAAAAGAGGAAGCTGAGAAAAAGAGAGATAAAAAAATCCAGGAGTATGAGGGGAAAATTAGAGAACTAAGTGATACACTAAAAAGAAATAATATACGCATAATTGGTATCCCAGAGGAGGAAGAGAGAGGGAAAGGTGCTGAAGGGGTACTTGAAGAAATAATAGCTGAGAACTTCCCTGAACTGGGGAAGGAAAAAGGCATTGAAATCCAAGAGGCACAGAGAACTCCCTTCAGACGTAACTTGAATCGATCTTCTGCACGACATATCATAGTGAAACTGGCAAAATACAAGGATAAAGAGAAAATTCTGAAAGCAGCAAGGGGTAAACGTGCCCTCACATATAAAGGGAGACCTATAAGACTCGTGACTGATCTATCTTTTGAAACTTGGCAGGCCAGAAAGAATTGGCACGAGATTTTCAGGGTGCTAGACAGAAAAAATATGCAGCCGAGAATCCTTTATCCAGCAAGTCTGTCATTTAGAATAGAAGGAGAGATAAAGGTCTTCCCAAACAAACAAAAACTGAAGGAATTTGTCACCACTAAACCAGCCCTACAAGAGACCCTAAGGGGGACCCTGTGAGACAAAGTACCAGAGACATCACTACAAGCATAAAACATACAGACATCACAATGACTCTAAACCCGTATCTTTCTATAATAACACTGAATGTAAATGGATTAAATGCGCCAACCAAAAGACATAGGGTATCAGAATGGATAAAAAAACAAGACCCATCTATTTGCTGTCTACAAGAGACTCATTTTAGACCTGAGGACACCTTTAGATTGAGAGTGAGGGGATGGAGAACTATTTATCATGCTACTGGAAGCCAAAAGAAAGCTGGAGTAGCCATACTTATATCAGACAAACTAGACTTTCAATTAAAGGCTGTAACAAGAGATGAAGAAGGACATTATATAATAGTTACAGGGTCTATCCATCAGGAAGAGCTAACAATTATAAATGTCTATGCGCCGAATACCGGAGCCCCCAAATATATAAAACAATTACTCATAAACAGAAGCAACCTTATTGATAAGAATGTGGTAATTGCTGGGGACTTTAACACCCCACTTACAGAAATGGATAGATCATCTAGACACACGGTCAATAAAGAAACAAGGGCCCTGAATGAGACACTGGATCAGATGGACTTGACAGATATATTTAGAACTCTGCATCCCAAAGCAACAGAATATACTTTCTTCTCGAGTGCACATGGAACATTCTCCAAGATAGATCATATACTGGGTCACAAAACAGCCCTTCATAAGTTTACAAGAATTGAAATCATACCATGCATACTTTCAGACCACAATGCTATGAAGCTTGAAATCAACCACAGGATAAAGTCTGGAAAACCTCCAAAAGCATGGAGGTTAAAGAACACCCTACTAACGAATGAGTGGGTCAACCAGACAATTAGAGAAGAAATCAAAAAATATATGGAAACAAACGAAAATGAAAATACAACAATCCAAACGCTTTGGGACGCAGCGAAGGCAGTCCTGAGAGGAAAATACATTGCAATCCAGGCCTATCTCAAGAAACAAGAAAAATCCCAAACACAAAATCTAACAGCACACCTAAAGGAAATAGAAGCAGAACAGCAAAGACACCCCAAACCCAGCAGAAGAAGAGAAATAATAAAGATCAGAGCAGAAATAAACAATATAGAATCTAAAAAAACTGTAGAGCAGATCAACGAAACCAAGAGTTGGTTTTTTGAAAAAATAAACAAAATTGACAAACCTCTAGCCAGGCTTCTCAAAAAGAAAAGGGAGATGACCCAAATAGATAAAATCATGAATGAAAATGGAATTATTACAACCAATCCCTTAGAGATACAAACAATTATCAGGGAATACTATGAAAAATTATATGCCAACAAATTGGACAACCTGGAAGAAATGGACAAATTCCTGAACACCCACACTCTTCCAAAACTCAATCAGGAGGAAATAGAAAGCTTGAACAGACCCATAACCAGCGAAGAAATTGAATCGGTTATCAAAAATCTCCCAACAAATAAGAGTCCAGGACCAGATGGCTTCCCAGGGGAGTTCTACCAGACGTTTAAAGCAGAGATAATACCTATCCTTCTCAAGCTATTCCAAGAAATAGAAAGGGAAGGAAAACTTCCAGACTCATTCTATGAAGCCAGTATGACTTTGATTCCTAAACCAGACAGAGACCCAGTAAAAAAAGAGAACTACAGGCCAATATCCCTGATGAATATGGATGCAAAAATTCTCAATAAGATACTAGCAAATCGAATTCAACAGCATATAAAAAGAATTATTCACCATGATCAAGTGGGATTCATTCCTGGGATGCAGGGCTGGTTCAACATTCGCAAATCAATCAACGTGATACATCACATTAACAAAAAAAAAGAGAAGAACCATATGATCCTGTCAATCGATGCAGAAAAGGCCTTTGACAAAATCCAGCACCCTTTCTTAATAAAAACCCTTGAGAAAGTCGGGATAGAAGGAACATACTTAAACATCATAAAAGCCATTTATGAAAAGCCCACAGCTAACATCATCCTCAACGGGGAAAAACTGAGAGCTTTTTCCCTGAGATCAGGAACACGACAGGGATGCCCGCTCTGACCGCTGTTGTTTAACATAGTGCTGGAAGTTCTAGCATCAGCAATCAGACAACAAAAGGAAATCAAAGGCATCAAAATTGGCAAAGATGAAGTCAAGCTTTCGCTTTTTGCAGATGACATGATATTATACATGGAAAATCCGATAGACTCCACCAAAAGTCTGCTAGAACTGATACATGAATTCAGCAAAGTTGCAGGATACAAAATCAATGTCCAGAAATCAGTTGCATTCTTATACACTAACAACGAAGCAACAGAAAGACAAATAAAGAAACTGATCCCATTCACAATTGCACCAAGAAGCATAAAATACCTAGGAATAAATCTAACCAAAGATGTAAAGGATCTGTATGCTGAAAACTATAGAAAGCTTATGAAGGTAATTGAAGAAGATTTAAAGAAATGGAAAGACATTCCCTGCTCATGGATTGGAAAAATAAATATTGTCAAAATGTCAATACTACCCAAAGCTATCTACACATTCAATGCAATCCCAATCAAAATTGCACCAGCATTCTTCTCGAAACTAGAACAAGCAATCCTAAAATTCATATGGAACCACAAAAGGCCCCGAATAGCCAAAGGAATTTTGAAGAAGAAGACCAAAGCAGGAGGCATCACAATCCCAGACTTTAGCCTCTACTACAAAGCTGTCATCATCAAGACAGCATGGTATTGGCACAAAAACAGACACACAGACCAATGGAATAGAATAGAAACCCCAGAACTAGACCCACAAACGTATGGCCAACTCATCTTTGACAAAGCAGGAAAGAACATCCAATGGAAAAAAGACAGCCTTTGTAACAAATGGTGCTGGGAGAACTGGACAGCAACATGCAGAAGGTTGAAACTAGACCACTTTCTCACACCATTTACAAAAATAAACTCAAAATGGATAAAGGACCTAAATGTGAGACAGGAAACCATCAAAACCTTAGAGGAGAAAGCAGGAAAAGACCTCTCTGACCTCCGCCGTAGCAATCTCTTCCACGACACATCCCCAAAGGCAAGGGAATTAAAAGCAAAAGTGAATTACTGGGACCTTATGAAGATAAAAAGCTTCTGCACAGCAAAGGAAACAACCAACAAAACTAAAAGGCAACCAACGGAATGGGAAAAGATATTTGCAAATGACATATCGGACAAAGGGCTAGTATCTAAAATCTATAAAGAGCTCACCAAACTCCACACCCGAAAAACAAATAACCCAGTGAAGAAATGGGCAGAAAACATGAATAGACACTTCTCTAAAGAAGACATCCAGATGGCCAACAGGCACATGAAAAGATGTTCAGCGTCACTCCTTATCAGGGAAATACAAATTAAAACCACACTCAGGTATCACCTCACGCCAGTCAGAGTGGCCAAAATGAACAAATCAGGAGACTATAGATGCTGGAGAGGATGTGGAGAAACGGGAACCCTCTTGCACTGTTGGTGGGAATGCAAATTGGTGCAGCCGCTCTGGAAAGCAGTGTGGAGGTTCCTCAGAAAATTAAAAATAGACCTACCCTATGACCCAGCAATAGCACTGCTAGGAATTTACCAAAGGGATACAGGAGTACTGATGCATAGGGGCACTTGTACCCCAATGTTCATAGCAGCACTCTCAACAATAGCCAAATTATGGAAAGAGCCTAAATGTCCATCAACAGATGAATGGATAAAGAAATTGTGGTTTATATACACAATGGAATACTACGTGGCAATGAGAAAACATGAAATATGGCCTTTTGTAGCAACGTGGATGGAACTGGAGAGTGTGATGCTACGTGAAATAAGCCATACAGAGAAAGACAGATACCATATGGTTTCACTCTTATGTGGATCCTGAGAAACTTAACAGGAACCCATGGGGGAGGGGAAGGAAAAAAAAAAAAAAAAAAAAGGACGTTAGAGTGGGAGAGAGCCAAAGCATAAGAGACTGTTAAAAACTGAGAACAAACTGAGGGTTGATGGGGGGTGGGAGGGAGGGGAGGGTGGGTGATAGGTATTGAGTAGGGCACCTTTTGGGATGAGCACTGGGTGTTGAATGGAAACCAATTTGTCAATAAATTTCATATAAAAAAAAATAAATTTCATCAAAGAAAAATAAGTGACATGAAAATGAAAAAAATTGCACCAAGTAAATGATTCTTCAATGCAACATAATACTTCTTAAATATGCCTCTAAGGTTAAGGGTTGGGGGAGTGGACAAGGGAGGAAAGGAGAAAAAAGGGAAAAGAGAAAAGGACAGGCCAGGATAGAGAAAAAATATAAATTTTTTTTAAGATAGAGTCATTTTTCAAAACCACCCATTTCAATTCTAACTCCATTGACTCCCTCTTGAAAAAGATGAATATATTAACACTCTCATATCTTTTCATTTTAGTAAGGCACATTATTATTCTTCCCTTGCCCATGTTTATGACATCTATATTCTGTTCTGTAACCTCAGATCCCATGGTATTTCATTAACAGTTCTGTAAGTAACTAGTTTTAGTGTGCCTCTCCAGTTCCTTTAGCAGGGATTCTCAATTCCTGTGTTTATTTTCATTTCTCTCTTAATTGGATGAATTAATCATTTACTTGTTGCCATTTGTTTGTTTCGTTTTTATTTTCTCAAGAAGGGCTTCTGGGCATTGCAATATCTTAACTTGTTCCTGTTTGAGAATACCTGCCTATTGCCTTTATACATTAACGACATCTTGACTGATTGTGGAGCTCTTGGGCTATACTATTGTTATCCTAGAACATTGGGGGTTTATTAATTATAAAAGGGACTGAATGTTGGAAATTTCTGCTCCTAGCCTAATGTTTTCCATCCTATTAAGTGATTTTTTTTTTGAGGGGAAGGATAAAGGGGTCTGGAGAGTTCAGTAGGTTGACTAGACCATGTCCTGGCTTTGACTGTTCTGTAGTAAATTTATTTGAAACACACTGTATCTTCAATGTTTAGATTCAGCGTATTTTTTTAAGTGAGGGAATTATAGATTCAAATGCATCTTCTCTTACGTTTGTTGAGCCCCGTACTTCACAGACATAACTTATTTTTATGCTGGATTCCTTTCATCTTGTTTCTATATTTTGTTCCAATCATTTTAGTCCCTTATATTAAAAAAAAAAAACTTTCACTATATAAACCTCAGTGTTTCCTGTCTCCTTATTTGATTTTTAGTCAATTTTTTTTTCTGCTGTTTCTTAATTATGTACTGTTTTGACCCTCTTTCTTTCTTTCCTTCCTTGCATCCTTCTCAGTATAGTTAACACACAATGTTACATTAATTTCAGATACACAACATTGTGATTTGACAATTATATACATTATGCTGTGTTCATCACAGTTGTAGCTACCAACTCTCGCTGTACAATAGTATTACAACATCACTGACTACATTGCCAGTGTTGTGCCTTTTATTTCTGTGACTTATTCATTCTGTAACTGGAAGCCTGTATCTCCTACTCCCTTTCACCCATTTTGCCCATATCCCCATGCCTTTTCCTCTGGTAACCGTCAGTTTGTTCTATGTACTTATGTCTGATTCTACTTTCTAATACTCTGTTTTTTCATTTGTTTCTTTATATTACTCATGAGTGAAATCATACGGTATTTGTCCTTCTCAGTCTAACTTAATTCACTTAGCACAATACTAGGACAACAAAGAATACCTAACTGGGTTATCACTCAGCTTTGGAAAGAGATAAAGAGTCCCCTAGACAAACAAAAGTTAGAGTTAGACAAACAAAAAACCGTGAAACCAGCCTTAACAAGAAATGTTAAAAGGATTTCTTCGAGTGGAAAAGAAATGGCCCATAATTAGATGTAAGAAAATTACAAATAAAGAGACGTAAAATATGACAACATACACATAAAACACTGAGAAGGGAGTAAAAAATAAAAAGAAAGTAAGTTTTTTTAATAATCTGTTTGAACTTAAATGACCATCAACTTAATATGTACTATTATAAACTCAGTTTCTATTCTTACGCCTGTGATAGCCATTTTAATCTCATGTATTTGTTTCTTCTCATCTTTGAGCTAATTTTTGCAGAATGCACATTCTCAATTTTATTTTATATATCATGAAATAATTGTGAGGAATTCTACTTTGTTCCACAAGTTACTTTTCTTCTACCTTAAATATTTGGTCTTTCTTTCTTTACTTATATTGGCAATTCCAAAGAGATGTTCTATCTGCTCTGAGAAAATATAGTTGACATATATATAAAGAGTAAACATATAGTTTACTCTCTTCCCACTATCTCTGAAACCAGTTAGTTGGTCTCTAAAAGCTGGAGATTGAGGGCTGTGCATTTGGTTTTCTATACATTTTATCTATAGCATGAGGTAATGGCAGAACGAATAGAAGGAAAAGGCTAGGCTGAGGTGGCACAGAGTCATTGTTAGTTGTTTTTTGTTTTTTTCCATCTGAAATTTTGTCACATGCTCATTTCTGGATTCACTCTTTTTAACTTTAGGGTTGGGGGTATGTATGATTTCTGAAGAGGTAACCATGGAACTTTGAATCAGCCCTCCAATTTATTTCATATCTCCAGAATCTTCATTTTTGCTCTTTTTACTAATATGGATGCCCATTCAGTTTACTTCTACACATATTAAACAGCATTAGTGAGGACAATCAAGATTTGTGATTCTGCAGGGTAGACTGTGGAGGCAAAATTAGATGCCAGTAGTACTGATCTCAACAATACCACACCCGGGAGCATGTGCCTGGTCAATGGTTTGTCTGTTTGTCTGTCTCTCCCCCTCCTCTTTCCCTCTTTGTTCCCCTACTTCTTTCTTTTTCTAAGTCTGCCTCTGAGCATCTCTCTCTCCCTGTCTTGCTTTCTAGTTTTTTAAAATTATTGTATTATGTTAGCTTATTTCCTTGTCTGGATACCATTGGTAATTTTTTATATGACTATTTGTTGTTCATTTTATTAGGTATCAATGGAGAAAATTCTTATAGTATAAAGATATTTTAGCCATCTTAATCCAGAAGTCCTTATTTAGCATCTAAACTTCTGCAAATACATTGTCAAATGATTTTTCAAACACCATCTATAATCTTCAATGATCGTTTTATTTCTGAGAAAATTATGGTACACGAACTGTGGCATTTTTAAAATATCTTGCATTAAGAAAAACAATTGTCATTAATGACAAAATTTATCATAATGTACTGGCATCGTCCTTAAGTATAACCCTGCTTTTATTCCCCTGATGATTTCAGGTAGGTAAATGACTTTTGAAGAGTTTCAGCATGATAAATAGAAGTTGCATTAAACATATGATTTTCATGGAGACATTTTTATTCTCTTTTTCTGATATTGTTGACTGATCCATAAATGCATTAGCTATAAATTTAAATTGTGCAATGAGTCAAGTTTTCTTATATGAGCAAGGTACAAACACATGTTCAAAATCTCTTTAAAAATTATTCATTTCAACATTGATTATTATAACCTAATGTAGTAAGTTTTTAAGTCCTTACACTTTAATCCAGTGGTTACTGTGCGACTTCCTAAATTGACAGTTTATATTTCTTTAAAAAAATAATAAGAGATTAAAAATAATGTATCAAATGCCAGGTACTTATAGATAGGTTCTAATCATAAGGGCCCAGATTTATGTAGTTATTTTGTTGTACTCTTGAACTCTTATTAAAAATTTCATATTTGTACTTTACATCTCTTAGTTTTAATTATTAAGGGCTCCACAGATAAAAGCATTTTTGTAAAGAGGTTCCAGAGTCTTTAAGTAGCTAAATTAGATACATTAAATACATTAAGTGAAACTAATATAGGAAAATAAAAGAAATAAGGTAATAGATCTGTGATTAAAATGCCCAAATTATCTATATAATTAGTAGAAAACTGAATTAGTATGTACCTAATAACTTGCATATCTTTAAAGACTATAGAGAAACACTTTAGTTATTGTCAAAAAGTTAATAAAGGCCAGGATTTCTTTCAGAGGTAAATAAGTGCCTTTTGGCTTCATTAAACATTTGATATAGAAGAGATCTACCTTTCAGGATCCCAACCAATATCATCAGTCACACCTTTTTAATAGTGTCCTTCTAACAACGACAACAAAAAATTCTACGTAAGCAAGATTTCTTGTGTGTTTTTTTTTTTTTTTCAGTTTTAAGCATACATGTTTCTTTATATAAAATCACGTAGCTTCCAATGCTGTGACTGTAACAATGCAGGCTGTCAAAGACTGGAGAACTAATTTAGCTGGAGATGAATTAATGCCATCCTCATCTCACATTAATTTTGTTAGAATTGTGTCTCAAGTAGAAAATATTGGCTCTGAGGCTGGAATAATGAGTTACTTCTTTAGGCTCAATGGACTCAAATGCCAGGAATGGAAACCACGTCACCTTTGTGACTGGAATATTCCATGATGAGCTATGTGTATTGCTCAGCCAGCAGAAATATGTTCAATGCAGAGTTGATCAGTTGGGCCAAATCTGTTATTTAAATTCATCCGTGTAATAATGTATAGTTTGTATTTGTATTGTGTACATTCGGCGGCCCAGATACTTTTTTTTTCTGATGGAACTGTTATTCATTAGTGTATATAATTTATTTTTACCCATGGGTAAACTCTTAATCTTTTATGCAATCCTGACAAGCCAAAGCAGAACAAATTATGATATATTATTGTACAATAGTATCTGACAGAAATTGCCCAGAGTAAATATAAAGAAAAATTCACTGGGGAGAAAAACAATTAGCTTATGTTATAATTGAGTGGAGATTTCCTAATCTGTATTGTTTCCAAAAGATTTTAAAGCCTGATATTTAATAATCATATTTTGTAATAAATGAACATTTTCGTTCTTTTTTTTGGCAAAACACTTAACGGACGGTGTCTTCCATTCTGTAGTGATTGTTATCTTTCTAAGTTAAAAAAACCAGTTTGTTATTGGAGAAAATATGAAATCTAAAATGCTCCTAGACAGAGAAAAGACATGTGGACAATGAGGAAAACAACTAAAATCTTAAATATCTCTGTTAATATTTTGAGTAAAAAAACATAATTATTAAGGACTTGCTTTGTGAAGCATAGCTCTGTAAGGCGTGCAACACCCCTTATCTGCTCCACCTGGGAATATTCTCAGCATTTGCCACCTTGAGATCTATCTGTTTCAAATATCTTCATTGAACACTAACTGAAGAGGTTCTTCTCATGTGGACTTGCAAAACACAGCCTAAATGATGTGAGAATGACTGAAATCACACATGGAATATAATGTTTACGATTTATTAGATACTTCACTGAAACATGAATAAGAATAAGATAGATAACAAGTATTATGACTCTGATGTTTCCTTCCAATCTCAGAACCACAGAAGTGCAGAAATCCTTAACCACATTTGTGCAAAGGGAATTTTCTTCAAGCATGTATTCTGCAGACTTCTTATTATTCATCCTAGTTCTTAATTCTGCACCACCTGCTCATTTCTGGCTGTTTGTTTTGTAGTGATCTATATAAGAATGGCTACTTCCTCCTATCAAAACATATTCTAAAGGTTTTCTGTCTTTGCTTAATCAAAGGTTCTGTGTGCACAGACTTTGTCTACCGTCACTCTGTAGCAGTTATTGTTTCCTTTTCTTGTGCAATCTCTGCAGATCTCTGACCTTGGCTGCTAGTTTTCTGGAAATAGGTTTTCTCTATTTAGTTTACATCTTTGCAAGTTCAAGAGCTCAGCCTTTCGAGTTGCGCTGGGTGATACAAAGAGGTGATCAGCCTGTATGACATTGTCCTTGTCCTGGCAAAGGGTTTGGCTATGGAGAAATGATCTGCCTGTGCCAGCATTTTCAGATTTAGAGACTGAATTGCCAGATCTTTTCCACTGGATATTAAACTTTATTCTCTTCAACTCGGAGGCTTAGGCACACTCATTTCTGTGTTTTTGTTGCTTTGCCTTTCTGATTTGAATTTGACCCAGTTTCTGCCCTCCTTTGCACCCCTCCCATCCCGCCCTAGCTGCAGAGCTCAAGGTCTCTCTTAGCTGTGTCTTCATCTCTCCTTCAGGGCAGGACTATTCATGAAGAATATCCCAACTCTTGCTGGACCCTGCTCCTACACGTAGCTTCTCCCTTCTCATTTTCTCTGCCTAAGGAGCTAAACCTAGGGAGGACAGCTTTGGTCAAGAAGGAAACTACTTCCAAACTTATTTTGACATAAAAGAACATCCTCTGTGCCTCAAGTCTTTTGCTGTGCACTGCTGTTATTAAATATAACCTTAATAGAATTTTAAGTGTTCTGTTTTAACTCTTTAATGCTTGCCTCAAACTAGACATAAACTTTGAATATTTTTTGAACATACTGCCAAAGTTATTATGGACTAAACTTTTTAAAGACAAACACTCAAATTTTAAATATTTATAAATAGCAAGCTTAGTTTTAATTTGTAGTGTCTCCAAATAGTTCTATGTCCATTGTTGGTATGAGAGTCTACCACAATATGAAATTTGTTATCCATACAATTAATTTTAATACTTTAGGTAAAACAAAACAAAACTAACAGCATTTGTAATTACTAGTTAAGCATCTTGATATTATTCATGAATTCTTAAATGTATCATGCTAAAAGTATACCTTTTCTTCCTCAGATATTATAGATTGACATCGTGAGATGTCAGACATTCTGTTTTTCAGTATGTACCATTATTAAACAAAATAATTCTGTAGGAGTGTGTTAGATGATTACAAACCCTACTCTGCAAAATGCAATAGAAAATAACATTTTAATTCATAGACTTCATTGTATTGCCAAATACTGAGTGTACTGAATTAGTAACAATTCCACAGTGTTTATGCAAATGAGTAACATAGCCATTTAGAGCCCTTACCTTCATAGTAGAATGAGAAACCTTTAAGTTGCCATGAGAAATAAAGTTGGCTTTTTTAAAAAACTTTTTTTTAATGTTTATTCATTTTTGAGAGAGTGATGAGCATGAGAGGGGAAGGAGCAGAGAGAGAGTGAGACACAGAATCCAAAGCAAGCTCCAGGCTCTGAGCTGTCAGCACAGAGCCTGACGAGGGGCTTGAACCCACCAACCGTGAGATCATGACCTGAGCCATAGTCAGACGCTTAAGTGACTGAGCCACCCAGGTGCCCCAGAAATAAAGTTTTTAAAGATTAAAACAAAACAAAACAAAACCCTGTAGCTATTATTGACAAAATGAAAGGCGAAGATATTGGCATTTATTGAGTAGCTAATATGGGCCAATTATTCTCAAACTTTGGACTCAGAACTACTCTGCATGTTTAAATATTACTAAGGATCCCCCCAATTTTTTTGTTTATGTTGGTTATATTCACTAATTAAAATAAAACTGAGAACATAAAAAAATACATATTAATCCATTTAACAATAAAGATGCTAAATTTATGACATTTTAAGAAATAAAATCTTTTATGAAAAATAACTGTGCTTTCCAAAAAACACCAAAAAATTATGGGACGAGTGGCATTGTTTTGTTTTGTTTTGCAAATATCTTTAATGTCTGCGTATATGGAAGATAGTTGGATATCCACATGTTTGCATTCAGTATGTATGCAATTTTTACTAAGACTATGATGATACATGCTATATATGTAATATCTAGTCTATGTATAGTCTTGTGTATATTACACATAGTCTTATAAGTCTTTGAAGAGACTATGTATGTGTCGATATGTTATTTTGACTATATAGAAGAAGAAAATCAAGCCTAACAGGTAGTTCAAAAAGAAAGGAGTCTTTTAATACCCTTTTCAATAACTGTAGGGATTATTTCATACTGCCTTAAAATTCAGTGTTGCACAGCTATTATATCAAAATCATTAGTCTGTTTTGCACTTCAGATGGATCTTTTACCTGTGCATGATTTTGACCTCATGGACCCCTGAAAATGTCTTGGATGTCCCAGGGAATTCCTGGAATTTGAGAACCGCTGTGCTAGTCATTGTTTTTGCAAAAGAAAAACGCGATATTAAATAAATCCTATTATCCTCTGTTTGCAGATTATGAATCTCACTCAAGTACCGTGAATACCTGGACTTTGTATTTCAGTTGTCTTGGGTTTGCAACCCAATTCCACCACTTAGAAGCTGTCTAAAATATTCCGGGTACTCCTGAGGATACCCAGCCATGCAAATATACAAATATGTAGTGTTTCCTTTTCAAAGAGATCACATCAAAAAATCAACTCCCCTCTGTTTCCTTATTAGCAAGTTACTCTATTTTTATTGAACACCATCTTAGGTGGTAATTAACTCAGGATAATTTTTAGACATATGGACTCATGAATACAAAATTTTTTTAATTTAACTCCAGATTATGCCATTTTCTTTCAGTGTGACTTTCAGATTCCTCATGTACTTTATAAAGTTGCGAGAGTTAAATAAGGTAATATGTATTAAGTACTTAGAACAGTGTCTGGCATATTATAAAGCTAGACTACTATGTGCTAATTTTTTTTTTTTAATTTTTTTTCAACGTTTTTATTTTATTTTTGGGACAGAGAGAGACAGAGCATGAACGGGGGAGGGGCAGAGAGAGAGGGAAACACAGAATTGGAAACAGGCTCCAGGCTCTGAGCCATCAGCCCGGAGCCCGACGTGGGGCTCGAACTCACGGACCGCGAGATCGTGACCTGGCTGAAGTCGGACGCTTAACCGACTGCGCCACCCAGGCGCCCCTGTGCTAATTTTTTAAACTATTATTCGCATTATCATAATCTACCCTGTAGTCGTTGGCCACTCGTGCTGTTTCAGAAGTGAGTGAAGCACTGTCCTGCCCAGGTTCCCAACCCCAGAGAATTTATTTTGAGCTTTCTAATTTATCCTGTGGCCTACCCTGCACACCCACCATTAGGTTTGAGGAGAAGGGTAAGGGACTCTCACCCCAGAAATACTTTTTCTTGGAGGAATGGGGACCCACTAGGACACCTTCTAGATAAATGTCTTCACAAACCTCCGCTTCACATTCTAACCATCTTAAATATCCTTGATTAATCCAAAAGTTAGGACATTGGTTTTCAACCATTTCTTGGGGATATGTCTAAAATCTATCTTGGGGCTATGTCTCTTACTTATTTTGGTATCTGCTCTCTATCCTATAGACATCATGAATGAAATAAAAACAGGAAGTGTCCCATACTAATATTCCATTACACAAATAATAATAATGCAAGAGAAAGGAGAAAGGAATGAAGATACTTTGTGCTTACTGTACATCAATCAGCGTTAACTATTTACAAACATCTTCACAGGGAATCTGTGAAAAAGATACTATCCCATTTTACAGAGGTGCAGTTAAGGCACCAAAGATCAGAGAGACTGAGTAACTTATTGCAAATCACAAAAAGTATCAGAATGTGACAGTGTCTGCCAAGCTACCTTAGCTAAGTTTGCCTCCTTTTATGTATTAAATTTCCCTTCCCTCGTTTTCTTTACCTTTGTTCTGACTCTTAGTTTTATAGGTTGATATGTATAAAACATTGTTCATGAAACAGCAGTCCCTGTCCTCATCCTCTTTCCATTAAGGCTATCACTTCTGCTTTTTTGGATGATTCATATACCATTTACTTTCATGTCTTTACATGACGTGATTGTATTACTTCCCCTTGAAACGAAATGATTCTTAGAAATGATTTGTTAACTTTCTACTCCAGAAGATCGAGACTGGCACCACTTCTTTCCCTGACCCTAATACACACATGCATCCTTCCAATCTTCTTTACTAGGACTGGGCCGTACTTTTGGTGTAGATACCCAGAATTTACATTATTATGACTATGTAAATGCTGTTCACATTTATGATTAGTTTTACTTTTATATACTACTTTTTTGGTTTCCTTGTAGATTAATGATTATTATATTTTCAGTCCCTTCATTTTGTACATACTTACCACCATTTCAATCCCCAAATGTTTACCAGTTATCCAAATTGTCCTACAAGACATTCTATAAGAGGTGTGCAAATTAAGGAATGGTTCTCTTTCATTAATTTTCACATTCTATTTCCCACCTATTTGGATTTTCAGAGACAGTTTAAGTGATAATAAATCCAAATTCATCACTGTTGATGAAAGAAATGATCAGATATATTCCTTTAAGAAAAATGTTAATAAAAATTCTCATTCTAAGTATCAAAAGTTAGTTGTTATTAAATTTATTATAATATAAATATATATAATATATAATATAATATATAATATAATATAATAAAAATTATATTTATAAAGTAATATACTCTATAATGTTTCTCATTGCATCTTGACTAGAGCAAGTTTGAGATAATCTGGAATATTTTAGCAAGTAAGACAAATCATAATTTCAGGGTAAAATGAATACATCTATTAAAATGATTATGAATCCTAGTCACTGATAGTCTGTAAAATTTATAGTACTCTTAAGTGAAATACACCCAATTTACATTCTCACCCATTAAAAAAATTGTATCTCTAAATACATAGAAATTGTTTATTGGCGAATGCACTTAAGAATATAAAATTAAACTCTCAACTATCTAGCTGATCTACAGAATGGATTGTCTGGAAACCTGAGTTTTCCAAATACCTGGTTATTATTGCCTGTAAACATAGAAACTAGCTTAAGTCATCCACACCAAAACTGCATCACATTCAACCCTGCCTTCCTTAAAAGATCACAACCTGTTTGAAAGCTCATAGTGAACTTTAGTTACTATTCCAGTGGTACTTGTAGGGTAAAATGATGAGTGAATGGCATGTGCCTTATACTGAATCTTTCTAGATCTTTATGCTGTTTGTATTGTCTCTTTTTCTTAGAGCCCCTTTCAAGTAACCAAAGCTCATCATAATTGTGTTTTCCTTTATCATCTCTTCTACTTTCTTATATTGGTTACTACTTTTTGACTGTGGGCTTTATACCATATAATAAAAATTATTTATTTAGGGTAAACATTGATATGTAGATATGAAGCATTTTTCATATTTGTGTGAACAAAGTGCACCAAACTTAGTGCATAAAGTTATAGTATTTATTTAGGCTGCCTGGAAATATTATATATATTATATTATACATATACTATATATACTTTAAAGTTTATTTTATTTATTTTGAGAGAGAGAGCATGCACTTGCACATGCATGGGAGGGGAAGAAGGGACAGAGAGAGAGAGAGGGAGAGAGCGAATCCCAAGCAGGCTCTGAGCTGTCAGCACACAAAGCTTGACATCGTGACCTGAGCGGAAATCAAGAGTTGGACACTTAACTAAGCCACCCAGGCACCCCTATATTTATTACTTAATTCCTAGATATAACTGTATCTATGTAGAATTAAGCTTGCCATACAAGTGATGTAATAGCAACTGCTAGTTGCTAATTGTCCCCTGTATATCCTCTCCTACAATAACAAAACTTTCACTCTCAGTTGGGGCCATGGAAGCCAGGAAGAAGCAGCTATGTGACTTAGTTCTGGGCAATGAGATGGAGCGAAAGTGTGCTATTTTTAGCATGCAGCCTTAAAAGAAGTAGTGTGGCCTTTCTGCTCCTCTCTCCATGTTGCTGCTCGGCACTCAGAACTCCTTAGACTGGGGGAGAGTAAGAGTCACACTCGAGAGATGGTAGAGCAGAGAGCTGACAATGAAGCCACTGAACTAAGAGCAAAATAAACTACTTCTCTTTGGTTCAGCCACTGTTATTTGGAGTCTGTGTTATGTTTCTGCTCGTTAATCCTAATTAGCATTAGTGAATAGCTAATTGTGTGCAGACAGCATCTTCTCTACTCAGGGTCCTGGCCAGTTCGTTTGTTTTGTGAGCCTTCGGTTTCAGTTAAAACCTTGGTACTTTTTATTTAAATGCCATGTACTCAGGCCCTGAGGTTTGAAACGTTAGTTTTCTGAAGATAGTTGATTGTCTTGAGGTTATTAATTTGAAAGGCAATAAAAAAGCAAGCAGTCCCTGAATGCGGTGTTGATTAATGTAGGACTTGTACTCTCAGTCTTTGTACGCTCTGACTCCAACTGAAACATGAAACAGTATATCCTAAATTCTCTTTATTTTGGCCTATTAAAGAATTTGAAAGAATGATGAACTTGATTGTCTTCTATTCTGGTGACTAAATCTTGGTCTGCAAAGTTAATTATACCTCTGGTTTCATCTACCTTTTCTCCAAATGTACGCTCAAAAAATAAAATAAAAACGGGGCACCTGGGTGGCTGTCGGTTAAGCGTCCAACTTTGGCTCAGGTCATGATCTCACTGTTTGTGAGTTCGAGCCCCACATTGGGCTCTGTGCTTACAGCTCAGAGACTGGAGCCTGCTTCAGATTCTGTGTCTCCTCTCTGCCCCTTCCCTGCTCATGCTCTGTCTCTGTCTGTCTCTCAATAATAAATAAATCTTAAAAATTAAAAAAAAATAAAATAAAAACACTAACACTAACCTCAGTCTTGGTGTAGCCCCACCTTATTGAGGAGTTTAACTCAGCAAGAGGTTTAAATATAAAATAGCTTTTTTTCCTTTAATCTTTCAATTGTCTTCAGACCCTTTCCTATCCTGTAACAGTGTTTTGAGTACGTTGCTCAGTTTTTCTGTGAATTTTTATTATTAAAATCCCAGTTCAGAGGTGCCTTAGCTCAGTCAGTTAAGCATCTGACTCTTGATTTTGGCTCAAATCATGATCTCACAGTTTGTGCGATTGAGCCGCATGTTGGGCTCTGAGCTGACAGTGTGGAGCCCGATTGGGATTCTCTCTCTTCCATTCTCTCTCTCTGCTCCTCCCCTTCTCATGCTCTCTCTTTTTCTGTCTTTCTCAAAATAAATAACGTGAAGAAAAAATTTAAAAACCCAATTCACGTAAAAATTTTATTTCAAATCTAATCAAACTGTTATTTTCTCCTGTTTCCCAAGCACAAACTTGACCATAGTGGGGACCACAGATCACTTTATACATAATAATACAGCTTTTAAATCAAAACACAAAATTGGCTTCAGTAATTATATAGTAGTTTCACAACACACATTTAAAGTGAACATTTATTTCCCTTGATCCCCAAATGCCTATTTTTAAGAAAGTATAAAATGCTGCTGTTTTTAGGATTTATTTTGGAAAATCTAGTTAAGGGAATTGTCATAACCTCGATAACTATCATTATCTTTCTCTGAGATGTTTTGAATAAATATTATGATACACATTTGTGCACTATTTCTGTGTAGGCATATGCCAGATGTGTGATGACAATAATACAAACTCCTGGAAGGGTACTAACTGGGAAGTATTTTACATACTGAATATATAAGCCTGGAGACAAGACTTGCGTGTGTGTGTGTGTGTGTGTGTGTGTGTGTGTATGATGAAACTTCATCTCAGTATCTCATTTAGCTGCAAAATTTGATGCTTTGGTTTTGCTGATGCCCTCTCAATGCACAATGAATACTTTCCAGAAGATCTCAATGAAACTAATGAGTTTAACCTCAAAGATTTTATCCTTCTCAGCAGTCAACTAGAAGCTAAAGTACATCAGAGAGAAACTAATTACAAGATGCTTGCATTTCAATTATTCTGCATTTATCATCGCAATTACTAATTCCGTTTATCTTTCACTTGCTAAATATGGGAAATGAAAAACAAAGACCGCAAATTCATAATCCCTTCAGAAATGTAAATAGTTGATATACACAGTTCTTTGTATATTTATCATTTTAACTATGGCTAAAACTATAGTTAAAATTACTTAGATTTTCTGCATTAAGAATTCAAGGGATATCTTTAGTGGTTTTCAGTGTGCCGAATGTGTGGTTCAAATTTAGAGTGACAATTATATCTATAAAAGCTTAAATTTTCTAGACTAGAAAAGCTGGGAGAGAAACCATACAAGAAAATCAAAGATCAATTTGTGATTTTTGATGCAAAGAATAAAAACTGTCAGTAAAATCTAGTAAACAGTATTTGTATAGTCAATCAGAACATTGAATTCACAAATATGACATAAAAGCAAAAGTAATATAAAGAAAATGAGAAAACGGGGCACCTGGGTGGCTCAGTTTGTTGGGCGTCTGGCTTCAGCTCAGGTCATGGTCTCATGGTCTGTGGGTTCGAGCCCCATGTGGGGCTCTGTGCTGACAGCTCAGAGCCTGGACCCTGTTTGGGATTCTGTGTCTCCTTTCTTTGTTCCTCCCCTGCTTGCAGTCTGTCTCTCTCATTTTCTCTCAAAAATAAAGATAAAAAAAAAGAAAATGAGAAAACAATTCATGTTTCAATTTATTTAGAGTTCTGAAATCACTCTTCCACATGGAAAATCATAAATCCAACTTTATGTAAGGGATATATACATGCATAGCTTTGAATAAAAGGCAGAATTCTTGTGCTGTGGAAGGCAAACCCATCTCCTTAATATGGTTAGCCACATGGTTTTCACTGTATGTCCTGGGTTTAAAACCAGTGGCATCATTTCCTTAAGTTTACCCTGAGGAATGGCTGTTAAATATATGGGCACTTGTTTTTTATAGATGAGATTTAGAGCATTGGCTCTGGAAGAAGTCGTAGAGCTCATCTGGTTGAGGAATCACCTACTGGTGGCTCATAGGAAGCAATCAACCACAGTTGTACTTGGCCTATTTAGCATTTAAAACATTTGAAAATTTCATGGAGAAATCTTGATTCTCAGCTTGCTTTGAAAATACGTTGGGCTTGTCTAGCCGTCAAGTGAAGCTGAGTTAACAACTAGTCTCTTTAGAAGAAGCACATTTCCTCCAGGTCTCCTCAGATTCCATCATGCCTGTTGTCTTACCAATGGTATGCTCCACTATTTAGTACCTGTGTGACCTCCAAAGACATTTGAGTTTTCAACCCCTGATCTAGCCCATCCTTCACAGGTAAAAACATTGAGATCTCATTGATCTCCTGAGTTTTCTGAACAATAAAATGCAATGAGTAAGATTGGCATCTCTAGAATTAGTCTGCATGGGTTCAAATCCTAACTCAGCAAGTTATCAGGTCTGTGACTTTGAGCAAGTTATTGACCATTTCTGGGCCTTAGTTTCCTCATATCTAAAGTGGGGGGGGGAGGGAATAGTACCTGCCTCGTTGTATTTTGTGAGGCTAGATCTAGTAATTATAGTAAATATATGTGGTTTTCTTACAATGGGGCCTAACAAATTTTATACTCTAAGTGTTTGATATTGTTATTAAACCACTCTGTCAAAGTCAAGTCCCAGAGTAGCCTGCTCAGAATATAAATCCATGTGTGGCCAGACACCCAATTCAGTCACTGCTCATATAGCCCTATCCATTTAATTTTTACTTTTTGTCCATCCTATCCCACCTCTTACTATTCGAGGGAATGTTTAGGCAGCATTGGTGTTTGAGATATTCCACTACTTTTGGACAATGTGATCTTGAATATGAGAAAAGTACTAATGTTGGTGGAAAAGCCAGTCCCAACATATAAAAGATAAAGAACAAAAGTGATCAAGAAGAATTAAGTATTGATTAATTAATTAAGACATTTATGACTTCTACCTTCTGTTGTCAGTTTCAAGGAGGAGGAAGAATTTCCTTTTATCTCATTTTTATTTAATAAGTGCATAATTTATGTTAATAGTTTGAAAAGCCAGAAACAGATCACTCACTGGCTAGGGAAATGGGATGGAGTAGGAAGATTTACATCTCTTCTCTTTCAAAATACTCTTTAACTTGGTTAGATGAATTTAAATTGTCTTTTTTAGAATTGTATTGATTGCATTGGTGGAAAAAAAGGTCTTTTTATTTTTCTGACTGTGCATACAATCATTTTCACACTCAATAAAGAATAACTACATGTAATTTTGAACAGATATTTATAGTGTAACATAAGTATTTTTTCTTGTTGAAAGAGTTGTTTGTGGCAGAGTTTTAAAACATGTGGTCCCAAGTGTCCTTTTCCTCTATTGTGTATTTGGGGTTGACTTGACTTCTGAACATCAGTGTGGAGGTTCTGTTCCTCTATAAGAAAGCTGTTCACATGCATTGGTGTCTTCTCTGGCAAAATAGCTTAGAAGTCCTTCATGTAAAGGGAAAATTTTTGTATTCAAAAGATATATATTGGACGTACGTCATACTCATCAACATGTGGGACCTCCATTACCCTCCAGTCAAATTGAATTAGTTTTATTATCCTAGAATCAAGAGAGAATATTTTTTTCCTCATTTTTTTTATATATATATGAAATTTATTGACAAATTGGTTTCCATACAACACCCAGTGCTCATCCCAAAAGGTGCCCTCCTCAATACCCATCACCCACCCTCCCCTCCCTCCCACCCCCCATCAACCCTCAGTTTGTTCTCAGTTTTTAACAGTCTCTTATGCTTTGGCTCTCTCCCACTCTAACGTCTTTTTTTTTTTTTTTCCTTCCCCTCCCCCATGGGTTCCTGTTGAGTTTCTCAGGATCCACATAAGAGTGAAACCATATGGTATCTGTCTTTCTCTGTATGGCTTATTTCACTTAGCATTACACTCTCCAGTTCCATCCACGTTGCTACAAAAGGCCATATTTCATTTTTTCTCATTGCTACGTAGTATTCCATTGTGTATATAAACCACAATTTCTTTATCCATTCATCTGTTGATGGACATTTAGGCTCTTTCCATAATTTGGCTATTGTTGAGAGTGCTGCTATGAACATTGGGGTACAAGTGCCCCTATGCATCAGTACTCCTGTATCCCTTGGGTAAATTCCTAGCAGTGCTATTGCTGAGTCATAGGGTAGGTCTATTTTTAATTTTCTGAGGAACCTCCACACTGCTTTCCAGAGTGGCTGCACCAATTTGCATTCCCACCAACAGTGCAAGAGGGTTCCCGTTTCTCCACATCCTCGCCAGCATCTATAGTCTCCTGATTTGTTCATTTTGGCCACTCTGACTGGCGTGAGGTAATACCTGAGTGTGGTTTTGATTTGTATTTCCCTGATAAGGAGCGACACTGAACATCTTTTCATGTGCCTGTTGGCCATCTGGATGTCTTCTTTAGAGAAGTGTCTATTCATGTTTTCTGCCCATTTCTTCACTGGGTTATTTGTTTTTCGGGTGTGGAGTTTGGTGAGCTCTTTATAGATTTTGGATACTAGCCCTTTGTCCGATATGTCATTTGCAAATATCTTTTCCCATTCCGTTGGTTGCCTTTTAGTTTTGTTGGTTGTTTCCTTTGCTGTGCAGAAGCTTTTTATCTTCATAAGGTCCCAGTAATTCACTTTTGCTTTTAATTCCCTTGCCTTTGGGGATGTGTCGAGTAAGAGATTAAGAGAGAACATTTTTTAATATTTCATTGGAGTTATGGCTATTCCTTCTTTCCATTGGATCTCTTTCTTTTTTTTTTTAATTTTTTTTCAACGTTTATTTATTTTTGGGACAGAGAGAGACAGAGCATGAACGGGGGAGGGGCAGAGAGAGAGGGAGACACAGAATCGGAAACAGGCTCCAGGCTCTGAGCCATCAGCCCAGAGCCTGACGCGGGGCTCGAACTCACGGTCCGCGAGATCGTGACCTGGCTGAAGTCGGACGCTTAACCGACTGCGCCCCCCAGGCGCCCCCCATTGGATCTCTTTCTTAATAAGATCATCTCTGCTGCTTAAACTTGTGCTAAGGTTTTATAGATTAGTAAATTTATAATCTACAGATTAAATTATTTTCACTGATTATAAGTGATTTTTATGATTTTAATTAAATTTTATAAATTATTTTTTTCTTGCTATAGTTTTCATATAAGTAAAATGTGTAAATACCCATATGTGTAAGGCTCTGACATTTGAATAGTGTTTAGAAAGCTTACTATATTTCAGTTAAAGCAATATTTGCAATATTTGTAAGTCAATGATTTTTGTCAAGTTGCAGGAAATAAGAACCTCTTTGAAGATAAGTCTGTGCCAGCCTTAGGTAGCATTTGTTTGCCTGTGGAAGTACTTTGTAATGACTTAGCCACCTGTTATTTATTTTATATATTTCAATAGCTTGGTTGTTACTGATAGGATAAAAAGAAAGAAAGTATGGGGAAAGTGAAGATAATTGTTAGGAATATATGATTTGAACAGAAGAAACACTTATGAAAATGATTTTTAGCAGGAAATATAGGAAAAGAAAAAAGGTAATAGAAGAGAAATTAATTTGTTGGAGTATCTGATTTTATATTTTTAAAACTTCATTTTTCTTTAATTCCTTTAAGTTATAGCATTATTATACTCCCCAGATTAGGCTTTGCTAGTGCTTGGTGTATAGTACATAATGTACCAAAAAGATTGATCAAATGCCTTTAGGAATGAATACTTGAGTAATCTTGTGATTTATTTTACCTTATCATTTCAATTAAGAGTATAATTCTTGAAATATCATGCCCATAAAATCCATAGCACAAGCTAGTTTTATGGTTTATGTGGCTATATTTGCTCTTAAGTGTAACCCAAAATACAACTTGAAATGGACTTTTTAGTGTTTAGCTTCTCTGAACAGGAAAGACATGGTGGTTTTCTGTTGATAACCTATTTGGAGACCATTTGACAAGTTCTAGGGTATCAGAATTTTCACATATTGTTGTTTGAGCAAGCTCAAACATTCTAGAATCTTTATATGTGTGTATATGTGTGTGTGTTATTATATATATATATATAATAAATTATAAGTGTGATTTTTCATATATATATATATATATATATATATATATAATATATTATAATTACACACACAGGTGTCCCCTGCTATTTGAAAGCAGTTTTTTTCTATGCAACGTTTCATGAGCCAAAATAAAATGAAGAAGCAATTAACATTAATTTATATGGAAAAATATTTGAGTGTTCCCAGACCCCCAAAATAACCTCTCTCAGTCTTTTCTGATACCTTAGGACATATATTGGTTTTGTATGCACACAATAAATGGAGATTCAGCACACGGCTGCTTGATGCTGAGATGCTGAGTGTACTTCCTGTGGAAGGAGCTTGGCGGGGCCACTCTTGCTGCTCTGGGTGCACGCTGCCTCTAGAATGGCTCACTGCAAAACAAGCACTGAATGTTAATTTTGATTTTCACCTTTTTTGTAAAAGTGAAAATCTTCTTTGGATTTCCTTCAGTTAGTGAAAACAGGTACTAATGTAGGTCTTTTGTAAAGTAAAAGAATGTAATGTGAACTTTCAAAAAGCAGGGGATAGCTATATACATAGCTCTGTGTGTGTGTGTACACACACACACACACACACACACACACGCATGACATGCACACACACATACACCTCTAAATAAAGGGGTTTGGAACAACATGCATTGAATATTTGGGTGTTTAGACTCATAAATGCATTTACAAAATGGCTACACACTGATCCTTCTCCAATTTCCACAAACTCAAGGCCATATGTGTTCCTCTATGTCCTTAGCTACTGGAAAGATGCTGACTTTTGGAAAATATCACTACTGAAAAATCAAAAGAACTGAGATAGCAATTTATAAATTAAAAGTTTGCAGTTTCTAAAATTCTGACAAATAATTCAACATGTCTTAAAATATATAGTATTAATATGTGGTGTGATAAATGGATTAGCTTTGTATAATCTGAATCAGTCTCAGGGAAGAAAATGATGAAAATCATTTCTTTTTTTGTATTTATTTATTTAAATCCAAATTTATATTTTTTTCAGGAATAGGATTTAGTGATTCATCACTTACATATAACACCCAGTGTTCATCCCAACCAACATCCTCCTTAAGGCCCCTCACCCCTTTAGACCTTCCCCCCACCCAACATCCTGCCAGTGACCCTCAGTTTGTTCTCTATATTTAAGAGTCTCTTATGGTTTGTCTCCTTCTCTGTTTTTATATTATTTTTGCTTCCCTTCCCTTATGTTCATCTATTTTGTATCTTAAATTCCACATGTGAGTGAAATCATATGATATTTGTCTTTCTCTGACTAACTTATTTCACTTAGCATAATACACTCTAGTTCCATCCACATTGCTGCAAAGGCAAGATTTCACTCTTTTTGATCACCAAGTAATATTCCATTAAATATATATAGCTTGCCATCTTTATCCATTCATCAGTTGATGGACATTTGGGGTTTTTTTCCATACTTTGGCTACAGTTGATAGTGCTGCTATAAATATTGGGATGCATGTGCCCCTTCAAATCAGCATTTTTGTATTTTTTGGATAAATACCTAGTAGTGCAATTGCTGGGTCATAGAGTAGTTCTATTTTTAATTTTTTGAGGAAATTCTATACTGTTTTCCAGAGTAGCTGTACTAGTTTGCACTTCCGCCAGCAGTGCAAAAGGGATCCTCTTTCTGTTTCCTCACCAACATCTGTTGTTGCCTGAGTTGTTAATTTTAGCCACTCTGACAGGTGTGAGGTAGTATATCATAGTGGGTTTGATTTGTATTTCCCTGATGATGAGTGATGTTGGGCATTTTTTCATGTGTCTGTTTGCCATCTAGTAGTCTTCTTTGGACAAGTGTCTATTCATGTCTTCTGTCCATTTCTTCACTGAATTGTTTTCTGGGTGTTGAGTTTGATAAATTCTTTAAGGATTTTGGATACTAACCCTTCATCTGACATGTCATTTGCAAGAATCTTCTCCCATTGTCAGTTGCCTTTTAGTTTTGCTGATTGTTTCCCTCCCTGTGCAGAAGTTTTTATCTTGATGAGGTCCCAATAGTTCATGTTTGCTTTTGTTTCCCTTACCTCCAGAGACATGTCAGGTAAGAATTTGCTGCAGCCAAGGTCAAAATAGTTGTTGCCTGGGGTGTCTAGTTGGCTCAGTCAATTGGGTGTGCAACTTCGGCTCAGGTCATGATCTCGTGGCTCGTGAATTCGGCCCCCTGTCGGACTCTGTGCTGACAGCTCAGAGTCTGGAGCCTGCTTTGGATTCTGTGTCTCCCTCTCTCTCTCTGCCCTTCCCCAACTCATGCTGTATCTTTCTCTCCTTCAAAATAAATAAACATTAAGAAAAAATTTTAAAAAGGGGCACCTGGGTTGCTCAGTCAGCTAAGCATCCGACTTCGGCTCAGGTCATGATCTCACGGTTCATGGGTTCAAGCCCACATCGGGCTCTGTGCTGACAGCTCAGAGCCTGGAGCCTGCTTCAGATTCTATGTCTTCCTCTCTCTCTGTCTGCCCCTCCCCCACTCATGCTCGCGCTCTCTCTCTCTCTCTCTCTCTCTGCCTCAAAATTAAATAAACATTTAAAAAATTTTAAGAAAAAAAAAAGGTTGTTGCCTATTTTCTCCTCTAAGATTTTGATGACTTCCGTCTTATGTTTAGGTCTTTCATCCATTTTGAGTTTATTTTTGTGAATGGTTTAAGAAAGTGGTCCAGATTCACTTTTCTGCATGTCACTGTCCAGTTTTCCCAGCACCATTTGCTGAAGGGACTCTTTTTTCCATTGGATACTCTTCCCTGCTTTGTCAAAGATTAGTTGGCCTTATATTTATGGGTCCATTTCTGGATTCTCCATTCTGTTCCATGGATCTAAGGTCTGTTCTTGTGCCAGAACCATACTCTCTTGATGATTACACCTTTGTAATACATCTTGAAGTCTGGGATTGTTATGCCTCCAGTTTTGGTATTCTTTTTCAGGTTTGCTTTGGCTATTTGGGGTCTTTTCTGGTTCCATACAAATTTAAGAATTGTTTATTCTAGCTCTGTGAAGAATGCTGGTGTTATTTTGATAGGGATTATCAAATAATCCCTATAGGGTGTTATTTTGATAGGCACTGAATAAGTAGATTTCTTTGGGTCATATCAACATTTTAACAATATTTGTCTTCAAATCCATGAGTATGGGATGTTTTTCCATATTGTTTTTTGTATTGTTTTCAATTTCTTTCATAAGCTTTCTATAGTTTTCAGTTTATAGGTTTTTCACCTCTTTGGTTAGGCTTATTCTTGGGTATTTTATGGTTTTTGGTACACTTGCAAGTGGGATTGATTCTTTGATTTCTCTTTCTGCTACTCCATTATTGGTGTTTAGAAATGAAACCAGTTTCTATACATTGATTTTATATTCTGCAACTTTACTGAATTCATCTATTAGTTCTAGCAGTTTTTTGGTGTAGTCTTTTGGCTTTTCCATATAGAGTATCATGTCTGAGAAGGGTGAAAGTTTGACTCCCTCCTTGCTGATTTGCATGGCTTTTATTTCTTTTTGTTGTCTGATTTCTGAGGCTAGGACTTCTGCACTTTGTTGAGTAACAGTGGTGATAGTGGACATCCTTGTCATTTTCCTGACCTTAAGGGGGAAAGCTCTTAGTTTTTCCCCATTGAGGATGATATTAGCAGTGGGTCTTTCGTATATGACCTCTATGATCTTGAGGTATGATCTTTCTATCTGTACTTGTCAAGAAATGATGCTGTATTTTGTCAAATGCTTTCTCCGTATCTATTGAGAGGCTCGTGTTGTTCTTATCCTTTCTTTTATTAATGTAATGTATCACATTGATTTGTGGATATTGAACCAGTCCTGCATCCCAGGAATAAATGCCACTTGATCGTGGTGAATAATTCTTTTATGTACTGTTGGATCCGGATCTAGTATCTTGTTGAGAATTTTTGCATCCATGTTCCTCAGGGAAATTGGTCTATAGTTCTCCTTTTTAGTGGGGTGTTGTTCCGGTTTTGGAATCGATGTAATGCTAGCTTTACAGTGAGTTTGGAAGTTTTCCTTCTGTTTCAATGTTTTGAACAGCTCAAAAGAATAGGTGTTTACTCTTCTTTAAATGTTTGGTAGAATTCCCCTGAAAAGCCATCTGGCCCTAGACTCTTGTTTCTTGGGAGATTTTGATTACTGACTCAATTTCTTTACTGGTTATGGGTGTGTTCAAATTTTCAATTTTTCCTGTTTCAGTGTTGGTAGTTTATATGTTTCTAGGAATTTGTCCATTTCTTCCAGATTGCCCAATTTATTGGCATATAATTACCAATTATAATATTCTCTTATTATTGTTTGTATTTCTGCTGTGTGGGTTGTGATCTCTCCTCTTTCATTCTTGATTTTATTTATTTGGGTCCTTTCCTTTTCTTTTTGATCAATCTGGCCAGGGGTTTATAATTTTGTTAATTCTTTCAAAGAACCAGCTGCTGGTTTCATTGATATATTCTACTATTTTTTTGTTTTTTTGGTTTTGTTTTTTTATATCATTGATTTCTGCTCTTTTATTATTTCCCTTCTTTTACTGTTTTTGGGCTTTATCTGCTATCCTTTATTCCAGGTTTTTTTTTAATGTTTATTTATTATTTTTGACAGAGACAAAGCATGAGTGGGGGAGGGGCAGAGAGAGAGGGAGACACAGAATCCGAAGCAGGCTCCAGGCTCTGAGCTGTCAGCACAGAGCCCAATGCAGGGCTTGAACTCACAAATTGTGAGATCATGACCTGAGCCAAAGTCGGTTGCTCAACTGACTGAGCCACCCAGGCGCCCTCCCCCCCTTTTTTTTAATGTTTATTTATTATTTTCCAGATCTTTTAGGTATAAGGTTAACTTGTGTATTTGAGACATTTCTTTCTTCTTAGGAAGGCCTGAATTGCTATATACTTCCCTCTTATGACTGTATTTGCTGCATCCCAGAGGTTTTGGGTTGTTGTGTTTTCATTTTCATTGGCCTGCATATACTTTTTAATTGCCTCTTTAATTTTTTGGTCAACCCATTATTTCCTTAGTAGGATGTTCTTTAATCTCCAAGTATTCATGGTCTTTCCAAATTTTTTTCTTGTGTTTGATTTAGAGTTTCAAAGCATTATAATCTGAAAATACACAAGGTATGATCTCAATCTTTTTTGTACTTGTTGAGGGATCATCTGTGACCCAGTGTGTGATATATTCTGGAGAATGTTCCATGTCTATTTGAAACGAATGTGTATTCTGCTGCTTTAGGATGAAATATTCTGAATATATCAGCTGAGTCCATCTGCTCCAGTGTGTCATTCAAAGCCATTGTTTCCTGATTGATTTTCTGCTTACATGATCTGTCCATTGCTGTGAGTGGGTGTTGAAGTCCCCTTCTCTTAAGGTATTATTAGCAACGGGTTTCTTTATGTTTGTGATTAATTGATGTATATATTTGGGTCCTCCCCAATGTAGGTTCGGAGCATAAATATTGACAATTGTTAATCTTCTTGGTGGATATACCCCTTAATTATGATATAACATCTTCTTCATCTCTTGTTACAGTCTTTATTTTAAAATCTAATTTGTCTGCTCTAAGTATGGCTACACCAGCTTTCTTTCAATGACCATTAGCATAATAGATGATTCTCCATCCCCTTACTTTCAATCTACAGGTGTCTTTAGGTCTAAAATGAATGTCTTGTAAGCAGCATATATAGGGATCTTGTTTTCTTATCCATTCTGATACCCTGTGTCTCTTGATTGGAGCATTTAGTCCATTGACACTTAGAGGGAATACTGAAAGATATGAATTTAGTGCCATTGTGTTACCTATTGAGTTGCTATTTCTGATAATGCTCTCTGGTTTTTTCTAGTCTTTGTTGCTTTTGGTCTTTTTTGTTTTGCTTTGTCTTGTCTCCACTCACAAACTCCTTTAGTTTTTGTTTGGGAAGTTCTTCATCTTTCCTTCAGTTTTGAATGACAGCCTTGCTGGATAAAGAATTCTTAGCTGCATATTTTTCCCACTTAGCACGTTGAATATATCCTGCCACTCCTTTCTGGCCCGCAGAGTTTCTGTGGATAGGTCTGCTGTGAACCTGATCTGTCGTCCCTAATAGGTGAAGGACTTTTTTCCCTTGCTATTTTCATAATTCTTTCCTTGTCTGTGTATTTTCTGAATTTGACTATGATATGCCCTGGTGATGGTCAGTTTCTCTTTAATCTAATGGGAGTTCTCTGTACTTCTTTGAGTTTGATGTCTGTGTCCTTCCCCAGATTAAGAAAGTCTTCTATTATAATTTGCTCACATAAACCTTCTGCCCTTTTTTCTCTCTCTTCATCTTCTGGGACTCCTATGATTCAGATGTTATTCCTTTTTTGATAATTCACTGAGTTCTCTATGTCATTTATTGTGCTCTTTTGCCTTTGTTTCTCTCTTTTTGTCTGCTTCATTAGTCTCCACAATTTTGTCATCTAAATCACTGATTTGCTCTCCTTCACCATCCTTGCCCTCATGGCATCTATTTGAGATTGCATCTTGGATATAGCATTTTTAATTTCATCTTGACTGGATTTTATTTCTTTAATCTCTGCAGAAAGGGATTCTATGCCTTTTTCAACCCCAGCTAGTATTCCTATTATCATGGTTCTACATTCTAGTTCAGGCATCTTGCTTATATCTGTGTTAAGCACCAGATTGTCACTTCTTCCTGTTTTTTCTTTTGGGGTGAATTCCTTCATTTTGCATTTTTTAGGCAGAAAAAATAATAAAGTAAAGAATAAAAATTAAAAAATTAAAAACAAAACAAAAAATAAAATAAAGGAATATAGATCCTAGATGTGTTTTGGTTGCCTTTTGAAAGAAGCTTGATAGAATGAGAAAAAGGGGAAAGAAAAATAGTTAAGAAAAAAAAATTTAAAATTTATATAGTAAAATAAAATAAAATGAAATAAAATGAAATAGAATTTAAAAAATTTAAATACAAAAATAAAAATAAAATTTTCTCTTTCCGTATCCAAAAATGAAGAAGAAAAGGAAAAAAGAAAAAAGAAACAATTTATGAAAAACAGAAACAAATAAAATGAACAAATAAATGAACGAGCAAGCAGAATGAAACCGAATGAAGTTACACCTGGTTTCCCCAGATACGAAACTATGAAGTCTCCTATAGTCCATACCCTAAGTAGGTGGAGTGACTTGTACTGGTTTTCTAGGGGATGTGCTTGGAGGGTGCAGGTAGGCAGGACTCGGTGTAACGGCTCCATTTCCACTAGGTGGTGCTGCTTAGCTTACTGGGGTGGATCAGTGTGGTGCCTGTGCATGAGAGAGGTGGAAATGGCTTCACCCAGCTCCCTAGTTTCTGGCACAAGAATTTTGCATTCTCACCAACCTATGATCAAGCACCCATTCTTTGCCTCAGGCCTCCATCAATTCCCCATCTCTACCCTGTCTGTGTCCAAGCTGTCTGCCTGCCAGGTGGCACCTCCTTCCAAGATGGGGTTGTGTTCCAAAGCCCCATGCTTCAGAGACTCCTGTGGCTTAGGCCCACTCTGACTCTGTGGGAGAGGGTCTCACTGAGCAATGGCCGGGTGCCAACCTCCTCCAGAGAATGTTCATGTGATCACAGCGGCAGAGGTTCAGAGATTATGGAAAACCACAACACACAGCTGGCACCAGGTTTCATCTGACTCTGGCATCTTTGAAAGTACCAGCAAATGTGGCTGCTCTCAGGGATCTGCTGGGGAGGCTGTATGGGCTCTACTGAATGCTCTCCAAGCAGGGGAACTTCTTCTCCCCGTGTTGCACACGGATCCCTCAGACCCCACTGCCTGCTTCTGGGATTCATCCTGCTCCTGCTTCCTCTCCAGAGCACCACCACGCTACAAGCTTCGAAACTTCAGACTCTGTGCTTCACTGTTTATAGAATCCTGGTGATATTTAAATCCTCTCCTTTCTTCCCATCAGTGGTTTTGAAGAACAGATTTCTTGTTCAGTCCCCCACTAGTGTTTTCACTCTTTCTCTCCCTTTCTCTCCAGCTACTTTTGGGGGGTAGCTTTTCTTGCATGATCCTGGTACGCTGCACTCTTCCTCTTTCCCTTTTTCTGCCCTCTCTCCACACAAACGGCTTCCTACCTTCCATGGTTTCTCACTCCCCCATTTCACCTCTCTGTACCACATTCCTGCTGAGTTCTGTGGCTTAAGCTACGCAGATTATTGTGTTAATCCTCAGATCAATTTCCTAGGAATTCAAAATAGTTTGGTGCTGATTGGCTGCATTTTCGGGACGAGATAAGCTCAGGGTCTCCATGTTGTTCTGCCATCTTTTTTTAAACTTTTTTTTTTTTTTTAACATTTATTCATTTTTGAGAGACAGAGAGGGACAGACTGTGAGTGGGGGAGGGACAAAGAGAGAGAGAGGGAGACAGAATCCGAAGCAGGCTCCAGGCTCTGAGCTGTCAGCACACAGCCCAAAGCAGGGCTCAAACGCACGAACTGAGATCATGACCTGAGGTGAAGTCGGATGCCTAACCGACCAAGTCACCCAGGCGCCCCTGCTCCACCATCTAATTCCTCCCTAATGAAAATCATTTCTAAACAGTAGGTGAACATATTCTGGTTTTAGGTTTGGCTACTTTCTATAAGATTGTAGTTTGGTTTACAGCCTTGTTTCATGTATTTCATCCCTTCAGTTGTTATTTTTAATAATGTAAAAGTTGTAATGCATAAGATTCAACCTTAAACTATTGACTATGAATTTCAACAGTGAAAAGTATAAGATACCGTTACAACATCTAAGGTTCATCACCAAGAAGCAATATTAATAAAATATTCACTCTTGGGGAGGGGAATGAGAAGAAAGAAATTTTAATAACTTCACTGTACTAGGAATTTGTATTAAATATTCAAAAAGCTGATATTACATTTCTCTAAAGGTAATTCGATATGTTTTGAAGGACATTTTTATTTTATATCTTAGCATGTATTCTTTCTTTATTTCAAATTAGTTAACATAACTCAGAAAATTCTAAATATTAAATGAAAACCCTAAAATTATATTGGTTGTTAAATAGCATAATTACAATGATTTAATATTAAACATCTCTGGATGTTAATATTCCACACATCATGGTATGTACCGACTCTGCAATTTGACTTTTAGCTTTGCTGGTTACATATATTTCTTGTGTCATGTGACATAGTTGATAGTGTTAGGATTTTCCAATATGATGGGATAATATTCCCTATAATAAATGCTATCATTAAAAGTGTGTTTTTGGCAAGCATAAAAATGTATGATTTCACATAAATACTACTGTAACTGTTTTTTTAAAACATAACCTTCTGGGAAGTAACATGTTATGCTCTCATGATTTATTATTCCATTTCCAGGTAACACCTCAAGTTTCTAGGCTTAACTCTTATGACTATAAATTCTACAAAAGTATGAATTATGAACTATAGACTCTTCAATATACTTTTTAAAATTGCTACCTCAAGGAGCATTTAGTCTGGATAACACCCTGCCTGGCCTCTTAGAAAGCTAATAATAAATAAAATTTTCTGTTTCCTGAATTAGCTTTATAGGAATCAATATGTTAAGCTTCATCTTTAGGCAAATTTGAAAATGATTTTTGTATACTTTAAACAAAAGCCATATAATTTTAGGAAGATTGAGTAGGCCAATATTAATATTTTAGTAACTCAAATGGATAGCACCAGATCCTAGCAGAATTCCATATATTAAATTCAAATAAATTAATTATTTAAATAACTAATTAATTATTAACATTGGATGACTGTGTATTAAATAACTATTAGGGAATTTCATGGAATTTGCTACTAAAATGTTCAATCAATTAGTCCATATATGAATGTGTCCTTATAACTTTGTGGTCATGATTCACATAATACCCTTTTTTGGTGTTTGCTCTTCAGAAATTTGAATTTAAAGAGTCGTAAGCAAAGTATGATTATGGCTGAACAATGTACAGTGTGGAGAACAAGTGTAAGCTAAAAGCAGGCTTGATCCCATTATGCCTAATATTGCCAGCGCAAAGCCATATATTAGGATAAATGCTCCTGATGCACATGGTAGGCATTTTCTGTTCCTTTAGAGCCTTGATGACAACTCACTTCAAGAATCGGTGGGAGTAGACATGAAGTATTTTCTTTTATTCTTTCTTTTTTCTCCAAGATGAAACTGTAAAGAGGACATTGGGTCTTAGCTCTCTTTCTTCTTGATACTTACTTCAATCAGCAATTTGCTGGGGATAAACGGGAAGCCTGAAAGTGAGCTATTGCACAGAAAGCAGGTAGTTCCCCCAAGCTGATAACATGGTCAAAGGATCACATCTAGCAAAAAATGTACATGGAAACCACACTGAGATATCACCTTACGCCAATCAGAGTGTAAAATGAACAAATCATGAGACTATAGATGCTGGAGAGGACATGGAGAAACGGGAACCCTCTTGCACTGTTAGTGGGAATGCAAATTGGTGCAGCCACTCTGGAAAACAGTGTGGAGGTTCCTCAAAAAATTAAAAATAGACCTACCCCATGACCCAGCAATAGCACTGCTAGGAATTTATCCAAGGGATACAGGAGTGCTGATACATAGGGGCACTTGTACCCCAATGTTTATAGCAGCACTTCCAACAATAGCCAAATTATGAAAAGATCCTAACTGTCCATCAACTGTTGAATGGGGTAAAGAAGTTGTGGTTTATATATGCAATGGAATACTACTTGGCAATGAGAAAGAATGAAATATGGCCTTTTGTAGCAACGTGGATGGAACTGGAGAGTGTTATGCTAAGTGAAATAAGTCATACAAAGACAGACAGATACCATATGCTTTCACTCTTATGTGGATCCTGAGAAACTTAACAGAAGACCATGGGGGAGGGGAAGGGAAAAAAAAGTTAGGGAGAGAGGCAAACCATAAGAGACTCTTAAAAACTGAGAACAAACTGAGGGTTGATGGGGGTGGGAGGGAGGGGAACGTGGATGATGGGCATTGAGGAGGGCATCTGTTGTGATGAGCACTGGGTGTTGTATGGAAACCAATTTGACAATAAATTTCATAGTAACAACAAAAAAAAGAAATGTAAGAAATAGCTTGATTCAATTAATCCTCTTCCTGACATATGCCTGTCATTTATTGAGATTTTATTTTGTTTCAATTGGGCTGCCACAGCGTTTCTATGGGGATACAGGTATTATTATTGCCATTTTAAGGATTAAGAAAATTGAGTGTCTTACCTGACATATACAAAAAGGTTGGATTTGAGTCCATGCCTACTGGACTCTAAAGTATTGAGTATTTTAGATATTAACAATGTTGATCTTGTTTTAATCACATTAAAAAATAAACACAAACAAATGACTTCATTTCAAGTAAGTGGTTTTGGTGTTAAGAAGTGAACATTTTCCTTTAGACATTTATTATACAAGCAGTTTTAATTTTTTTTGTGTTTTTTTTAATTCATAGAAAGAATGAGAAAATGCAAGCTTGTTAATGCGTACCAACGTCACCAACAAAATTACAAATCTATAACCTGTATGTTGAAATTAACTTGCTAATGTTTCCTAATCAATTCTGAAGCATAAACTAGAATGAAGTTTAATCCACGTTATCTTGTATACAAACTTTAAAATTTTTATATTTGAAATATTTCCATTCATACCTAATTTCATAAACAACTATATACTCTTAATTTTTAAATGTAAAAAATTCATTTATTCATTCAGTAAATAAATATGTATTGAATGCACCCAGGCATTGAGCTTAGAGGTTGAATGAACCAGGGGTACCTGGGTGGCTCAGTCTGTTAAAACTCTGACTTCACCTTAGGGCATGATGTCACAGTTTGTGGGTTCAAGCCCCATGATGGGCTCTGCTCTGGCAGCTCAGAGCCTGGAGCATACCTCAGATTCAGTGTCTCCCTCTGTCTCTGCCTCTCCCCTACTTGCACTCTGTCTCTGTCTCTCTCTCATAAATTAATTAATTAATTAATTAAAAAATTAAAAAAAAAAGAAGTTAAATGCACCGGATAGTCTCTGCCTTCAAGGAACTTCCTGTCTGGTGATTACCATACACATTCACAAGATAAATTACAGCTAGACAGGTATCAAACTGATGGGGCACCTGGGTGGCTCAGTTGGTTAAGCATCCTACAGTTGATTTTGGCTCTGGTGATGATCTCATGCTCCAAGACCGAGTCAGGCTCTTCACTGTGCATGGAGCCTGCTTAAGATTCTCTCTCTTTCCTTCTCTGTACCCCCTCCCCCTAAAAAAAAAAAAAAAAAAAAAAAAAAAAAAAAAAAAAAAAAAAAAAAAAAAAAAAAGACATCAAACTGAAAGGTGACCTGCTATTTTGTGAGGGGCTCCCAACATAAACTCTCTTCGTGGGCTCTGCAGGACCTTCTTTGTGAGTTCTGAAACTGAACTGTAGGATCAGTCTGCCAATAGATGACCAGGCTTTGATAAACATACCCATCTTAACTAAACTCACAAGAAAAGGATATAAAAATCAAAGCTGTATTTTACCGATTTCTGGAAGGTAATGACTTCGTAGGAAGTTCTTGGGACTTGAAATTTTTCCTAGAAGTTTTAGTAAATATATAATCATAGCGAAGGGATTTAGATGATATCAACAGATGGATAACTAAATTCTCTCCCCGGTAATTAGCTCCAGTCTCTTCCTAGAATACTTATCAGTTGGCCAAAATACTTAACATTTTCCAAATATTGTTAGTCTTCATAGACAGTGATGAATAGACACTGAAAAATGTTTATTGCGAACTTTTTTCGCTTTTGCATTTAATGTAATTTAATTGGAAGTTTATATATTTAATTTTTTCCAGTTTATTGAGATATAATTGACATATAGAATTGTGTAAGTTTAAGAATACTGTATTATATTGTGCATTCTTCTTATGGGTTACTAAAAGCACCATTACAAAAACATTGAGTAAGTTAACAGTTACATTTCAGTATTGTCTTTTTCTGGATATACTCAAATCATCTCAATTAGACCTGTCTTTAGCAGAATATTTGCAGACTGAGTGTATTCACTGTTTTTGCACGTGGCTAAGTTTGCCTTTTATTGATGGTTTTAACTAATTTGCATGAATGGCTTTTACTGACCTTTTCTCAAAATTGGAACTATCAGTTTGTATCCAGCCCATAATGAGTTGACAAAAATGGATCCCATGTGACTGTATCTTAATCTGAAATGTTTAATCAGCAAAAATATTTCAAATCTTTTAATTTTTCACTGGCCTATAAAACATATTTTTAAAATTTGTATTAGTCATAGTAGTGTTAGTATTATGTTTGTATATATTTAAGTCATTCTTTGTTTACTTTCCTTTGCTAAGGTCACAGATAAAATATTATTAATAATTTAATAGTTGACATTTACCCTCAGAAAAATTCATATAGGTAGGTTTATATGTAAATAAACATTTGGATATGATGAAAAAATTGGATTTTTGTGTATCTTCAGGTACTCTTTTTTCTAGACATTATTAGTCTGTATCCAACTTTAACCTTTAGATGGCAGCATTTGAGAACAGTTATATATAGAAAGTAGCCACCATTTAGAAAAAAACATGTGAAGAATAATAATACGTATGTTCAAAAGAAACAATTTAGTATTTATCATACTTTTTACTTAGATTCAAAACAATCCCCTATCAAGCCATAACACAGTGTAATAATTTGGTACATTAAAAAGTACCTACCTATAAAAACCCCATCATGTTTTTCACTGATGTTTATTCACTGCTTATGCTTTATTAAAGGCAGAGGTACTTGCAAATGGATATTCCCAAGAGGACTTCTTCCTCAGAATATCCCCAGTTTTAATGAATCTTGGCTAATTAATCATATCTGAAAATCCCTTCTGAAGTTATTGAAGATAAAAAAGACATTTTCCTGCTTGCAATTCATTCATTTAAAAATATTTTACAGTGGTGTATATAGTAAGCAATAAAAGGGGAAAATACAGTTTAAAACTAATTTATACCAAGGAGTCTGGTAAATAATACATCTTAGTTGCTAACTAAAAGAATCATTGCAAAAGGAAAATTTTGTTGCATAATTGACAACTCAGTTGATCTGATCTATAATTCTAATCCTTGTTTTCTTTTTCAAAAATTTGGGTCAAGTAATTTTATTTTATTATTCAAGCACATCAAGATTAGGTCATTCATGGCTAACGTCACTAAAGGATAAAATAATGACTAGAATCTGTGGTATTTAGTTGAATTTTTGTATTTAATTTTTATAGAGAATCATGTCAGCTTTCTCAGAATGACTATAATTCTTTTTGGTATATAATTTTTTATTGTATTTAAACCCAAAATTTATTTGACTTTCCTCTATTTAGGTTTTGATATATTCAAGAAAACCTTTCAGGGTAACTTTTTTTTAAGTTCATTTGTATTTATTTTGAGACAGTGATAGAGAGCAAGCAGGGGAGGGGCAGAGCGAGAGAGAGACAGAATCCCAAGTAGGCTCCGCACTATCAGTGCAGGGCCCAATGTGGGGCTGGAACTCACAAACCCTGAGATTGTGACCTGAACCAAACTCAAGACTTAAATGCTTAACCCACTAAGCCACCCAGGTGCCCCTTAGGATAACTTTTTATATAATAATTCTTTTTCCTTTCATCTTTGTGTTTATTAGAAAATGTTCTAATATTTTTATCCTGATTTAAGTTCAGAAGATTTTATTAAAAGATTATTTCATTATTATAGGGATATAAAATTTCATTAAAAGCCAAGTTTATATATAGCTGATCCAGAAGATTAAATAATATCTATGTTTATTTTGTCTGTCTAAAAAAGTAAATAATTTTGTGGAGGGTAAAGTGTGTGTAGTGATGTACATTGATTGTTGGCAAAATTATAAAAAAAAAATTCTCCACCTAGTAATTATCTAAAAAATTATAGACATAATCCAAGTTATAGAAAATGCTTCATGTTTTTAGTGTTCACTTCTGTACTACTTATATTAATCAAAATTTGGATGGTACCTAAAGATGCAAACACGGGAGAATGGATAATCTGTTAATTTATATCATGAGATGTATGGTGTCTTGAGGATGCAGAATATGAAAGTATATGTACTTCTTGACTACTTCAGCTTTTATAGAGATTCTTTCATTTACATGAGTTACTCAAAATGGTTTAAACAAGAGAAAGGATTTATTCCCTCAATTAACTGAAATTTCCTGGGGCTTGAATGACAGTATCCAGGGGCTCAAACAGTAAGATCAGAAATCTGACTCTTCTTCTCTCCCCTTTGTTTTCCTTTCAGCTGGCTTCATTCTCAGTAAATCTCTTCCAGCAAAGGTGTCCACTACTCCTGACAGGCATCCTTGGCAGTAAAAGCGTATATGTGTGTCTTTCCAGTGATCTTAGTGAAAGTTCCAGGGAGGGCTTCATTGTCTCAACCTGAGTTACATTTTCATCTCTGAGATTATCATCATGAGGAAGTATGCTCTGATTGGATGTGCCGGCTCCCAGATCTCCTTTAAGAGGAGAACAGAGTTGGGCGCCTGGTGGCTCAGTTGATTACGCCTGGGGCTTTTGACTTTGGCACAGGTCATTTTCTCAGAGTTTGTGAGTTCAAGCCCTGCATCTGGCTCTGCACTGACAGTGTGGAGCCTACTTGAGATTCTCTCTCTCTCCCTCACTTTTCCCCTCCCCTGCTTGTGCTCTCATTCTCTCTCAAAATAAATCAAGTCTTAAAAGAGAGAGAGAGAGAGAGAGAGAGAGAGAGAAGAACAGGATTAGCATTAGCTTCATCCAAACTACATGAACTAAAAAGCAGGAGTAAATGTGGTTCTGGAGAATCTTTACTAGAAGTTACTAGATGTGTATGTTAGCATTGGGGGGGGAAGGGGGAGGGAATATATATATTAATATGCAAGAGAACCAAAATAATAGATATCTAACACAGGACCTATAAAAATTAAAAGAGACTATTTTATACCTTGAGAGAGAGAAAAAAATAGAAGCAGAGAAAGAGAGAGGAGAGTGACAGAAGTAAAAATAAGGTGGGTGTAGTAACTGTTCTTGAATCTCACTGGGATCACCAGTACATAATCAAATATTGATGACTAAAGCCAGTGACAGAAGCAAGCCAATTAACTGAAATCAAACATAAAGTACAATGCAAATTTTTGCATATAACATTATATTAATAAAAATTCTAAAATTGTTATTCTGCTATCTTTGAAAGTTTTATAATGAAACCTTTGTAACATTTATCAACTGTATCTGTTGGTATAATAAAAGGCATAGCGGAACCACAAAAGGCCCCGAATAGCCAAAGTAATTTTGAAGAAGACTAAAGCAGGAGGCATCATAATCCCAGACTTTAGCCTCTACTACAAAGCTGTAATCATCAAGACAGCAAGTATTGGCACAAAAACAGACACATAGACCAATGGAATAGAATAGAAACCCCAGAACTAGACCCACAAATGTATGGCCAACTAATCTTTGACAAAGCAGGAAAGAATATCCAATGGAAAAAAGACAGTCTCTTTAACAAATGGTGCTGGGAGAACTGGACAGCAAAATGCAGAAGAGTGAAACTAGACCACTTTCTCACACCATTCACAAAAATAAACTCAAAATGGATAAAGGACCTAAATGTGAGACAGGAAACCATCAAAATCCTAGAGGAGAAAGCAGGAAAAGACCTTTCTGACCTCAGCCGTAGGTCAGAGTTCTTACTTGACACATCCCCAAAGGCAAGGGAATTAAAAGCAAAAATGAACTACTGGGACATTATGAAGATAAAAAGCTTCTGCACAGCAAAGGAAACAACCAACAAAACTAAAAGGCAACCAACGGAATGGGAAAAGATATTTGCAAATGACATATCGGACAAAGGGCTAGTATCCAAAATCTATAAAGAGCTCACCAAACTTCACACCCGAAAAACAAATAACCCAGTGAAGAAATGGACAGAAAACATGAATAGACACTTCTCTAAAGAAGACATCCGGATGGCCAACAGGCACGTGAAAAGATTCTCAACGTCGCTCCTCATCAGGGAAATACAAATCAAAACCACACTCAGATATCACCTCATGCCACTCAGAGTGGCCAAAATGAACAAATCAGGAGACTATAGATGCTGGAGAGGATGTGGAGAAACGGGAACCCTCTTGCACTGTTGGTGGGAATGCAAATTGGTGCAGCCACTCTGGAAAACAGTGTGGAGGTTCCTCAAAAAATTAAAAATAGACCTACCCCATGACCCAGCAATAGCACTGCTAGGAATTTATCCAAGGGATACAGGAGTACTGATGCATAGGGGCACTTGTACCCCAATGTTTATAGCAGCACTCTCAACAATAGCCAAATTATGGAAAGAGCCTAAATGTCCATCAATTGATGAATAGATAAAGAAATTGTGGTTTATATACACAATGGAGTACTACGTGGCAATGAGAAAGAATGAAATATGACCCTTGGTAGCAACATGGATGGAACTGGAGAGTGTAATGCTAAGTGAAATAAGCCATACAGAGAAAGACAGATACCATATGGTTTCACTCTTATGTGGATCCTGAGAAACTTAACAGAAACCCATGGGGGAGGGGAAGGGAAAAAAAAAAAAAAAGAGGTTAGAGTGGGAGAGAGCCAAAGCCTAAGAGACTGTTAAAAACTGAGAACAAACTGAGGGTTGATGGGGGGTGGGAGGGAGGGGAGGGTGGGTGATGGGTATTGAGGAGGGCACCTTTTGGGATGAACACTGGGTGTTGTATGGAAACCGATTTGACAATAAACTTCATATATTGAAAAAATAAATAAATAAAAATAAAAGGCATAGCTCAGATTTTTTTTCAAATATAGGTTATATAAGAATTCTATGCAAATATATTGCTGTAAAGGGAAATGATGGCAGAATCAAATAACATCTAAATTAGGGTAATTTAAGGTAGAATATTTAAATTTGCTCTGGATCTACTTTAATTGTAATTGCTATAGAGCCACAATGTTTGCTATAAAACTGTTTCCTATTCAGCAAGATGAGGATACAATAATACACTCCTTTTTTAAAGATTGAGATGTGATTTCAGAACAGAAACTCACACACTGAGCGTTTTCACTTAATGGTTATGATGTAAATAAAACTTCTGTGAGAAAGACTATTGAAGTTATTAGAGCTACCTTCTAATAATTTAAATGACAAAAAACTAAATGTTATATATATATATGTATATATATGTATACATGTATATGTATACATGTATAATACATTTATACATGTATTATATATATGTACATATATATAACATTTAGTTGTCATTGTATATGTATATATATGTGTACATATATGTGTATATATATATATATATAAAATAACAGAATAATATTAGGATTCAGTATATTTTTTTTCTTTTCCCTTTTTAACTTTACATCCCATGACTTGTTTATTTTATAACTAGAAGTCTGTACCTCTTAATCCCCTTCACCTATTTCACCCATTCTCCCATCCTTCTCTCTTCAGGCAACCACCAGTTTGTTCTCTGGATTTATGAGTCTGTTTGGTTTGCTTTGTTAATTGGTTTGTTTGTTTTTTAGATGTAATATATAAGTGAAATCATATGGTATTTGTCTTTGCCTGATTTATTTCACTTAGCATAATATGCTCTAGATCCACCCATGTTGTCTCAAATAGCAAGATCTCTTCCTTTTTTATGGCTGAGTAATATTCCATTGTGTGTATACCCCACATCTTCTTTATCCGTTCACCTATCAATGTACACTAGGTTGCTTTTATATCTTGGCTATTGTAAATAAGGCTGCAGTGAACGTAAGGATCCATATATCTTTTTGAAATAGTGGTTTTATTTTCTTTGGATAAATATCCAGAAGTGGAATTGCTAGATCATACATCAGTTGTATTTTATAATGTTTTGAGAAAACTACATACTGTTTTCCATAGTGGCTACACCAATTTACATTCCCACCAACAGTGCACAAGTGTTCTTTTTTTTCTATATCCTTGCCAATACTTGTTATTTCTAGCATTTTTGATACTAATCTTTCTGACTGGTATGAGGTGATTCATCATTGTGGTTTTGATATGCACTTCTCTGATGATTAGTGACGTTGAGCATCTTTTCATGTGTCCGTTGGCCATCTGTATGTCTTCTTTGGAAGAATATTTGTTCAGGTCTTATGCCCATATTTTAATCAGAATGTCTTTTGGGTATTGAGTTATATTAGTTTTTTTATATACTTTGGATATTAGCCCTTTATTGGATATGTCATTTGCAAATATTTTCTCCCATTCAGTAGTTTGCCTTTTCATTTTGTTGATAGTTTTCTTTGCTGTGGTGAAGCTCTTTAGTTTGATGTAGTTTCATTTGTTTATTTTTGTTTTTTGTTGCCCTTACCTGAGCACACAGAGCCGAAAAAATATTGCTAAGGCTGATATCCAAAAATTTACTGCCTATGCTTTCTTTTAGGAGTTTCATGGTTTCAGATCTTACATTTAGGTCTTTAATCCATTTTGAGTTTGTTTTTGTATTTATTTTTTTAAGAAAGTGGTCTAGCTTCATTCTCTGACATGTAGCTGTCCAGTTTTTCTAGCACCATTTATTGAAAAGACTATCTTTTCCTCACTATATATTCTTGTCTCCTTTGTCATAGATTAATTGATCATTTAAGTGTGTGCTTATTTCTGGCCCCTCTATTTTGTTCCATTGATTTATGTGTCTGTTTTGTGCTAATACAGTACTATTTTGATTACTATAGCTTTGTAGTATAGTTTGAAATCAGAGTGTCTGATACCTTCAGTTTTGTTCTTTCTGAAGATTGCTTTGGCTATTTGAGGTCCTTTGTGGTTCCATAACAATTTTAGGATTCTTGGCACCTGGGTGGCTCAGTCAGTTAAGTATTTGAGTTAAGCTTAGGTCATGATTTCACAGTTCATGACTTTGAGCCCTGTGTCAGACTCTGTGCTGACAGCTCAGAGCCTGGAGCCCCCCTCCAGATTCTGTGTCTCCTTCTCTCTGTGCCCCTCACCCGCTCACACTCTGTTCTCTCTCTCCCTCTCTCTCAAAAATAAATAAACATTAAAAAAATTAAAAATTAGGATTCTTTGTTCTAGTTCTGTAAAAAATGCCATTGGTATTTTGATAAGGATTGCATTGGATCTGTAGATTGCTTTGGGTAGCATGGATATTTTAACAATATTAATTCTTTCCATTCATAAACATGGTATATCTTTCCATTTATTATGTTGTCTTCAATTTCTTTTATCAGTATCTTATATTTTTCATGGTCCAGGTCTTTCACTTTCTTGGTTAAGTTTGTTCCTGGGTATCTTATTCTTTTTAGTACAGTTGTAAATGGGATTGTTTTCTGAATTTCTCTTTATGGTAGTTTGTTATTGATGTATAGAAACACAGCAGTTTTCTGTGTATTAATTTTGTATCCTGCAACTTTAATGAATTTATTTATTAGTTTTAATAGAATTTTTTGGTGGAGTCCATAGGGTTTTCTTTATTTAACATCATGTCATCTATATATAGTGACAGTTTTACTTCTTCCTTACCAATATGGATATCTTTTATTTCTTTTTCTTGTCTGATTCCTGTGGCTAGAACTTCCAGTCTTATGTTGAATAAAAGTGGTGAGAGTAGACATCTCAATCTTGTTCTTGAACTTAGCAGCAAAACTTTCAGCTTTTCACCTTTGAGTATGATGTGAACTGCAGGTTTGACATATATCCTCTTTACTATGTTGAAGTATGTTCCCTTTATACCCACTTTGTTGAGAGTTTTTATCATAAATGAATGTTTAATTTTGTCAAATGCTTTTTCTGTACTTTTTAGATGATTTTTATCCTTCATTTTATTAAGGTAGTGTATCACATTGATTGACTCAGCATATTCTTTAAAATATAAACCTATAAGGACTTTTTTAGACACATCTAAATTAAAACCCTTAGTTTTCATCTTATAATTGACTCATTTAGAATAAAATCAACATTAAACTGTGACAGATGGGGTGGAGGAGTTGGGAGGAGGAGAAGGAGGGAGGGGGAGAGAGAGAATGTCATGGAAACACAACTAGGTGGATGTTCCTCTTTCTCAATGACCTTGTCATTCAATACTTGCTTCTTTGTGATTATATTTATTTTTCTATGTCTAAGAGTCTACTATATACAAATTTAAAATCGTCTCATATGAAAACATTTGGTTTTCTGTAGTATCTTTTGTATATAGGTACTGAAAATATCAGCAGAATGAGATAATTAATCAACATTTCAATATGCACGTTTTCTGAGTTCAATCTGTGATTAGACCTTGACACAAATTTTAGCTCATGCATTATCTAGGTCATTTGGGGGCATCAGTTGATCTTTATGTTCAATAAACTTTGGGACAAATGAACCAAAGCAGACACGGAGGCTTTTCATACTCTTTCCAAGGGCATTTTGTACTCAAAGAATGTGTGTATGGCAGCCTAACACATTGTTAATTACAAACCAATTTCAATAAAATGAAACTGTATGTGTTGTAACACCTTTATAATAGTAACTAGGTATGATCAGACTGCTGAAATCTGTATAAATCAGGGAGATTTCTAAATCAGGGGACATTGCTATATTATTAGAAGGTTAGGTATGCCAAAGATGCTGACTTTTGACTTCCAGATTAGCACAGTCACTGCCTAGGGATGAGGGGATGGTATGGTGGGGTACTAGCTGATAGCTCAATATCATGTGATGTTAAGTATCAGCTTCCTCATCTGATAATAACTCCTACAGTTAATGTGAAGCATGGCAATAAGTTGTAGTGTCAGAGAGAGTTTGCATCATCTGTTCCACGTGAATAGTGTTCTGTTTTCTATACAATTACATAATGTTATCACTTTAACAAAGGACATGCAAGTCAAAATGTTACCTAAAGTGTAAAAATTCTTACGCAGCGAAAGCTTCTGTTGCATTAAAATATATTTTTTGCTGCCTCATTGTCCTAAGCATCTTTTTCCACTCCATCTAATAACACTTATATTTCAAGCTTGCCAGGTATACTGTGAATACTGAGGAAACCATAAAGTTCTTCTACTTCACACTACAGTATAAATAATTACCAAGTCAGTTCTTCTCCAAAGGGTTTGTACTTCATAAGGAATAATTTTAAAGGAGGCACCAGAGAGGACTTTGCAGTTCAAATGCAGGGTGAGACATTTTTTAATGGAGAACCAACAGGAAAAAGAAAATCAAATCATACCCCAAAACAAATTAATATAGTTTATTCATATGCTTATTCATTCTATAAATATGGGCTGCCTATAATATTCTAGGCACTGTTGTTGATTTCTTATTTTTTATCATAAAAATGTAGTTCTTACCTTTAAAAAAGTCTAAGGATTATAAAGCTAACACTGTATTAGTTTTGTGAGACCTTAAAAAATGAGAAAAACAGAAAAAGATATCTTTCGTGGTTTTTAATTTTTTTTTCCTAATTGGACTTTTATTTACTGGAAACTATGAGCAGAAGTAATTTTTCTTTTTTCACTGGGGAAGTGCCACATACTAGGAGGGCTAATAGGATGCCACTCTATTGCAAGGTGACTCGTTCTGGGGCAAAGAGCTTAGTAATATGACAGCCCGATTTTTGAACTAACATTCTTTCTAAAATTATTTAAAAGAAATACTAAAAAGTATAGGTTCAATATTTTTACATAGTTAGGGTCAAATCCACAATTTGGGGCTGATATGTTACAAATCCTGCTTCTTTGCATCTTTCTCCATGTTGCAGGGTAATGTCTCTCGAAAGCCAATGTATTTGTTATGTGCCTTCTGTACTTGTCAGCCTTCAATATCTGCCTCTTGTTCTCAGGACAGACTTACTGATGTGTGCTGCCACTCTCTTTATAATTTCATCCATGGCTATTCCTCCAGCCTCATCAGAGATCTTTTCCTCTCTATTCTTATATCCTGTTATTTTACATTTTTTTAATGTAACAAAGCATGGGATCTTTTTTTATTAGGCACCCCGCCTTTACCTGCTGACATTCTTCTCATTTAGCAGGGCTCACTTTGTCTTAATGTCTTCCTTCAAAAGGCTTTCCTGACTCTGTAATCATTCACCACCCCCCCCCACAACATCTCTTGGCACCCTCTTTTCAAGTATCAGAGCACCTAGCACACATTATTACAGTTACTTTATTACTTACTGTCAAGCATTTAACTCCATGAGGGCGAGGACTGTGTTTGCTTTGTCTAGTGCTTAGCACAATGCTGGCCCATAGTAGATGTTCAGTTATTTTATGTTGAATGTGTGAAATATGTTCAATTTGCTATATACAGTTGACTCTTGAGCAACTGGTCCACTTATACATGGATCTTTAAAAAATAATTCATGCTGTTCTATAACTGTATTTTCTCAATAATATTTTCTTTTCTCTACTTTATTATAAGAATACAGTATGTAACACATATGTGTTAATTGACTGTTTATGTTATTAGTAAGGCTTCTGGTCAACATCAGGCTTCTAGCATTCAACTTTTTGGGGAGTCAAAAAGTAATATATGAATAAACAATTTTTAAAGTTATACATGGATTTTCATGTGCAGGGGAGGGGGGGCAAGTGCTCCTAACTACCTACATTGTTCCAGGGTCAACTGTATTTCCTGAGTGAGCATTGGTGTATAAGGCACTATTCTGTGCAACATGAATATGACTAAGACATATTCTTTCTCTTCATGTAGCATTCCATTTAGTATGTGTAGGCACATGGGGATAAGTCATAACACAAATCCTATTATAAGGGAATATTAAAGGAGCCGAAGAGAGTCCGTCATAAATGATTATGGGGATTTAGTCTCAGGGATCAGAGGTCATGGAATCTCTTGGAGAGCAGAGTTCATTGTGGAACATTTTGATTAGTGTTTTGGAAGGTAAACTCTTTCTTTGAATAGGTAGCTTTTAATTAGCTTTTTTGATAAATGAATAAAACATGGCTTTGTTTCCTTTATGCTTGTGTTTTAGTATAAGATGGAAAAAAAACGATTATCATATTCATAGGTTCATACTGAGTTCAACAAAATACTTGATGTATATTTAAGTATTATTGTAATTATGGTTTTTATTTTGTCAGGCAAGTTACATCCAGATTTTGTGTATGCAGGTCTGTGATTATAATAATCCATTTCTAATTGCTTGTGTGAAATCTATAACTCCTTTTTTGTACATTTTTGTATCCTCCTAGGTGTTGATAAACTGTATTCATTAGCAATATTCAATGTTGTTTTAAGATTATTTGACTTTGACTTAGAAATGTTACATTCCCATTCATTTCATGAATATTCCTCTAATGCTTTTTCTAAACCTGGAACATATATGGATCTTATTTCCACAGAAAATTATGGATATTATCAATAATTGCTCTATTACCACAAGGAAAAATATATATTTAGACTGTAGAGTCTCAAGGTATTTCAAAAGATCTTTTGAAGCAGTGATTCAATATTGGTAATATATGTATTTTGCATACAAATAATAGTTATTATACTTTCATGTATAACATTTAAGCCACAGGATCTGAAGTTCTCATTTCCTGTTGGGAGTTTTCCATGTAAATGTAGTTCTTTAATCTGAAAAGCTATAAATTTCCATTTTATTACATTAAGCATACAGTGGAATGATAATGTTTTGGTGTGATTTTTAAAAAAAGGTCTTAAAAGAAGGCTATGCTTCCTTCACATTGCATCATCTTCTTCTATTCTGTGATAATAGCCTATATAATTGTCTCTGTGAAATTTACTTGAAATTTACTCTGTGAATGGGATCACTCTCTTTCTTTTTAGTGGCCTATAGACTCCTCCCTTAGCCAGTGACAAAACCTCACCTATAGTAGTTTATACTTCTTCCTTGCTCTTACTATAAATAAGTTTATACACCTAAAAAAGCGTTGTGGATTAATGTGATACAAAAGAGGCTCCTAACGTTTATTTCCCTGGAAGATCAATTCTGTAAGCACACAGTCCCATCTGCTGCCACTTCTATTACAAGTTTTGTAAGTCAGATGTGAGGAACCAGCTTGCAGACCAAGAAAATGTTCATGATGGCAAGTTTGTCCTTCTAAGGTGCTCTGTGAAGCTGCTCATATAGAAAGGCACATCAGAAGAATTAATTTTATTTTATTTATTTTTTTTATTATTTTTTAAATTTTTTTTTCAACGTTTTTTTTTTTATTTATTTTTGGGACAGAGAGACAGAGCATGAACGGGGGAGGGGCAGAGAGAGAGGGAGACACAGAATCGGAAACAGGCTCCAGGCTCCGAGCCATCAGCCCAGAGCCTGACGCGGGGCTCGAACTCACGGACCGCGAGATCGTGACCTGGCTGAAGTCGGACGCTTAACCGACTGCGCCACCCAGGCGCCCCAGAAGAATTAATTTTAAGTATTTTATTATCCTTACTTCTTAATTGACCATATTATAATTTTTATTTTTCTTATCTTTCTTTTAGGTAAATGATTAAAGAAAGATAAATCCTCTTCTTTTCAAAGTACTAAAATGAAAAAAAGAAATTAGCTATTTAAATGTATTTTTCTAACCTACTTACTAAGCTGATTTTGTGAAGAACCATCATATTATACCAATGGAAATACTGGGGCAAGATAGCTTTAAAAGTATAGACATTTATTTAATTAAAATGAGACTTAGTGAGGGGCGCCTGGGTGGCGCAGTCGGTTAAGCGTCCGACTTCGGCCAGGTCACGATCTCGCGGTCCGTGAGTTCTAGCCCCGCATCAGGCTCTGGGCTGATGGCTCGGAGCCTGGAGCCTGTTTCCGATTCTGTGTCTCCCTCTCTCTCTGCCCCTCCCCCGTTCATGCTCTGTCTCTCTCTGTCCCAAAAATAAATAAATGTTGAAAAAAAAAATTAAAAAAAAAAAATGAGACTTAGTGAGACTTGATCTCAAACAAGAAGTCAGGCATATTGCCTAGATTGGTGTTCTGTCAATGAATATTTGTTTAATCATATATTATGAATAAAAATGGAAGAATTCAAAGAGAATTTGACTGGAATGCGAAGTGCTCAATTTTAGTCCCTACCTCTGTCTCTCACTACAGGAGGGACCCAGGCTCCCCCTCCACCTCTAAAATGAGATCACTGCTTTGGTTTCCAGCATTTCCAAAGTTCATCTAAATTTAAAATAGATTTCATTTTTGGAATCAATGTGAACTTTTCTATATTATTTCATTTATTCAACTTATTCAAATGCCTTCTAAGTACTTTCTTTATGCCAGGCACCTTGCTAGGCACAGAGATGGAACAGTTCCTGTGCCATGGGGCTCAGGGTCTAAGAGGAGACAAACATTACATAATCACACAAATAAGTAGCCAGGTAGAAATTGTGGTAAGTGCTGCAAAGACATTGTGGAGGGTGTCAGGGGAGACAATAATAGAATAAACCTAAGTGAGATTGTGAGTTGGGACTCATATCTCTGAGAGCCAGAGCTTGAAGCCTAAGCCTGAAGAGTGAGGAAGCTGTAGCCAGGTAAAAAGTGTAGCGGAACCCAGTGTTCTAGGTGGAAGAAAGAGTTCATAGAAAAGCCCTGAGGTGTGAAATTGCCCGCGGGTCCAGTACTTGGTCTGAGATGAAGTTGGAGAGAGGGCAGAATGTACATCGTGGGAAGCCTGAGGCAAGCATGGGGCTTTCTTCTTAAATATGATAAATATCTGAGAGTGACAGAGATTGAGAGAGAGGGGTAGGTGTGGAAGAAAGGTGTGTGCAATGCAACAAAGATAAGATTCTAGCTGGGCAGGAGGTTTGGCTTTTTTCCCCCTTTGTTTATTTTATAAAGATTTGCCTTTTTTCAAAAGTCTGGGTTCTCAAAGAAATAATTTCAGGCAAGAGTACACATGAAATTTAAGCATCTGAAAATGTTACTTAAAAGGTTTCATGTACCTCCTAGGAGTACTCATACCCCAGCTTAAAAATTACTGATATAAAACACGATGCCTGATTTCAGAGAGTTTGTATTCCAATTGAATAGAAAAGATATGACCATATGAAAAGTTAATTAATCATAAAAGATTTAAATAACAGTTTAGGACAATAATAGAGGATCTATATAATAAGCAAAGCATGTAAAATTTCATAATCAATTAAGTAGACACTGACTTGTCAGAAGCCCGTGATGCTCATGGAATTCTTTGGTGATCTTGAAAAACTGACAGAATTTGAATGATTTGAAAGGAGGGTTTATGACATCTCAGGACTAACAGTAGTGGAGTTTATAGAAAGGAAAAAGTGGGGTGATGTATTTCCCATTTGGTGGAATAATCAGAAGTCAGACAATTTGACTGTAAAGAATATGGAATGCCAGCGTTCAGAATTTGTACTTTATTAGAGAAGCCATAAGACCCACTGTAGACTTTGGAGTAAGGGAAAGTTAGAATCAAAATGACATATAGAAAATATCTACAGAGAGCCTTAGCAAAGAGATTGGAAAGAAGAAATGGTCATCAAATTTAGAAGTCTAGAGTGAGAATCCTGTCCTAAGTCAATAAAGGGCTGGAGTGATGGAGTGATGGATGTGAAAATAGGGAGGAAGAAGTATTTTTGAGAGATCAAATGAAAGTTCAAAAAAAAAAAAAAGGAAGAAAAGACAAGACAAGACTGGGTAATTGAGTATGAAACTATAGGAAAAGCAAGGAGTCCTAGAAAGTAGAAATTTGCGTTTATAAATTTAAAGAATAGTTTCTGGGGCCCCTGGGTGGCGCAGTCGGTTAAGCGTCCGACTTCAGCCAGGTCACGATCTCGCGGTCCGTGAGTTCGAGCCCCGCGTCAGGCTCTGGGCTGATGGCTCGGAGCCTGGAGCCTGTTTCCGATTCTGTGTCTCCCTCTCTCTCTGCCCCTCCCCCGTTCATGCTCTGTCTCTCTCTGTCCCAAAAATAAATAAAAACGTTGAAGAAAAAAAAAATTAAAAAAAAATAAAGAATAGTTTCTATGACTATTTAATCAACTAGAATGTTTGAGGAACTATATTTCATTAAATTAATAACATTTTCTGGTAGAATATACAGCTTACACACCAACTGGAAATACTGTCTGTTCTTAGCCTACATTTCACTTGCTTGTTGTGATGGTAGATGAGAGCATCTGTATCTCTACTGTTGTCAAATCCTGATATTTTCACCTGATAGTATACCACACTGGTGTTTACCTTATTTGACATTATTTACTCACCCCTCTCACTATCTCATAAACTGGGAAATACAATAATCAATACTTGTTGGCCATACTTCATTAATGTGACTCCCCATGTAGTTGTCTTCCAATAGATGCAGTTTGGGCAATGATGACCATGTGTAACTGTTTCTATAACTTCTCTCTGCCCAGAAAGTAAACGTATAACACTTATTAGAAATATGGACTATCTCAAATATATTCTCTCCATTCTCTTTTTTCAGTAATAGCTTTCAAAAATCGTAGTTTGATCTAACCAAAATTCATTTCCAAGCAATGAATTATAGTGTTTTTTTTAATATATGAAATTTATTGTCAAATTGGTTTCCATACAACACCCAGTGCTCATCCCAAAAGGTGCCCTCCTCAATACCCATCACCCACCCTCCCCTCTCTCCCACCCCCCATCAACCCTCAGTTTGTTCTCAGTTTTTAACAGTCTCTTATGCTTTGGCTCTCTCCCACTCTAACCTCTTTTTTTTTTTTTTTTCCTTCCCCTCCCCCATGGGTTTCTGTTAAGTTTCTCAGGATCCACATAAGAGTGAAACCATATGGTATCTGTCTTTCTCTGTATGGCTTATTTCACTTAGCATCACACTCTCCAGTTCCATCCACGTTGCTACAAAGGGCCATATTTCATTCTTTCTCATTGCCACGTAGTATTCCATTGTGTATATAAACCACAATGTCTTTATCCATTCATCAGTTGATGGACATTTAGGCTCTTTCCATAATTTGGCTATTGTTGAGAGTGCTGCTATAAACATTGGGGTACAAGTGCCCCTATGCATCAGTACTCCTGTATCCCTTGGATAAATTCCTAGCAGTGCTATTGCTGGGTCATGGGGTAGGTCTATTTTTAATTTTTTGAGGAACCTCCACACTGTTTTCCAGAGTGGCTGCACCAATTTGCATTCCCACCAACAGTGCAAGAGGGTTCCCGTTTCTCCACATCCTCTCCAGCATCTATAGTCTCCTGATTTGTTCATTTTGGCCACTCTGACTGGCGTGAGGTGATACCTGAGTGTGGTTTTGATTTGTATTTCCCTGATAAGGAGCGACGCTGAACATGTTTTCATGTGCCTGTTGGCCATCCGGATGTCTTCTTTAGAGAAGTGTCTATTCATGTTTTCTGCCCATTTCTTCACTGGGTTATTTGTTTTTCGGGTGTGGAGTTTGGTGAGCTCTTTATAGATTTTGGATACTACCCCTTTGTCCGATATGTCATTTGCAAATATCTTTTCCCATTCCGTTGGTTGCCTTTTAGTTTTGTTGGTTGTTTCCTTTGCTGTGCAGAAGCTTTTTATCTTCATAAGGTCCCAGTAATTCACTTTTGCTTTTAATTCCCTTGCCTTTGGGGATGTGTCGAGTAAGAGATTGCTACGGCTGAGGTCAGAGAGGTCTTTTCCTGCTTTCTCCTCTAAGGTTTTGATGGTTTCCTGTCTCACATTCAGGTCCTTTATCCATTTTAGTTTATTTTTGTGAATGGTGTGAGAAAGTGGTCTAGTTTCACTCTTCTGCATGTTGCTGTCCAGTTCTCCCAGCACCATTTGTTAAAGAGGCTGTCTTTTTTCCATTGGATGTTCTTTCCTGCTTTGTCAAAGATGAGTTGGCCATACGTTTGTGGGTCTAGTTCTGGGGTTTCTATTCTATTCCATTGGTCTATGTGTCTGTTTTTGTGCCAATACCATGCTGTCTTGATGATGACAGCTTTGTAGTAGAGGCTAAAGTCTGGGATTGTGATGCCTCCTGCTTTGGTCTTCTTCTTCAAAATTCCTTTGGCTATTCGGGGCCTTTTGTGGTTCCATATGAATTTTAGGATTGCTTGTTCTAGTTTCGAGAAGAATGCTGGTGCAATTTTGATTGGGATTGCATTGAATGTGTAGATAGCTTTGGGTAGTATTGACATTTTGACAGTATTTATTCTTCCAATCCATGAGCAGGGAATGTCTTTCCATTTCTTTAAATCTTCTTCAAATACCTTCATAAGTTTTCTATAGTTTTCAGCATACAGATCTTTTACATCTTTGGTTTGATTTATTCCTAGGTATTTTATGCTTCTTGGTGCAATTGTGAATGGGATCAGTTTCTTTATTTGTCTTTCTGTTGCTTCATTGTTAGTGTATAAGAATGCAACTGATTTCTGTACATTGATTTTGTATCCTGCAACTTTGCTGAATTCATGTATCAGTTCTAGCAGACTTTTGGTGGAGTCTATAGGATTTTCCATGTATAATATCATGTCATCTGCAAAAAGCGAAAGCTTGACTTCATCTTTGCCAATTTTGATGCCTTTGATTTCCTTTTGTTGTCTGATTGCTGATGCTAGAACTTCCAGCACTATGTTAAACAACAGCGGTCAGAGCGGGCATCCCTGTCGTGTTCCTGATCTCAGGGAAAAAGCTCTCAGTTTTTCCCCATTGAGGATGATGTTAGCTGTGGGCTTTTCATAAATGGCTTTTATGATCCTTAAGTATTTTCCTTCTATCCCGACTTTCTCAAGGGTTTTTATTAAGAAAGGGTGCTGGATTTTGTCAAAGGCCTTTTCTGCATCGATTGACAGGATCATATGGTTCTTCTCTTTTTTTTTTTTGTTAATGTGATGTATCACGTTGATTGATTTGCGAATGTTGAACCAGCCCTGCATCCCGGGAATGATCCCACTTGCTCATGGTGAATAATTCTTTTTATATGCCGTTGAATTTGATTTGCTACTATCTTGTTGAGAATTTTTGCATCCATATTCATCAGGGATATTGGCCTGTAGTTCTCTTTTTTTACTGGGTCTCTGTCTGGTTTAGGAATCAAAGTCATACTGGCTTCATAGAATGAGTCTGGAAGTTTTCCTTCCCCTTCTATTTCTTGGAATAGCTTGAGAAGGATAGGTACTATCTCTGCTTTAAACGTCTGGTAGAACTCCCCTGGGAAGCCATCTGGTCCTGGACTCTTATTTGTTGGGAGATTTTTGATAACCGATTCAATTTCTTCGCTGGTTATGGGTCTGTTCAAGCTTTCTATTTCCTCCTGATTGAGTTTTGGAAGAGTGTGGGTGTTCAGGAATTTGTCCATTTCTTCCAGGTTGTCCAATTTGTTGGCATATAATTTTTCATAGTATTCCCTGATAATTGTTTGTATCTCTGAGGGATTGGTTGTAATAATTCCATTTTCACTCATGATTTTATCTATTTGAGTCATCTCCCTTTTATTTTTGAGAAGCTGGCTAGAGGTTTGTCAATTTTGTTTATTTTTTCAAAAAACCAACTCTTGGTTTCGTTGATCTGCTCTACAGTTTTTTTTAGATTCTATATTGTTTATTTCTGCTCTGATCTTTATTATTTCTCTTCTTCTGCTGGGTTTAGGCTGCCTTTGCTGTTCTGCTTCTATTTCCTTTAGGTGTGCTGTTAGATTTTGTATTTGGGATTTTTCTTGTTTCTTGAGATAGGCCTGGATTGCAATGTATTTTCCTCTCAGGACTGCCTTCGCTATGTCCCAAAGCGTTTGGATTGTTGTATTTTCATTTTTGTTTGTTTCCATATATTTTTTAATTTCTTCTCTAATTGCCTGGTTGACCCACTCATTCGTTAGTAGGGTGTTCTTTAACCTCTGTGCTTTGGGAGGTTTTCCAGACTTTTTCCTGTGGTTGATTTCAAGCTTCATAGCATTGTGGTCTGAAAGTATGCATGGTATAATTTCAATAATGAATTATAGTTTAATAAACTGCCTACATTCAAAATATCTTGTTTATTATCAGAAAATTTTCAAAGTGCTTTTTAAAATAAATAGTTTAATAAAATTAATCCAAATTAAGAGCACCAGGGTGGCTCAGTTGGTTGAGCATCCAACTTTGGCTCAGGTCATGATCTCACGGTTTGTGAGTTCGAGCCCCTCATTGGGCTCGCTGCTGTCAGTGCAGAGCCTGCTTCAGATCTTCTGTGCACCTCTCTCTCTGCCCCTCCCTGACTCATGTTTGCTCTCTCAAAAATAAATAAAACATTAAAAACAATCTTTAAAAAAATAAAACTTAACAAAAAAGATTAGAATTAAAATCAACCATAATCATACCATCCAGAGATAACTACTGTTAATATGTTAGCATATATTCCCCCCCAGCTTATTTCTTCTGCATATACCTAAAATATAACTTTTGTTAAAGAAATGTGATTCATATTTTATATAATGAAAATATCATTCTATATATACTGTTGTATGATATGCTTTTCTCAATTCATAATTAGTTTTAATGTCTTTTCAATGAAGGACTGTAATCAACATCATCCCTATAAGCTCTTTGAAATTTCATTTCAGTAACTTTCTTGTTTTGTACGTTTAGATGGTTTTTAGTGTTTTCTGCTATAAATATAGTTGTAAAAATTTGCATTGTCACATATATAGAGATACAGGATATTTTATTATAAAACTGTTTTTATATATATACACACATATACATATACATATGCATCTATATACGTGTTTGTGCGTATTCACACACTTGTCTGATTATTTCTTTAGTGATATTATTTCTAAAAGTGAAATTTTGGGGCCTAAATCTGTGCAGTTTTAAGACTTGCCACGCATAATTTCAAACTGTCTTATTTCCCCAAGAGAATATGCAAATATCCATTTCCTCAACAATAAATCAATAATCAATCTACTAGAGAGAACATATATATCTTAGTGTTTTAATTTCCATTTGGAGAGTGAACTATAGGTGAACATTGTAGTCTTGTATTATTGCTCATTTATATTTTTTCTGTTTGACCTGCCTCTTCATATTCTTTGCCCATTTTCCATAAGTGTTCAAATCAATTTCTTAAATATTCTTTTATGATCATCAACCAACACAACCAGTTTTAAAAGATTATTAAAATAATTAGATTTATTATATCTGTCCTTACATTGCAAAATAATTTTCTGTGCCATGGCAAAAAAACAAGATAGTAAACAGCTGATTTTGTTCAACATTAATAATTTAATGCTAATTTTTATAGTAATTTAGTGCTATTTTACTAAATTCTTTATTCAATATCTGTTTTAATTAAAATTATTCAAGTAGTGACATTTACTAACATTATCTTATATGGGTTATTTTTATTTTTGAGAACTATCTTCATAAAAACACCTAAATATATCAAAAGGCTATATCTTATAAAAGTTAAAAAGTTGAGTGGGAGCCCTACACCACCATTGAGGGTGAACCATATAATCACCAATATATGAACAGGCAGCATATTGCAGAAAATTTCAAAGTTCGTTTGCATGAATAATCGTAAAAATTAAAATCTCCACTCACACATCTGATAGGCAAAAGGGGGTGAGTTTTTACACTTTTCATATTGATACTTTTTCCCCAGTGTTGTGTTTACTGCTTGCCAAAACAGTGCCTTTCAGTTTCTGACAGAAACTCTTACTTAAGAGTAAGAAAATTTAGTCTTCTCATAACTAGAGTTTAGGTGGCAATTTAGGGATATAGGAACAAGTTGAGATTCACTGTGGAAGATCAGGTTATGATGGTGCTCTTGGATCAGTCAGGTGAGAGCAAGGCAGACAGGGAAGGGTAAGAAGAAAATACTGCAAAGCATACATAACCACATTTCTCAAGTATTCACAGGAAATCAATGACAAAAGTACCTTATTAATGCAGCTTAATAATCCTTTATGTATTAATAAGTAGAGATGTGGTAATAGTATTAAATGATTTATTCCACAATTAACAATTTGTTTATGAACATAAATCTCCTATATGATTATGGAAGAGGTAGACCTCATCAGTCTTTGTGCATTTGATCACACAGACTTGAATTGTCAAATATGACAAATTATTTTGGTCTCATTATTTAATTGATGCTTATTTGTCAGGTGTGAGACACATTTTGAGAATTGAATACGTGACAAAGAACAAAGCTCCTGCCCTCCCCTTACATTATAATTTGGAAATTGATAACAACCAGTTATAGAATGTAATAGGGTTAATGATATTAACCCATAAATTAATTCTTATTATTCTATGGATGGTCAGTGATGATTACTTTGAGGGAATGGTGTTTGAGCAAAGTCCTTGGAGAATTCTAGAGGTACCTGGAGGAAAGAGCACTTAAAGCTGAAGGAACAGCAAATGGGGTGGCCCTCAGACAAGCATATGCTTGGATTTTAGCATGTTCAAATATTATTTGGAAACTTTAGATTACTTCCTCATTTTCTTATTGAATTAATGTTTCTAGGATTGTATTATGTAATTGTAGCTGTAGGTGAATTAATAGTAACATCAAATACATTAATTGGTCCAAATGGATAGAAAATAGGAAATATAAAAATTATGTTCATTAAGGGATTTGCTTTTAGACACATTGAGTTTTTAATTTTATTTTTAATGTTAGAAATGACTCACAAATAAAGGTTGATTGATGTAGATGTCAGAGGAAAGACTCAATTAGGATAGGTATAATATTTGGACAAAAATATAATTTGTTAGTATATAAATTTTAGCAAAAGTATTTTATTGGTGCGACTAATAACCTGTAATCACTAAATGCATTAACATCGTTCTGCTTATCCAAATATTGAAGCTGAGATCCTATTTCAGTTCAGCATCTTGACCTCCTTGATTTAAGTTATAACTAAATATAAATAAATAAATAAATAAATAAATAAATAAATAAATAAATAAAATAAGCAGTAGCATCTTAGAACAATAACTCTTCTAAAAGTTATATCCACATCTGGTTCTGGGATTTTTATTGATGGCTAATCAAGCTGAGATTATGAGATTATTAGGTGCCCATTACAGTGGGCACCTAATGAAACCAGTTATATGACATCTACGCTTTAGACTCTATACTGTTTGTTTCTTCAGACTGAGATCAAATAATTATTCCTGACATCTAAGTGAATAACAATGGCCATGGAACATGGAACTTGTCAATAGCACTTGCAGATTAATCCAAAATTATGGGATATAATTTCCATATTCCTTTGTCTTTACATATATTTTTGTATATATAGTTATGTATGAACAGTATTAAATTTATATATAGATATGCATGGTAATAAGTATTGTTGGGAAACTCTATAGATGACCTTCAACTAATTATGAATTTTGAAATATTTCAAGTGGTTTCTACAAATGTATATGCAAATAAAATACTTCAATAATATTTTCTGTACAATTTATGATTTAAATGAAATCATTTTTTTCTTGAAATTCCTTCATTCAATAAAATCCTAAGGAAACAGTAATGCAATTAGTTAATCAAGATGTCAGCTTATCTGTTCTTCATTGTGTTGCCACCCATCAAGAGAACTGTGCTAAGAATCCAAGAGCAAATCATGACTTTTACATTCTCAGGCATTCATCTTGGACTAAACTGAGAATTGAAATCTTGGCAGAGGTTGACTTACAGGTAGGTACAATCACTTGAAAATTTCACACATGATGTTCAATTTATCCTTGGCAAATACTTTTGCCCTGACGAAACAGAACATTTTATGCTTCTTTTTACAGGTAAGAACAATCCAACTGAGTGACTCAAAAGTGACTGAAGACTTCAATTCTCACTCCCAAACTTTTTTAAAGGAACACTGTTATACTAGAAAAATCTTTACAAAGACATTTGACTTATTTTGATACCTAGATAAATCAAGGCAGGATATTTTTTTTACAGCCACAATAAAATCTGTAATGAATTGAGGGATGTTGTATATTCTATTTAATTCACTTAAATAACTATACTAGGTTGCTGCCTGGGAGATAAATATTTATAGGCTATTCTTAAATCTAATAACAACTTCAGAGAGCAAAAAGCATTTATGATGGATCTTAAATAAGGAAAGTTTAGACAATCATAAATGGGGTGAGGTGAGGGTGAAATACATAGGACAGGTTTCTGGAACAGCAAACAAGCTATGAAAAAAACAAAAACTGTAGAATTAGAAATCCAACATTATTTTTTATGGCAGTACTGGGAAAACAGTATGTTTCTTTGAGCAACATGTATCTTTGAAGAGCTTGGTTAAAACTTTAGTTTAAGATTAATCTACCAATGCTGATTTGGAATGAAATTTATCAGGAAAATTATAACTATAGCCTAGGCAAGAATCAATTAAGAAATATTGGAATTAAAAGCATGTAAGAGGCATTATGAAAGTAGATTATTTATGATTTAGAACTTAGTAAACACCTTCCTGAATGGGAAAGAAGGAGTACAGATGACTTGAAGTTGGTGGCTAAGAGATTAGTAGCACCACAATGAAAAAATAGGATGAGTTATTGGTCTCAGGGAAAAAACAGTACATTTATGAACATGGTGAAATTAAGTTGCTCTGTGAAGTTGAAGGCTGCCAGAAAGCTGTGTCTTGAACAGAAGAAGAGAAAAGGGAAGAGCTGATGGGGACGGAGGCATAGAAGAAATCATAGAAATGGAAGAGTCAGGAATATGAAAAATGACAATGAGGAAGCCAAGGGTAAACTTAGGTGGAGGAGCTGAAGTACAGAGACCATGAAGATATGGATGATGTTCCAGAGCAGAAAACCTGAGAAAATGTCCCTGTACTAATGAAAGTGTTCTCTCTGTGCTGTCCAATATGATGACCAGCAAGCACATATGATTATTGAGCCTAATCTTGCTTAATTTTAATAAACTTAAATTTGTATAGTCATATGTGGCTGGTGGCTACTGAATGGATAAGTACCATTATAGAGACTTAAAATATTTGTCTTGCTACAGTCACTTTTCCACTCAGCCACCAAGTGACATTCCTGAAATATAAATTAGAACATGTCCTTCCCCTGCTTAAAATTCTCCAGTGGCCCTTCAGTGTCTGGGAGTAACATCCAAACTACTGAATCATGGCTGAAGAAGGTGTCTCCAATTTCACTGTCCCTGACCAAAGCCCTAGCCACAACAGCCAAGTTCCCCAAATAGGCTGATGATTTTCCAGGTCAAGGCCTTTGTGCTTGTTTCTCCAATGCTTCATGCTATTTCCTTCTGCTTTTTACAGTACCCACTTCCTTTTGGTCTTTCACGTCTCCATTCAACTGTCATTCCTCAGGTCTTCCTTGAGCTCCTTATCTACGTTAGCCAGATTGCCCCTATTATTTTCCAACCTAACACTCAATTTACTCTTTTTATGCCACTGATCATAATTTGTACTCATTTATTTATTTGTTCCCTCAGCCTCCCTGCTGGATTGTAAATTTCCAAAGGGCAGGGATCATGTGTCTTATAGTTCCTAAACCTATCAGAGTGCCTGGCATATAGTATGTGTGCAGTAATTACTGGTTAAGTATTGATAAAATATCAAAACAAAACAAAAGACTGCCTGATGATGAAAGAATATGTGATTACTAAACAGAAGTTTCCATAAATAATTTTTTGTTGTTAAATGAATACATTTCAGTGAATACTCAGCAAAGTTTACATAGATGGGTAAAATATATACCTTGAAAAGTCCACTTAAGCAGAAGAAATTGAACTAATATCAGTTGAAAAATACAGTATTTAATGGGGAAGGAATTTGCATAACTTTTAAAGCCTCAAGTCTAGAATTCCTAGCCTCTCTAGTTCTTTTTTTTTCCAATATATGAAATTTATTGTCAAATTGGTTTCCATATAACACCCAGTGCTCATCCCAAAAGGTGCCCTACTCAATACCCATCACCCACCCTCTCCTCCCTCCCACCCCCCATTAATCCTCAGTTTGTTCTCAGTTTAGCCTCTCTAGTTCTACCCAGCTTCTTCCTACCCTAGGGGAAGATTGTGTTTCTTAGCTACTCCTCTAATGCCTGCTTCTGATTTATCCTTTGAACTTTTATGACCCTTGAAAGCACCAGAAACTTTTTGTTCAGGGTATTTTCTGGAGTTTTCAATAATAATGGAAGGTTGACACTACTGTTATTAACTATGTAGAAAACAAAATAAAATAAAACCTGTGATTCTCAAACTGGCAGTTTATTAAAGAAAATGAAAGGATCTGTTATTGCTTGAAAATTCTTGAGAAATAAGGACAATTCATCACCCAGGAAAACAGTTGTGTACTTTCATTGTATGAGTGAAATAAAGCAGCTGGCCTGTTGAACTGCTTCCATTAGTTAAGTAACCAGGAAATAATACTTTCAATAAAATTTTATTTCACTAGGAATGAAACTGATGGTGCAACATTTTTAGATTTTTAAAATAAAAGACCTATGTCTAAGCTATGTCTTTTAAAAGTTAAACCTAAAAAGAATTACATATGCAAAAATCAGTATTTTTCCTTAGGATTTAAAATGAGGGCTCCTGTCTATTGACAATGAAAAACCGAAACCCTATCTCCAGGGCAACCAGGCGATTGTTTTTTCAGTGTTATGCTTCCATTCGACTGTTATCAATGTCTTAAAAATAAAAATTGAAAAAAGCAGAAAGAAAAGAAAAGAAAAAGGAAAGTGAAGAAAAGAAGAAAGAACATAGTATAAATAAATAGCTTGTATGAAATGGGCAACTTTTTACCTCCAAAGTATGAGTTGAATAAATGCTTAATCTATTTCCAAATATAAGTTAAAAATTAAATTCCATGTATTTAATTTTTTTATGCTAATGTATAGTCTTTATGAATATTAAGGGTCTGGGAAATAAAGATGGATTCTAAGAATAGATTCTAACTTTAACTTTATTTGAATACTTTTAGA